>NW_025336347.1:15556308-15923172 GCF_004798865.1 Varanus komodoensis | reverse complement strand
GCGTATAGTCAAGGCTATGGTTTTCCCAGTTGTAATGTATGGCTGTGAAAGTTGGACCATAAGGAAGGCTGAGTGCCGAAGAATTGAGGCCTTTGAATTGTGGTGCTGGCGGAGACTCCTGCGAGTCCCTTGGACAGCAAGGTGATCAAACCGGTCAGTCCTAGAGGAGATCAACCCTGACTGCTCTTTAGAAGGCCAGATCCTGAAGATGAAACTCAAATACTTTGGCCACCTAATGAGAAAGAAGCACTCCCTGGAGAAGAGCTTAATGCTGGGAACAATAGATGGCAAAAGAAGAAGCGTATGGCAAAGGATGAGGTGGCTAGATGGAGTCACTGAAGCAGTCGGCGTAAGCTTAGGTGGACTCTGGGGGATGGTGGAGGACAGGAAGTCCTGGAGGAGTGTTGTCCATGGGGTCACAATGGGTCGGACACAACTTCGCAACTAACAACAACAACAACAAATAGGTGATGCAAAACTAACAGCCAGTGTTGTTCCATGGACTACATTTTGACTATGTTTGAGAGATTGTGCATAGGTGCATATTCCTTCCTTCCCCTCATTTTTGGGAGCAAATTCTCAGCTCCATCTTGAATCACTATGAAGTAACATGTTGACTTGAATGGGCTGGATTGAGGAAAGCACAAGTGGACATCCATTTGTGTAGTGGCTCTTTCTACCCCCATCCCTCATGAGCCAGGCCCTTACATCCCACCAATTCCAAACAGCTCCTAAAATTTGAAAAAACCTCTGCATCAGCTTGGGATGGAGAATGGGGAATTACAGGTGGAAGACAGAAACCCTAGAAAGCAGCAAGATAGTTTGTGTGAGAGGAAGTTCCTTTCTGGTCATGCAAGGCCTCTTTGGATCCATCCCACACTCAACTGAAATGCAGGATAATTATTATTTAAAGCAAATTGTAATCATGGTTTGAAATCCCAACTCAAAGGAATTGCTGCTGTCACTTAACATCCTTTGGCCTTAACTAGAGTGATTCTCTGTCTTGCAAACCACACACAATGACCCAGTTTGCATGATCACTGTAGCCCACAGTGGCTTAATTAAACCATGGTGGGTGGCAACACATGCCAGAGCCCATTTTGAACTTTCAAGTAATGGCAGGCAGGTATTAAAGCTTATTGTGATATCCAATCCCTCAGCATGCCAACAAACCACCATCTGTTGGGTTCGGATGTCATGATTACCCCTGATGTGGCTGGGATATTCAAAATGGCCACTGGCAGGTGCCGCAACCCGCTATGGCTTAAATAAGCCATGGTGAGCTGTGCTGATTGTACAAACCACTCCGGTCTCTTCACCATGCTATGTTTCCAGCAGACTTAAAAGATGATTATTTGTTTTGCCATGGCTTTCTCCTTTGTTCTTTGCTTTGCTCTTTTCTTCTCCTTTTTACAAATATTTCAAAGAAGCACCCTCACTGGAACAATGGCATATTGATTCTCAATAATAACCATCTTAAAAGTGCGAGCAAAAGCCCCTGTCTCCATTGAAATTACACTTATATTTTCCTGATGATCTACACAACAAAGCAATAAAGCCATAAAACGCCTGTCAGTTTCTTTATGACCTTATGTATAATCCACATAATGTAAACAGCAGGCTTGTGTGCTCTCTTCTTTTGTACGTCTTTATTTCAGATTACTTCACTGAAGCATTAAAAATGGGTTAGCTCTTACATATTGTAATGTATCAATTGCCTCCTTTATGGCTGCTAAATTATTTAAGTGTTTGTATGTATGGTGGAGTTTTCTGTGCTCATTCATCTTTGGGCAAATATAATGACTAGTAACAATACATGATTCATGATCTTATCTCAGTGTTGCAACAAGCCAAATTTCCATTCTGTTGTTTTGTTGTTGTTGTTTTAATAGAGAGAACAACAATCTTGTTGAAGACTGAAGCACAATCGCTGGGCATTTTTAAAATGCATTAACAGTTGTGCAGAACTCTTTGTCGTCATTGTCAGGAAATGCAACTAAGTGCCACACTTGTGTTCACTCAGACAATAAACTGATATCAACCTTCTTTTATATGGAGCCCTCCACTCCGAATGCTCCATCATCTCTTGCCTTCCAGAGAATCACTCAAGTAACTCTTATATTCCTTCCCTGCATGGCTATAGCTAGAGAGGGAAGGCCATCAGCATACTGAGGCAAAGATTCCTCACTGCAGCTCCATCCTTCCAAAATAGATTAAACAAAAAATAAAACCCATCCGTTTCAGTGAGACCTAAGTTACAAATAAATGCAACAAGACAGCCACCCAGATGCACCTTCTAGTGATGGCACCACTGCAGTTTCCCCAGCACCAGTGGGATTAAGGGCACAATCAAATGGGGATAATGATACGTCCAAACCCAGAGAATGATGGGTGTCCTAAGTAGTGCGGGATTGTTGTTGTTGTTCAGTCGCAAAGTTGTGCCCGACTCTTCGTGACCCCATGGACAACATTCCTCCAGGCTCTCCTGTCCTCCACCATCCCTCAGAATCCACCCACCCCCACCTCCCCAGTGACCCCATCCAACCACCTCAAGCTCTGTTGTCTCCTTTGCCTTTTGGCTTCAAGTGTTCCCAGCATCAGGGTCTTTTCCAATGAGTCCTTCCTTCTCATTAGATGACCAAAGTATTTGAGCTTCGGCCTCAGTATCTGTCCTTCTAAAGAGTCAGGATTGATTTCCTTTAGGATTGACTGATTTGATTTCTTTGCAGTCCAAGGAACTCTCAGGAGTCTTCTCCAACACCACATTTCAAAAGCATCAGTTCTTCAGGGCTCAGCATTCCCTTTCGTCCAACTCTCACAGCCATACATTACAACTGGGAAAACCATAGATCTGACTATGTGAACTTTTTAGTATTCTGTCTAGATTTGCCATAGCTTTCCTCCCAAGGAGCAAGTGTCTTTTAATTACTTGGCTGCAGTCACCAACTGTGGTGATCTTGGAGCCCAGGAAAATAAAATCTGTCACTACCTCCATTTCTTCCCCATCTATTTGTCAGGAAGTGATAGGATCAGATGCCATGATCTTAGTTTTCTTAGTGTTGAGTTTCAAGCCAAGTTTTGCACTCCCCTCTTTCACCCTCATCAAGAAGGTATTTAAATCCTCTTCACTTTCTGCCATTAGAGTGGTATCATCTGCATATCTGAGGTTGTTGATATTTCTCCCGGCAATCTTAATTCCAGCTTGTGATTCATTTTGCCAAGCCTTTCACATGATGTGCTCTGCATATACGTTGTGGGATACCACCCTACAAATCAGACATATTTTGGCTATCTAACTGCAGCACTTTGGATGGAGACGGGAGGAGGCTGGAGTGTCACCCCAACCTCTGGAATGCCTACTTTGCAAGTGAGAAGGAGCCAGTGCTGTTCTTTCCACACCGACTGAGAGTGAGGTGAGGGTTCCTAGAGGGGCTCTTTTCCAACCCTGGAGCTGGGAATTCAAAGCGAGGTATGGCCCTATAGGACATAGGGACCCTCTAAGGCCCTTTAGGGACCATAGGCTAGAGTTGTCCATCCATATCAGTGCCAGCCACTTCTGAATCACACCATAAATGGAAGTATATCTTTGGCAGGCATCTGACAGCAAATCCTTCCATCTCTCAGGGAAAAACATTCTCAGTGCCTTTTTAGCGGAAACACCCCAGTGAATGAATATTGCACTCAAGCCTCAGGGGCTTCCACAAAAGTCTTTCAATCTTTTTTTGCTGATGTTTTCCTTCAGTATTTATTTAGATTTACAGTCTCTGCTACCCCAAAGGTCCAAGGATAAGTAACAGAATTTTTACTTAGGACAGAAAAACAGACCTCTAGCTCACTTCTTCTTTAGCTCCATTTTTAAAGAACTACGGAATCGAATATAGTAAGAAGAACAGGTCATCTTGAGCTAGTTGTTGTTGTGCGAGTCTTTTAAAAAGTTGATTGACTGAGAAGGATACTGATTCTCTTGAAAGCCTTTGACCCCTAGGTACATTCAGAGCCCTTTTCAGCAGGAGAAATGGGATTGCAATACGTGTAACTTTGGCTGGACGGTTGCATTTATGTTCTTGAACCATGTTGTCCAACCTGGTGCCCTCATGAGCCTCAGCCAAAATGGTCAGCTGTGGGAGTCGTAGTTCAACACATCTGGAGGCATCTGGCTGGGGAAGGTTGTCCCTGAGCATAGCGTGGCAAGCCACAAGCTTTGAACTCTCTTGGCAGAAAAGGCTTTCTTTGCTTACTGATATAATCCATTTTTGCTTGTGTCCAAGCCATCTTATTTCACCACGTTTTACAGCCCTTTAGTGCTATTTTCCCTTTAGAAAACCATGTTTGCATCTACAATTCATAATCAATCTGCCTTGTAATCTTGAGCTTGTGGTATGAATGCATTACTGAAATGCCCCACCGGTTGCAGAAGCCGAGCTGGCAACTCTAATTTCAATGAGGCTGTCTGCATGTCTGCACCCCGACCTCCCAACCACCAGGGACCTTGCACATTTAGCACATTAAGCATTATATTCCCTTGCCTCGCATGCTATTGATTTCCCTTCTTGCTGTCGGGATAGTTACTTGGTTTACAGTAAGGCATGGAATTCCTGATGGAGGCATGTGCAATGCTGTCAAATCTCTCACCTTCCGGTTATAAATGACCATATGCAGTTGATGCCATTCATTCCAATTATAAACCCATAAGATTAATAAAGTCTAACTATTCACTGGAGAAAATTTACTAGGGTATCCAAATGGAGGATGTCTGCTTTTAATAACAAGGCACACCCTCGGTATGTAGCTTATTAACGAACAAAAAATAAATCACCTATTCTTTATGACATGACGTTATATACATTTTTGCAGCTGTTCATATTGCTTCAATTTTCCATCTTCACAGTCCCAATTTACAAAGCTGCTTAAGTTTAAATGAGGGTATTTCAGGCCTTTGACCAAATAGATATAAGCAATTAATGCATTCCCCAAATGGAAAAGTGCTACATATGGGAAAGTGCTCGCAGTTCTTCCCTACATGCGCCATGTTCCATAGCTTCATTAATGTCCTATATTAACAAAATTTACACTTTTCATTATCCTGTTTGATACAAACTCAGAAAGGATTTTAAAGGTTAAGCCAAACAGTGAGCGCTGCCTCCATAAAATGGATAGCTGACCGAAATAGCACTAAATGAAATTCAGCTGAAGCTATTCAGCAGTTTTACATAGAAAAGTTGAATTCTGATAAAACTGAGAATAACTAAGTGGTAGCATGTGGAACAAAATATTAGCAAAACGCTATTCGAATACATTATATGGTTCTGCAAGAATCAGTACTGGGCTTCTACAGCACAATAGCAAATGGCATTTTAGCTTCCCCGGTTATATTGGGGCAAAGGGGTCAAACCCAGCCAACCTGCAGTCAAAATAACAGACTAGTCTGTTGGTCAGCCCCTGAGAAAGGTACCTGCTCATGTGAGTTACAAGACCACAGGCCTGACACACCTGAGAATGGATTTTGAACATTTCCTATTTCTGTTGCTGGGGGCAGGGGAGTTTTCCACAATTAGAAAGCACTATGTTATTATTAGTAGTAACAGTGGTATTTTCATTTCTGTATTGCCACAGAGCTCTGTGGGTAGTTCACAAAATTGCACCCCACAATGTAAGGTACTTATTAAAAAGCACAGCAGAAAATATCTAGGGTACTAAATTTAAAGTAATTTAGGGCACAGTCCTATCACTTCTGCCCTCACTGCTCTGAGCCCCCTGAACTTGGGGCCTTCAAAGATCCCCGTGCCCTGCCAGGATGGGACAGGCAGGGTGGGAGCAGCAGCAACATTTTTGCCTTTTCGCCCTTTGGTTTTCCATTAATGGGATTTTCAGCCCATCTAACAAAGGTGCTTCACAGAGGAAGGGAAGGCAGTGGAAGGAAGCCAACCTGGTTTTTCCGGGCTCCTCACCTCTGCCTACCAACACCCTCTTTTCCTCCTTCCTGCAGTTAAGTTACCTGGACTTAGGTGGTTTCTTGCCAGACTGTCTTAGATCACAGTCTGATTGATTGCACTCTTGCAACTTAGAAGCTCCTGAATTCTTGAGTCCCACGTCTTCTATGAACTGCCAAGCTGGAGGCTGCAGAATGGGAGGATTAGAAGGGGGCGTCTTCACTTCTCCATCCTCCAGTCCTCAGCACTTTTGCTGGCCAGACATTTCCACCCATTCCACAGGAAAGCTTCAGAAGGGGAGGGAAAGAAGCAGGAGGCAGCTCAGGATAACTCATATCCTGGCCTCTGCCCTCTCCCCTTCCCTTCACTCCACATCCACCCAAGCAGCTTCTTTCCCCATTTCTACAGTTGATTTCTTTTTACCTTGGAGAATAAGTTGGCACACTAATCTCCATGCTGGCTTTGAGGGAAGGATCTGGGGTCAGGGCTCTGCCCACCCTTCCAAGCTCAGAGTGCTGCCTCCAACCCTGGAGCAGATGTACAAGTCTATGGTGCCCACGATGCTTGCCCGGGGACCAGAGGATGGCCTCTGTAAACTACCACCAAAGCTCTGACAGTGTATGAGGATGACCTTGTGGTGACACCATCTCTGATCCTATACAGGTAGCTGCAAAGTTAGCACCACTCCAACAGCAATAAAAATATGGCCTTTCTGGGTTTTTGTGTTTTGTTTTGAGGGGGGAGGGCTGGAAACACAGGATAGAAAACAAACTTGCTGTATTAGCCTCTGCTATTTTGATTCTGACCCAGTTTTCCAGCACAGATCACAGACATCAGTGATAACACTCAGGGTATGTTTGTTTTTTAAGCCAGTATAATGTCAGGTTTTAAAAGATGTACAATCACATATACCAGTGCTTGAAACAGCATAGAATAACACAGCCTAACAGAGGGATCAACTTGTGTTGAATGTGTTTGGTTGCACACATTACCGAATGACAAGATGCCATCTGACTCCTGCAAATGGCAGGCTATAATTTGTCCCCCTACTATCAAAGGTGATTCATGTCCTGATTACAGTGATTCAGGACTAAGGATTGGTGAGAAATCTTTTTTTCCAAATTTATGTGTGTATTTGCTAAATTTGCACCCACCTAACCAATGAACTAATCAGAACAGTTGCACACACAAACAGGACTCATCCCACATCTAGCAATCCAATTTTCCAGTAACCAAAATTCATACTCAAATGCACCTATAAGGGCAAAGTCTGCACAAAAATCCAAACGCCATGGGAAAGTACACATAAGTTATGCAGTTTTATTGTGAGGTAGCTTTTGAAAATGCACACAAAATGTGCAGACACCGATGCATGTATTAACTAAATTTAAGGTTAGAGACCAATTTAAGATTAGAAAAAGGAGAAACTGAACCAAACTTGTCCAGGATAGAAGTACAGAAGAAAAGTCACAGGAAGCAAAATAGAATGTACCTTTTCATTAGAGATGGGCAGCTCTGTCAATTCTCTCAATTTCTTATCAGTTACAAAATGTTTAATTCAGTTTCTTCTTCTTCCAATATTACATTCATAACATCCTGAATCAAGAATTTCATGTGAAAATGTATATTTATGCCTATTTCTCAAATAAACACATTTTTGCAACAAAGTTTCCGAATATATTACAGTGGTATTTTCCTTAACACATGTTTTTGTACACACAAATTGAATGCAGAACTCCACTGCAAAATTTGGAGAAGCATGAATTTCAAAAGACAATGCAGCTGTTAAAAAGTGCAAAACTAAATGAGAACAGAATACATTTCATCCCCATTTCTAGTTATCATTGTCTACCCTTGTGCTTAACATGACACTTGTATGTAGGACAAGTTCTCCCACTGTGGTCGTCTGCAGACAGAGAAAATCTGGAGAGAATAAGCTGACATTGAAAACAAAATGACAGTCTTGCATCAAATCAAGAAGTGAAAAATGTTTCTTGTCCATTGTATTTACTTTTTGCTTTTGCTATGGTCAGTAAACAAATTTGCTTGAATTTTTCCACATAGCATTTTTTCCCTGGGAGCATCTTAGCAGCTCTTTACTTGCAAAGGACAATAGGAGGGGCAGGAAGAGCCCGCTACTAGGAAAAGGCTTCCAATAGAGGATATGTTTTCATTTGACCAAGCTCTGGTAAGAGAGAGAGGAGATCATTTTTCTTTTCAATGCAGAGCTTTGAAAACAAGGTATGCCCATGGGGAAATGAGTCCGCAGTGATGTCAGAGGCCTTGTCAAGTAGCCGCCCATGACCCAAGCTGCAGGCGCCTCCCTTTCCCACATCAGCGTGTGGCAGCTGCCCATTGGGTGGCTGTCACTGTGCTTCAACACCTGCATGTAGCTGTTTGAGTGCTCAGAAGCAATGGCGTGATAGCAACAGAAATACCTGCTGAGTAGTCATCTGAGTCTCATTGTGCACCCCGGCTTAAGGCGCCTAAAGGGCAGCCTGCACAGTTCTTATTTTTCCCCAGTCCTCTTCCATGACCCTGAAGAGCTCCTTCATCCAAGTTCAGTCTGGAAGGCCTCAGTGCACTGCCAAAGCTCTGAACATCCAGACATTAATTCTAATTTCCATAATTATGCAAAAAATAGTTTGACTACATAAAACTATGCATTCTGAATTAGCACAATATTTTAACATTCTGGGAACACTCACAACACCCATTCTCAATGTATTCCTCACAGTACCTGCCTAGAATATCAAACTTGATATACTTTGCTAACATATGACATCTAGAGATTGCACTATTAGAGTTATTAACACCAGGCAGTCAATCCTACATTTTTACAATAATTTATTTTCATGGTTGTGCCCTAGTATAAACTTGTTATTACTGAAACAAAATATATTGCCACCTGGTTGCTGAAAGCCTAACTTTAGATTAATGTACAGCTAACACCTTTGTTAAATAGCCACCGTATCTGTTGTCAAATGAATATAGCAAATACAACACACAATGTTTTAGTACCATTAGGAAGAAGGATGCATATGAATGCTCAACATTTCTAAACTTATATGGTTGGCTGATTTTGTTAATGTGCAAAATCTAGCGAAGTTATTCTGTATTTATACTATGTCTGAAACTGTTAGTGGTTATGTCTGAGAAGTACTCACAGATATAAAGATGAGGCTAAACTCTAAGCCATCCCCAGTGCTGATTTTTGTGTAGATGTGTGTTCTGCAAACATTAGCAGACAATAGTTCACTTTCAAAAGCATTTCCCATGAACCACCAAAATGGCACACTATATCCATTCTAAAGCAGAGTGTGACAGTGTGGTTTATAGATTATACTATTCTGTGGTTACTTCCCTACGTATATCTATATGCATAAACACAATATGATGACCAGAGTCTCTGTAAAGTGTGTCTAATTCAGTGGCAGCACTCATGGAATTATCCTGTCAATAGGGAAAGAATGTGTGTAGGACGACAGAAATTAATGTCCTAATGCAGAAGTAGGCTACCTGTATATAACCTGAAGTCGACAAAGGGCTACATAAGGTGTTCAGGGGCCAAGGGCAGTACATACACACTACTGGGAGGGAAACAGGTGAAATCCAATCCACAGAAAGATATAGAGACAAATGGTCTTCTGGCACTCACTCTCTTTCACACAGAGACACACATAGCTCTTCATTATCTTTTATGTGCATGTGTACACACTAACACTTCTTTCCCACACACAGGCGGTGCCCCTTTTCCTCCCCTTCCCACCAGCCTTGGGATCTTAAGCCTCCCACCCATGGGCAAAGAGGGCCAACTTCTCCCTACTAGGAGAGGATAGGCAGCTGCCAGAGGGAAAACATGCAATTGGGAGGGTGAATGAAAACAGCCAAAGGACCCATCACCAGAACCTACTGGAAACAGCAGGGGATCTTGCACAATGATTTCTTCCACAGAGACATGACTTGGCTCAGAACTCTTAACACATCATGACGATTTCTGGGCCACATGGCCACGATTCTTATTTCAAAGACTGAACTCCAGAGAAAAGACTTGGTCCCCAAACTCTAGAGCCCAGTGAAAAGAAAGCCTGATTCTATACTGTATAATGGCAGTACCAGACATGATTATACATTATTTCACCCACTCCACAAACCTCATGAAGAATGGAATCCAACCTTCCCACACAAAACAGATTGCTACATAAAACACAGTATCCACTCAAGGCTGGAAACACAACATCCTGTGACTCTGAACAGTGCTGAAAATTCTTCTAAGGCTGGAGGGAAAAAACTCTCCTTCCAATAAGCTCACTCTCCCACCATTTGATTTCAATCAAACCAATCCTGTCAGTCCCATTTGATTTCATGCTGATGATAGCTTTTCACCTCTGCCTCTCTGCTCCTTGAAAGGAACGATGGAATAGAGTCATCTACAGTGACAAAAGATACTCTAATCATCCACACACTGTGGTTTCCCTCTCAGGAATGTTATTCTTTAGAAAACTGGGGGAGTTCAGGAGAAAGTATGTCTTAGGTTCCAAATGAATACATACCATATTTTTTGTTCTATAAGACACACTTTTTTCCCCCTCAAAAGTAAGGGGAAATGTCTGTGCATCTTATAGAGCGAATGTGTGTGTGCCCGACGCCCGGGACACTGTCGGCCACCTGCACCACGTGGCACCACCTGGCTGGCACGCACTTGACACGCCCTGCTCCGCCCCCCCCCCCGGCGCAGGTGAGAGCTGTGCCGCTCAGGGGGAGAGGTGCGGAGGAGGAGGAGCCATGGCCTTTAACCCACTGGCTGCACAGAGAGACGGACTACTCACCCCCACCGCCCGGGAAGACCTGCCACCGCCGCGCCGTCCGGAAGACCACCGCCGGCACGCTGCCGGCCCCACGTGGCACCACCTGGCCGGCATGCGCTCGGCGCGCCCTGCTCTGCCCCCTCCTCCGGCACAGGTGAGAGCTGTTAATCACAGTTTGGTGTGTGTTTTCAAATGCCAACCCATCTTTTAATGAAGCCCATGGGGAAGTGATGGGGAATGTGCCTGTGATTATCAGGAAGCTTTCCATGGATCAGTTATCTGTTAGTTGATCAGACACATTTTTTTTAGGATCAGTGGATATTTGAACAGAATTACCTTCGTGTATGAAGTTTATTCTTCAAAGGCTACTTAGTCCGCTGTGTGTTTGATTTACCATACAATATCTCATTTTTTGTCAGAAGTTTTTTTCTATTATTTACTAGTAGGGCAGCGTGGACATTACTGGCTTTTTTAGATTTGTTATTGAATTGTCTGCAGCAGCTCTTGTATAACTGGTGTAGATTGTGGATTCCTTCAATAATTCCACTACTGACTAAGAAAGTGATGTCAGTGATTGTGAGCAACAGAGCTTCATAAATTCTGACTCTAGTGATGATGAGTTCTATGGGTTCAACGAAAACTAGAAGAGTACTCGAACTTTAAAGTCTCTCTTTTGCTAATGACAGTGATGATGGTTCTTAATGCCACTGTTGACTGCTGTTCACTTTACAAGGTTGAAATACGGTATTACTGTATTCTGTTATAGTTTATTAAATCGTTTAGTAAACCATTTGATTCAAAATATTTTTTTCTTGTTTTCCTCCTCTAAAAACTAGGTGCGTCTTATGGTCAGGTGCGTCTTATAGAGTGAAAAATACGGTATATATTCCCAGGAGAGAATATATTTTGGATGGGGGTTTCAGGGGAAGCTATCCAACCGACACACATAGAAACAAAGTGAGTCAGAAGGGGCCTCCCAGGCCATTTAGTCTGACCTCCGGCCCCAGCTGGCTCCGCTCATGTAATCTGCTCACACATGGCCTGTTGAGCTACCCAACCTGTTCGGCTCCTTGTTTTTTAAACCTAACCCAAAACCAATGAGTAATGTGAGCAAGAAATGGTAGAGACTTGAAGCTTAAGAGCCGATTCTACCAGACTTTCCTGTCAATCAATATATCAAGTTTAAACTGCATATGTTTAAAAAGTAGCTTTACATGTATGGTTCTGGCTGGTTTTTAAAATAATTCTTAAATACTTTTTTAAAATACCTTGTGAAAAGTCAATCAAAGCATCCATGTTTTTTAGTTGTGTTTAAAACCTGATAATATTATCATGTATTTACAAAACAAAATGTATTAACTTTTGTTCTGATAACACTTTGTCATATGATCATTTGTTGTCTTTGTTTTTTAATCGTTTTTTCTGAAGTGAGAGTCATTCATTCAATGAGTACATTTATATCCTGCTTTTCTTTCATCAGGGAACTCCAAGCGATGGTAGTGACGTGAGTTTTCATAGGCAAAAGCATAATACAGCTGAGGCCATGATGCAGACTGAGAAAATTATTTGTAGGAACATTTTACTAGATGGAATTAAAAGAACACAAAGATCTGCTACACAAATTAAATCAACTGGAGTTGAGAGTCATCTCTTAGGAGCCAACAAACTCATGGCATAGATAGGCCCTGGAGAACCTAACCTTTGTTGCTGCTAGAAATATTTAACAGTACCGATTTTTAAAAGTCTGTGTTCTTAAACCATTTTTAAAAAATACTTTGTGGACCTCAGATACAGGATCCAATTAGAGATGGGCTTATGGAATTGTCTATCAAGATCATTATTGGTTTTATTACTTCATGTCGGTGTGACAAGATTAGGTCCATAATTTCACAGCTTTTAAAAGAAATGAAAACTGCTTTGTCTATCTGGTGTTTAGGAATAAAGCACTTTATGATTTTACAGTCCCTTGGCTACTTGCACCTAATCCAACTTCATCCACCCAGCTTAATAGTTTTCTCCTCTTTTTTCTTTTTCGAATAGAAAATGAGATTAATCATCTTTGGGGACATTGTTTGTTCAACGGATAAAGCCCTGGAACTCGCAACCAGCACAACCCCATTAGTAGGGATACTCTTTGGATTACAGAGAAAGAGGCAATTTGGATCATGGTTCACATGAAAGGCAAGTTAATTTAGAAGTCGCAACAACAGGAATAATACTTTTGATACAATACTGAGAATAGCTTTATGCTGTGGAAATTGTCCGAACATTTATTAAGCTGAAAAAGCATGAGAAAGGAATGAGGTTGCAAGCTAGGAAAAATGATCCTCCTAAAGAAGAAAATGTAACATCCCTTCAAAGATAACACACAAAATGTTTATGTGGAATGATTTCATCCCCTCTTGTTTGCCAGCACAATCTGATTTACCAGCATAACTTGGAATATGAGGGCCAAAGAAGATAAGAGAAGGTGCAAGCCTTGTGTACCGACATCACTGATTCCTCGTAGAGACTTCAAGCAGCTGCAGTCATGCACTGGCTGCAACCTCCTGCAATTGCAGCCTGAAAGAATGAGGACCAGCTGTGCCTTGATGGCACGCCACAGCCCGATAATTCACAGGGCAATATTGTATTATGTTTGCAATAAACAGGCCAGTAACAGATAAAATGCCTTGCATTGGACACACTTAATTAGAACTTCTCAGACTCAAACTCACTTTAAGGTAAAGGTTAAAGGAATAATTAGTCATGAATTCATAGCAATTGCTTGCAGCAAACTGAGAAACTTGAAATATGAAGTCACATCTTATGACCCGTTTATTAGAGGGAAGAGCCTGATGCTTCTGTGAAAGCCAGGCATCCTCCACATCCACACCAGCAACCATGGTGACTGGATTCAGGATGCTAATTTCCCAAATGGATTGTTGTGTTTGTCATTCCTCACTGGCTAATTGAATGGAGCTGAACATGCAGTTGATCCCAAGGCCACCACCCTTTTGCCTTTCTTTAAAAAGATGGGGGCTCTGGAATATGTCAGTCATTAGATGTTGATGTTCCCAGTGTTGATGGATCATTAGATTAGATGCAACCTAATTCTGCTGCAATGGCAGGGCTGGGAAAACTGACCAAATCAATTCTCAGCTATGATATTTCATTTTGATATATACAAAAATATGTTTGTCTGTTTGTTTAGCAAGGTTTATATACCATTCACAACTTATGAGCTTTCTGAATGGTTTGCAACGTTACAACACAATTAAAATGCAATATAATTTAAAACATCACAGGCAGCAGGAGGTGTACCCAGGGGCCCTTCCAACATAATCTATCATCTCTTCATAATCTCCAATAAATTTAAGGCATTGACTGAGGACAAACTATAATAATAAATCAATCCAAATAAATATTATAATACATTCTAATAGATAAGCAAGAAGTAAACAATAGTAATTAACACAAACTAAATAATACTAGTGACAACTACTGTCATAGTACAATCAAAATAACAACCATCACCATCACCATAACTGTAACCGTACACTTAACTGCTCCACAGGGTCATTAAAAATATCTAAATAAAAACTGGGAAATCAATAATTAGTTATCAACAGTTAAAATATAGGAAAAATAAAAAGGTCTTGCCCTGGCCCCCAAAGTATACAATGTTGTCACCAGGTGTACTTCCCTGCAAAGCTGATTCCAGAGAGGAGGCTCCATAGTGGGAAAGGCCCTCCCCCTCGCACCTCCCAGAGGCAGACCTTCCCGCTGTCCTTATGGGCTGGGCAGGCCCATACGGGTGGGGGTATTCTGTAAGGTAATCAGGCCCTAAGCCATTTAGGGCTTTATATAAGTACCTTAAAGCAGGGCCGGACCTCAATAGGAAGCCAGTGGAGCTGGTAAAGAATAGTTTTTATATGATCCCACCTGAAGGCTCCTGTCAGCAGGTAGGCTGCTCCATTCTGGACCAGACAGTTTTCAAGGGCAGCCCCTCCCAGAACCGTGACAATAGTCTAAGCAAGAGGTTACCAGGTCATGAAGCACTGCTGCTAGGTCCTGTCTGCCCAGACAGGCATGCATTTGATGGATTAAACAGAGCTGGTAAAAGGCACTCCTGAGCTGGGAGCTCACCTATTGTTCCAGGGATAGCTCTGGGTCCAGAAGCACCTCAGGCTCCAGACTCTGTCCTCCGGCGAGAGTGCAATCCCATCAAGGAAAGGGCAAACGTCCTCCAACTGCACTGAGGACCCACCAATCCATCTCGTTTAGATTGTCCTTCCTCCTTACAAATGCAGGGATAGGCAGGAACAAAGCCAATCATACCAAAACATAAACACATCAAGACATTCTCAAGTTTATTGGCAAACACAGGCAAAGGTTTATATTAACTTTATTTTCAGATGAAAAGTACTTTATTCCATCACACAATTTCATATTTGTTTTTACTGGACACTTCAGAGAAGCTTTCTTGCAACACTGACTTTTTCAACCTGGAAATCTCAATCTTGACAACTCAGTACTTTATCTCAGAACAGAATTGCCTCTTTATCTTCTCTTCCTATGGGCAACAACTTCTGTGCTACTGTTGTCCCTTTATTTGTTCTGTCTTGTGTGGGAAGAGGAAGGACATTGCCTCAAGCAGTCACAGGCTGAGGAAGTTCACACAGCAATTAATACCTCCTTCACTGAGGGCAAATGAAGCCCTTTTGAATTAAATCACAGGTATGCTTGATTTAGTTGCTTCAAGAAGGAGGTATAGCGATTTCACAAAGAACGATAGAGACTTTTCAGTCTAAGGTCTTGTAATGTAATTCAGGCAAACACTTCATGTGAAATCTATCACACACATGCACACGCGCACGCGCACACTCCTTCACCCAAAGCAAATTGCTCAGGAATCAATTTGTCAAATAGGATTTTAAAGTGTCTGTGCCCAAAGGCACAATCAAAAAAGTTATTTCTGCCTCTTATAAAGGAAAGGAAAGCTCCCAGGCAATAATTTCATGATATGCATAAAGCCACTGCATCAAAAGTGCACCTATATCTATATATATACACACACTTCCCATTTTCAATATTTCTGCTTTCCCAGCTCAGGAGTATTATTGTGCCACTGTGTATTTCAAACCATTTCAGAATTTTCCGAGTCTAGGTGCTATATAAATAGGCATAACCACTTTCAATCTATTACCCTAATGTTGAGCTACAGTGCCAATTCCCTCCTGTTGGTACAGCCCGCAGATCCCTGTTTTCCCTGCCTAAGTTCAGTCATTCTAGAAAGTCAACAATCTAAGATTTCAGTCCCATACAGAAGACCCACTGAACCCAGTGAAACTTAATTCCAAGAAAACATAGGTCAGTTTGGGCTGCACATATCCTTGGCCATTCATAAATAAGATGTTTGGCTTGGGAGATTTTTTTTTTTTTAGTCATGCAAGTGTACAATTTAAGTGGAGACTAGTCTGTACCAGTTCAATTGCAAATAGGACCCATTGAAATCAATGGGGAAAGGTAAAGCCATGATGACTAACAAGCCCCATTTCAGTAGGAGCAGAGACTGACTAACTCAGTCTCCATCCAACCCAATGGAAATGGTATTTAAAAAACAAGAGGGAATACCTTCAAAAGTCAGCTTTATGCAGTTATCATACACCCCATATCAATTTAATCAAAATGACACTTCCTCAACTCAGTTGATGGCTATCTTGCCTAACCTCAGATAAGAAAATCTAGTCAGCTTCTGTGTGGCATGATGTATTTGAACTAGAAGTTCTCAACTAAAGTCTCATTTTCTTCCTAGCTTTAGTCCACCTTCTGACATGCTAAAAATGAACGTTCCATCCCATTATTCTCACCCAACTCATTTCTTTTGGTTGGATGATGAGTTTTGTTAGCATACCAAGTAGGGTACGATATATAAAAAAAGTTCCCTAAGAATCATGTATATCACATCCTTCTTTATTACTATCTTTCTTTTAATTTGCATTTTATGTCACATTGTTAAACACAATCAATAAAAACACAGCATCACTCAGCTTTTGAAAAACTTTGAAGTACAAACTTAGACATCAGGAGAATGGAAAGTTATAATGAGTTTGTGATTGTCTTTGCTTATCACCCTGGTTTGTTGCAACATTTCCCCTTTTCTGTTTTAAATGTGTCACTGCAGCCAAGAGGGCAAGACACTTACTTGGAGAGAAGGAAGTATAGCTACATTGCAACCTGCAAGGATTTTATACTAAGTATCTACTGGCCACATATGCAGTTCTTGGCAGCCCTATGGAACCTGTTCAACAGAAGGTTTTCCAGCAACTGAGGCAAAAGGGGATTAGCTACAGGACCTTTTGCAGATACCATACAATTCAGATCCAGTCCGAAAGATGATCAGATAGCTAATCTAGTGTACTACCAAGCACAGTCTCTTTCCAAAGAAGAATTATAGTACTAAAACACTAAAACCCAGCCTGCCGAGCAAGGATGTGCCAACTCATACTGAGCAGAATCATATTCAATTGGCCCCTATCCACATAAAATAGTTAAGGCCGTTTTTAATCTGACAAGATGAAACTTGTGCGTGGCCAGTTACTGCCGTCCAACTACACAAAGGTATTAAAAGCACAGTGAGTTAGCTTGACCTGGCTCTGTTCCTGGTGGTTATCAGATCCCTCTTTCTCAGCCCACTGGAGCATCCAACTTCAGATGAAACAGGTGCCGTCAAATGAAATAGATAGCAACTTTCAAAGGGACAGATCAGACAACAGTTTCTCTGAGCGTTTCCATAAATGTTGTTAGAAGCAAGAGCATGCCCTATTCTCCCCAGCCACCCAGTACATGTTTCCCACTTTCAATAGCAAGTTCACACAGAAGAGAAGCTTGAAGTGGTGCATACGTATGCGGGATCCCGCAGTTCTAATGACATGACGATACACTGATTTCGTCAGTGACAATGACCATGTGAAATGGGCATACATGCATTAATCTATATATCTTAGGATACATACACACACATCCCATGTGATGGCATTGGAAATAGAACAGGTGTGCTGGCGGGCCAAAGAAAGTAAGCCATGCTCTTACTTTCCGTTCTCACTACATGCATCATTCAACCTGTTCCATGATAATACCCTTGGCACTGAAACATCCAGAAATATAGCACCAAGAAGTATAAAAGCAGTCCCCTTCTGTTGATGACAGAGTCACCGGAAGATGTCATATCCGCTACACACACACACACACACACACACACACACATATTAGCAGGTTTGACCACTAACTAGACTCAATTGTCATTGAAATAAATGGGGGGCAAGTACCCATAACTTTACCTGCATTGTTCCCATTGACTTTATCATATCTTCTACCTCAATCTTCACTGATCAGTCAAGTGCATAAAAATGGCCATTAGAAAACCTATCTAAGAATGCGCATTATAACTAAATTAAGAGGTCACCATCCATTTGAATCCCAAAATGTGCCCTTGCTTTTGTCCTTCATATGCTTGTGAAATTTGTTGCACAAACCATTTTCCTGCCTGGAAATGTGCAGCCTTGGTACAGTTTGTTGGTACAAAAACATTAAGTCTATTACAAGGGGTTTTATAATGTCTTCAGTCCTTTTGAAGTATCACCGAGGCGTTCTTCCGTCAGGCCTCAAATGATGCAATTCATCAGCCTGTTACTGATGGGGCTTCGAGGAAAGTCCCATTCGGAAATATATATGGGACTGTGAATCTTTCCTTAGGTAATATAAATAAATCTAGCTTCAGAAGTGCTGCCTTCTTAATCATCTTTAAAACACAATAGGGCTGTCACTGCAGCCCATGACTCTGGGTTTCTGTGCTGGAAAGATGGCAAGGAAAGCAGCTGTTTCCTTGAAAAGAATTCAAAATGTGCAAGAGAGGGAAGAGTCAACTTATTTTGAGAACAGCAGCCATATTTACTTACACATGTACACTTTATTTTATCACACAGATTCCTCTTCCTTGTACTAGTCCAGTTCAAATGAAAGCAGGTAGTATTACTACGTTGTGTTTCTCACCATCCCACCCAGTTAAAACGAAAAAGCACTACTTAGCTGAGAGCAAACTGAGGAGTTTTTGAAATGTTCCTAGACCATCATTTATCAAAAAGTGATTCCAAGGCAATTTCAAAAAATTACAACTACAACTTTCAGTGAAAAGCATACCTCGACATATAAACCATTTTTAAACGCCTGATTAAATAACAGAAATTTTGCCCTGGCACCGAAAAGATAATAACACCAGTGCCAGGCTTGCATCCTGAGGAGTGCATCACAAGCGTGATGCCACAGCCAAAAGAGCCCTTCTCTTTTTATCTCGTATACAAAAATGGAAGCACTCCAAGTTGCGGCAGATGACCTTAAAATGTAGACAGGTCACGTAAACCCTTCCAGTGAATGGTCATATAAGAGGCTAACATTTGCTTGGCTTCTTAACGCTCAACAACAATCAGCCTCCATAAATATATCCTCTCTGTGAGCATTGGGGAAACTGTAGAAAATACCCTTTCTTCCTCTTTTAATGTCCTCAATGGTAGTACCCTACCCATTCATCATAACCAGTAAGAGGGTGTTTCTAGACAGAGAGGTATTCTTTGAGGCCTTAGATCAGGAAGGGTATATGAGCATCAGGTGTGGTGGGAAGGTTTTATGTAAATACCTGATTGTGCTTGATTTAGGAAAGGAAACAACGGAATGTGGACTGTATGTTCATCTTCATGGTAACTGAATTTTAACCTCATGGTTGAGAAGACCTGTAATTTCATACCTCTGCATCTCAAGTGCAAGGACCAACAGGGATATTCAACTTCCCAGTGAATAGAGCCTATGAGGATGTTAGCATTTTCAGCCAGCATGAGCTCATCTGCTCTCTTCTGTCCAGCTCCTCTGGAAGCTAAACCATGATATGAGATGCCATCACCCAGAAGAGACCTCCAAACATCCGTCATATATACATTTTGGAGTAAGTTCTGCACTCGTAAGAAGCTGTGAAAGCTAATGTTGGTTGAAAAGCCAGATATGTATATAATGGATCAGATTGGTTTGTTGAATGGGTTAATCAAGTGAGAGCAATTAAGTTGAACATAAAGGAGACAATGCAGCTCAATGAGAGAGCAGGATTTATATGATGCTTTAGCTGTCTTTACAAAGAACAACTGTACTAAGTCAATATGCATTAGCAAGCAAACCTACATAAATCCAGTTCCCCAGAACGTCTACCCATTAGTAAGCTCTCAGAGTTCTCTCTGCTCAGTTGCTACAGCTGTTCATTATCAAGGTCCCCAAGTGCTCACACAAAGTTTGCACACGTAGATCCAGTGCAAACATTCAACCAGCAGCAGAAAGGCCTGCCCCTGGAATCCTGCTCTCCCACATGCAAATCCATTCATCATGGTTATGCCATAGGACTATGTCTAATCAGTACAGTTCAGGCTTACAGCAATGAACATGAAAAGGACAAAATAACAAAGAGGGCACCTAAAGTAGAACAGGATTAAATTATCCTTTCAGCTTCGTTCCCCTCAAAAATGAATGCACTATGTATTTTTTCAAAAGTCAGTGAACTGATGATACCCGCTGCAGTGCATGAAATGCCACTCCAGAACCCACACCAGAAGACACTGCCTTGCAGCGGCCAGGCGGAATAGAGGGTCAGTGCAGAAGCCCCCCCTTCACTGCCGTCTCCCACTCAGCAGCTCAGGGCCATCTTAACGCATGGGCCTGATGGGCACTTGCCCGTGGGCCCCATACTAATCTGTGTATGTTAACCCTTGGAAAATGGGAAAACTTCCGAAATTAACAGTCATTGTAGTTGTCGTAGGCGCCCCAGGACACTGCTTTGCCCGGGGCCCATGATGCTGTTAAGATGGCCCTGCAGCAGCTACAGGTAAGAAAGGCAGTCAGGTGAGGTGGGGGGTGTGGAGCTTTGTCTAGCTTTATTTTATTTCTTTGTCCTCCAAAATCAAAATGCAAACAAAACTTTACTCTCTTTCCTTGAATAGAATGACTAGTTCCAACCACTTGGGCTTTTGAAATATAAGCTGCTGTCATTAAGAAGGTGGGTTCTAGCCATTATATTATTATTATTATTATTATTATTATTATTATTATTATTATTATTAGCTAGGTAGTACTGGAGGCTACTGCAGAAACCAGCCATCACTCTCTGCTGAGGAACTGGCTTTTATGGACTTGATAATCCCATAGAAAGACTCACTCTGTCTTTCTTCAGCTTCCTAAATGCTGCCCAACTAGAAGCCAGGTGCACTCTCAGTCTCTCTCTCAAACCATGCTCTCTGCACTTAGCTCAGTCTGTGGTCTGGAAGCCACAACTTTACTCACTTTCACTTATCCGTGTGATTAGATAAGTTAAACTGACTGATTTTTCTTGCGCATTCTGTGTATGCATCTGATTGTTATCTTCCCCTGTTGATCCACCTTTGTCGCTTTTTGCCCCAAATGCACCCTTTTTTATATTCAGACATTTGAATGCATTGTTTTAAAGGGGATATTTCACCAAACTTTCCTCAAGCTACAAAACTACCACATATACAATAAATAAATAAATAATAAAATATTATATATATATATATATATATATATATAAAATAAAATATTCAGTTTAGCTAATGAGCAGGGTAGAAATTCAATTAATAAATAAAGCATTTTGCTAAGTTATCTTTTTCTCAGCATGGGGAAGGAAAGTTCAGAATCATTTCCTTTTTCTTTTTCCCTAGGCATGGTGATATTGGTAACAGAGCTCAGAAACTCCCCAGATTTGAGTCAGGTCTATCAGGAGGTTCATCCTGACTGGCAGCAACTTAGAAAAATTCCTTTCCTGGAAAACTCACATAAATAAACGATCCACCAGTTGGAAAACGCTATCCATCACCCCTAGTATTATAACGAGACAACGAGCTTTTGCATGGATTACCCACCTCAAAAATCCCAAACGCCACTCCTGTGTGTGTAGGAGGACAGGCACATGCCAACTGACATAGTGACCCAATAAATATGTGAATGGCACCCTAGGGATGACATTAGAAAGATAAGAAAATTCATACACATCTAAGTTATTGTTGTTTTATTTTTGCCTCTGTTGGCAAAGCCAAAGATCTATCAACACTTTTCTTTGGCATGATAAATGTTGTGAACTATTTAGGTCTCCCATAAGGTATGACACGTTGTTGCGAAAGGTCTGCATTTCCTACCGCTTTGCTTGTCCTGCCTCAGGGCCTCTTCTAGCACAAGGAAGTCTTGAGAGAGAAATTTTTCTGCTCCTGTGGAGAAAAAAAGGAAGCAGTAGTATTGGCCCACAGTTTGTAGTTTTTACAAAGAATTCTTTAAAAAGAGAGTGGGGAGGAGGCAGAGCAGTACAAAGAAACTAGGCTTATGAAGTGAAAATGAAACATTGTTGGTGAAGCAAGTTTTCCTTTTTAATTGAAGGTACAAAAGAAGGGGGGGAAGGCAATATTTTTGGAAGCGTTTCATATGTCCACCTGCACAAGCAGGAGAGAATCTTTGAGTTGCACAGAAGGGGCTTGAACTATGGACCCTCCCCTCCCCCTCCCCTGCTCCATTTTGACTCAGCCATCGGCACCTCTGCACCTGGAGGAGAGATTTCCCAACCAGCTCTTCTAGACAGTTCCCCTGGCTCCAACTGCAAATGCAGTTTTGTGAAAAGGGGCAACCTGAGCCTGGGGTCTTCAGTGTGATGCTGAAAGCAAAGTACCTATGCTGTCCTCTCTTGGGCATGCTAGGCTCCCTGCCCCCCATTTTATTTTATTTTATATTTTATTTTCTATATCTGAAGAGGTTTTTCTTAAAAAAAACACTGGGAAGCTGACATGCTGCAAAACAATGTGTTGACCTCAATTCAAGTCCGAAAGATTATTTTTGCATTTGGGCCCTAAGATTCCATCTTTCTATCTGCCTATCTATGATTATTTCTAGGCTGCATTTAAGGATCGAACCTTGATCTTGTGCTTAGGTTCTTGGCCAGTTCGTCTTCTCTGGTTCACAGCAGCATATTTCCTGGCAAATAAGTGTTGTGAGATCAGTCATGCCTTCCATGGCAACCATTTTATGAATGGGTAAATGTTGTGATGGCATGGACAGTGCTGTCTCATAATAAGGGACCCCAACCATTAACAGCGGTGGGGAGTGCTTACAGTCATGCTTGTGAGCCCTTTCCTCCACAGATTATGCCTCCTGCTTCTGCAAAGGTAATGATTACTGCTGGTTTAGAGGGAAGCTGGCAGAGAGGGGCATGCAAAAGCTATCTGGGTTTGTCAGCACTTGTTTCAAATGCTCTCTGGGAAGTTGATTCCAAAATTGGGGGGGGGGGGGGAGACCTCTTTCAAATGCTTACAAACGATCCTTCAAAAGACTATGCAAAAGGGTTCACATGGGTAACTTTATTTTGCAACTGTTAGAAAAACGTGCCTGTTTTAACAAATGAGAAAATAAGCATCTGATGTCTGTTTAAAATATTATTAGTCCACTCTAAGCCAAACAAGCATCCAAGAGCTGCTTACAGCAGTCAGAGACAAATCTTGCTGCACTCTCTGAATGGTAAGTTCACCTAAACATGGTCAACATTCAGTGAATGCAGCAGCGGGTTCCTTGCACATGTGAATGTCTCAACACAGATCAAACATCACATGAAATTTCAGATCCTCTCAAAATCAGATGAGGTTCTTCAGGAGGTGTAACTTCAGACTGAGGCGTTCCTATTTTTGTGTGAGTATAATTATCACATAAGAAATAGAAGGCTAACTCATTCCCTGTATGTTGTAGGATCTTTTATTTCTATTAATCAACAACTTCTTACGGGGGTGGGAGAGCAGCATGTTTTGTGGATGTTTTGTTTGATATCCTTTCTTAACAAATGTGAATCATGTTCTCTTTGGACACCTGCACCTTTACCTTGTCCATCCTTCTTGCCACCATTTCCCCCTTCTTTGATATAGCTTTTTGCAAGATTATATGAAAACACATCTGTTTCACTTATTTATAAAACATTTACATCACTCTGATGTATTTCAAGGTCACTGGTAAATCCTTGGCCTCTGAAGGCCACTGAGTAAATACTTTCTCAAGGACTCCATGAAGCACTAGCTACCACCTGCTACCGAGAGAAACAGAACTCTTTAAATTCTCAGCTGTATCATCCAAAGCCAGCATAGGGGGTGAGGAAGGACAAGCTTCAAATCCTAACCCTAACCCTAACCAGATCAGAATGCTGGTACTTAAACCACCCAGAGATCCCATAGGCTATGAGGTGGTATAGAAATGTAATAGATAAATATGTAGACCTCCATCCACCCACCCATCCTTCCGGTCAACATTAGGAACAAACCATAACTGATAACCAGACCTTTATCATCCTAGTTCTAATGCCCAACTGCATACCTCCCTTTTCAGTCTCCTCTGTTCCTCTCTTCTCAGCCACATCCTGTCTCTGATTCTACGCACTGCCTTAAGCTAACTCAGGCCCTGATTTCACTCACAGCCTCGTTCGTCCTCACTCAGCTCTCATCCTCAGACCATTCCACAACGTCCACCACCCCCTCCGACTTTCTCCAAGCATCACTAATCCACTCGCCATTCCATTCTGCCCATGGCTGTCCATCATCCATCCACTTCCACTCCTGCTACACAGTTTTTATTACAACACACACGCCCACACAAGCGCACGTGTGTGCGCGCGCACACACACACTTTGAGTCCTGAGCCTCTGCTTGCCACAGTGCACAGCCTCTGCACTGTGAAAGGTTCAGAAACTTGTAAGGAAAAAAAAAAGAGTCGGTGGTGCTCCTCTCACATGTTTCTTCATTGGGTGAAGGCATGTTTTCAAGTATCAAAGAAGTTGAGGACTTTAATGCATCTTTGGGGGAATCTTGCACAAGTTCCTCTTCCTGACCTTCAATGCCCTCCCTCCCTCTTTATTTCTTATCCTCTGATACATCCTTAGCTGTGCCTTTTGTTCAAACAGCTTCACCAGCCGCAGCCATCCCAAGGTCTCCTTGCCCTCAGATGACTCCAACCTGTGTCCTTCGCCACCCTTATGCCTGGGATGGTCTCCTCAGACACTTGGTTCTCTTCCTGCAAACCCATCTGCAAAAACACCCTTTCTTTGGGAACCTTCAGTAGACCCCCGTAACACTCCTTACCCCCGGTGAGATTAAGCCCAATACCACCCAGGGTCAGCTGTGCCAGTGGACAGCTGAGGCAACTGTCTCAGGAAGCAGAGGCTGAGGGCCAGAAGCAAGCAGAGCTGTGTCTGCTGTGCAGCTTGCCTCGAGCCTCCTACCCAATTCTCTTGCCCTCACAGGGCCAGGAGGAAGCTGCATCATCACCAGTGTGGGCGTAAGAGTCGACTGCCAGCACCACCCTGTCTTTTGTCTCAGACAGTAAGATGCCTTGGGCCAGCTCTGAGGATAACATGGAATTCAGCTTAACACCCGCCTTTCCCAGTTCTTCTGCTCTCCATTTTATGTTTTTCTCTCGGGTGCCTTTCCCATTTTTGAACTCCAGATGTAAGCACTTTGGGGCAACAGCCCGTCTTTTTGTAGTTACACCATGACGCACCATGCATACTGATGAAACTATAATAAACGAACAATAATTAACAGATCTGGAATCAGATCACCTAGAACCTATGCAGCAGTCCCTGCTTCTTAGGATGGATGCGCTCTTCTTCTTCACTGCCTGACCCAGATACTGCAGGCAATAGAAGTAGAAAGAATGAAAACAAAAGCAGGCAGCAACCCTTTTCTTTGTCAACATACAATGAGCAGCATTAGAGAGCATGAGAACCCTCATTAGACTTAATAACTTCACTAACTCCAATTTAGCTGCTAGCAATTTGGGGGTGGTGGGAAGTTAATGTTCACACACTGGATCAAATGAAGTATTCTGCTTTTTACCTGCCTAATTAACATTAACATGAAGACCTTGGGCACAGTCAATTCTCAATGCAAAAATCCATCATTTCAGTGCCAGTTACATGGAACTGCAGCATACCTGCTGCTTCTAACCCAGGAGTATATTCAAAACTAGGTCCAGATAAAACATATTAAGGATAAAAAATTATGTGAGGGAAGAATAATCCTGGCCATACCATAAGGCATCTCCATTTACCTTTGGAACAGCATCACTGCCTAAGGGGACAGTGGTAATAAGCACTTTCACAGTAGAGTTCCCTTTTTTCCTTTCTTTTTGTTATATTTCCTTTTATTCATATAAATTCATGGCTTGAGGCTAGGGTTGGTAAGGACTGTAGCACATGCAAAACCATTTCTTCAACAATGCAGCCAGCTATTGGCAGGGCTCTGTTTGAATCGAAGGATACATCAGCTCAAGGTACACAGCCATGTTTATATTTTGAAATAAAATCTTTACTGATATTTGCATTCAAAAGTATTCTGATTCCATTCTGATTCTATTGCAAAATAAAAACCACTGCAATATCCAAGTTCATAAAGTTGCAAGTCTCTTTATTCCTACTGAGTCATCTGCTATGACTGAACAAACAACCACTCTGGGTTTGAAATCGTTTTCATATTCAACAATGAATATCATAAAATCAGCATAGTAATTGCATTGCAAGCTGCAAAATAAACAAAACTCTGATAGAAACACTTCAGTTAATCACTGCATATTTTATCTGGACAAATATTAGTAACAGGAGCAATTGTTATTTTCTGAAATCTACTTTAGATGGTATGGTATTCCAACTACTTGTCTACATATGAAGTAGATTAAAACCATCCCTCTTACAGCTTTGGTAGCCCCACATACAATCCACTCATACTATTCTCATACGATAACAAACCCCAACCCCCTGATTTGTTTACACGAAGCCAATATCAAACAAACAGGCAATCAGACAGGAGAAAAGGTGGATGTGCGTCAGAGGGGAAGCATTCTAAAATCTCCTCCAATGCCCTGAAGCACCAACATCGCATGGAGGTATTGTGGGAACGTTAAACGGCAACTTCTCAGGGGTTCACAACTGCTTCCAGATAAGCCCACAGCCAGAACAAGTCACTGACACAGGAAGAGGAAAACAACACAGAAAATAACAGGGGAGGATTAACTCTCTGTTTCCATATGTTTGTTTATTAACATGAGCACTCAAGAGCCCCCCCCCCAGCTCCATATAATTTGAGGCAAACAGCAGTGGAAAAAAAGACAAAGTTCTCAAATATATCGACTAAGTGAAAATTAATAAATCCCTGAGCCCAGACTGTATCCATTCTACAGTTCTTAGAGAAGTGAAATATGAAATTGCTACAAGTTCCTAAAAACAGCCTCTGTGCCAGAGGACTCGAGAATAGCTAATGTAACCCCATTTCTTAAAGGAACAAGGAGGGATCTGGGGAATTACGGTACCTCAACATCTCTTCTTGGTAGAGCTGTTGAACATATTATTAAAAATGAAATTGATAAGCATAGCAAAGGACAACCTCTGCTAAAAAAGACTCAAAATGGCTTCCAGTCTCACTAACTTTTAGTGTTTGATGAGTGGGTCAACAAAGGGTGATCTGGACTGGTTACCTGGGCTTCCAAGAGCCCTTTGGCAAATTCCCTCATGAAAGACTCCTGTATAATTTAGCATCCATGGACTACAGGAAAGGTCCTCCATAAATGGTCAAAGACTAGAAAGCAGAGAGCAGGAATAAATGGCACATTCTCCCAAATGACTGATGCAAACAGTGCATGCTCACAGGGTTGGAATCAGGGCACTGGAATCAATGCGTATCAATTTTCCTTGGGATTAGGCGTGACAGTGAAGTGGGCAAGTTTCTTGATAACATCAGATTATTTAAAATGGTTAAAATAAAAAGGGATTGTTAGGAGCTCCAAATAAAACTCCCAGAACTGGGAGAATGGACCTCACAAATGGCAAATATGGTTCAATGAGCAATGCATGCTGGAGACACAAATCTCAAATCCCAAGTATAAACTGATTGATTATGACTTGGTGGTGACTGACCAAGAAAGAAAACGTGGATGGACACCTCCAGGAAAATGTCTACCCTGTGACTGTAAAAAGACAAATCCCATGTTAAGTATAACAGGGAAAGGAATTGAAATGAAAGCTGACCTTATACAAATCCGTGGCATGACCACTACCATACAATATTGTGTGCAGTTCTGGTCACTGCACCTATGAATATATTGCAGAGTTGGGAAAGCACAGAAAAGGGTAACTGAAGTGATCAAAGTGCTGAAGCAACTTGGAGAAAGTTTGTAACAGGCTGGGATCGTGAGACTTAACACAGTTAAAGGGAGGCATAATTGAAGTGCATAGTATTCTGCATAATGTTGCAAACATGACATTCATTTCCCTCTTTCATATGGGAAATGAGCCTTTCCCCACTAGAACCTGGGGTCATCCCATGAAGCTGACTGGTGAGAAATTCGAAACCAGTCAGTGGAAGAACTACTTCAGACTGTGCATTGGTAAATTCAGAGGCACAAGATGTGGTTCGGACCACCAATTTAAATGGCTTTAAAATGCGACTGGAAGAGGAGGAGGCCTTCCTTGAGTACTTGTCCTTACGGCTGTATGCCAACCTCTAGTTTTAAAGTCAATATGCCCCATGTTTATTAGATGCTGAGGAACATGGGCAGGAGGATTCTCTTGTGCTCATGTCTGCATATGGGTTTCCGGCAGGTAGCACAGTTCTTCTTACATTTTTTAATGTAAGCACATAATTCTATTCCACTTCTCTCAGCAGCGAGATGGCAGAACTGAGGCATCAACTCAGGTTTTTGCTGTATTTCTATTTGCTCCAAATTCATACTATTTGGAAGTCTTTTAAAACATACAATTCTCGTGTGTATATCGGATATTTGATTTGGTTCTGCCTTTCATTTTCTTAAGAAACAGTTGGTCAAAGTTTCTTTAATATACCACTCTTCCTTTTGTATGAATGTGTGACTGTGGAAGAGAGAAACAAAAAGAGAGAGAGAGAGAGAGATCCTTTCAAGACTTTTGCTTCATAACACAGAATGTACATGGAGGATTATTTCTGTTTGTGAAGAATGTTTAATTATTCTATCAAGAGGCTTAGCAAGGCAATCCTGGAGAATGAATCTTACAGATTATCAACTTCCATGATAAAAAAATATCGCAAAGTAATGCTCTCTGCATTTTCCCCAATCTTGAATGGCATGATAAGCATCCCCTTAGAGATTCTATTGGAATTTGTACACACATAATATGACTACAAGTGAAAGACAGGATGAAGCAAAGAACAAAGTCATTCAGAATATTTCAAAGTACCTTAAAACCAAAGGATATTTCAGTGCTAATACATATCTATATTACCTGCTTTGAAGATGGTGGTTCTCAGGGTTTAATCCAATTACATGGCCACCATCCAAAATTCAGAGCATTAATTGTCTTCCAGAGTGGTATCGGTGGAATCAAAAATGCAAATGCACTTGCAAGCTTCTGCCCCTCATTGATGTTGAGGTTAAACTTTAAAAATTTAAGTCATTTTACAGAGGGCACCATCAGGAAGTGGTCTTCACCCACACCCACACCCCTGGGAGTAGAAACCTATCCAAGAGCACTTCAGCTTATTTTGGGTCTGTTTTGGCCAGCTCTGAATTACAAGCTATTTAGCCAGGAAGCCAGCCAAACAGATTGCTGATGAAGGGAAGATGTGGCTAATAGTCTGTTTGAGATAGTCCAAGATCATGTGATAACCATAGCTGGTTTTTAGGAGGGAAAAGAAGAGCAATGCAGTCCAGGGACAAAGCCAGCAAGAACTGGGTGTACAATTTCCAGTCAGGATTCAGCACTGCTTAGTCAAAGGCAGTCCAAAATCACACGTAAGAGTTGGTCTGGAGCAAAGGAAGCAGACAGACAGGAACAAGCAGCAAAGGTTCAGGGGCTGGAGCGAGACAAGAGATGGTTTTTCCAGCAAGCAACTCAGCCCACGTGTGGGCTTCTTCAGCAACAGCAGCCTGGATTCCACCCAAGCCATGTGCTGAAGCTAATGAGAGAGCCTGGATGTTTAACCTCAAGAGAGGAACTCTGCTCTTCTGTTTAGGCATCAGCATTCTTGCAGGCTGGCTGGTCACAGCATTGCTACATGTGGAGGGTGACATTCTAAAAGGAGAGCTCCTGCATCCGTGGAGCCTCACCATATGCCTGGGAATGCTCAAGCATGATGGGAACATATGAGGAGGTGGTCAATGCCCCATTTCTTTCTCTTCTCCCTGCCCACGTGTTTCGCATACCTAGATAAGGAGCACCTGAACAGGCCTAAGCAGTAAGCTGATATGAAATTGTGAAGTGATTGCCATGACCAAAGCAAAGAACCTCTTCACTCTGTATAGCTCGACCTCATGTTCCCAGTTACTGGCATCCACTGCCCATCAATAACTCATAACCCCTGTGCCATAGTCTTCTCTGTTGTCGCTATATGTCACAATAGAGGTAAAAGAACAAAACATCTTGTATCACCACAGAAGCGTATGTCAAAATAAAATGCATTGACTTTTATGGCACCACAAGAGACTTAACAGGCTAGCAAGTCTACTTTCCGGGAAACTGTTTGGTACTTTTAGGGAGTGATGCCTAAAAGTATTCAGGGGATTCCAAATTGCTAGCACCTCTGCAATGGCCAGCTGCACCAGAAATCAAATGTGATTGACTAACTAGATCTATAGTAAACAATTAATGTGTGCCACACTTAGTGTAACTTCATCAATATTGTGGCAATACTGCATAATTTGGAAGTTTGATTTATAGTAAAAACCAAAGACTGTTGCTTCTGAAGGTCGTTGTGTATAATCCTGTATTTATATCTGCTAAAGAAAGGTCACTAATTTTGTTGACTGGAATTTTGAGTTACAAAATGTAATGGTGATACCAGGGATACTGGAGGAATCTACAATAGATTCAAATGATTTTAGACTGCTGTGAATCTGATTTGTGCACATTCATGAATACACACAATCAGTAACAGCATTAGCACAAATGCACGTTATCAGTAATCTCAAAAGCCCTTTTTGGTGGTAGCGCTCCAGTGATGAAAATGGTCTCCCTAGAAAGCTTGTCTGGTACCTCTCTGCTATGCTTTTTGGTAGCAGATAAAAATCTTTTCCATTTTCTTTCCAGGCTTTCCCTTTTTTAAGAATTGTTCACTTTTAATCCATTTCTCTACAAATGTGTACTCACAGTGATGTTGCTGTACTTGCTGCTACAAAGCACTTCTAGTGTGACTTTTTATAGTTTTATCGATTGTTGGCTAGTGGTTGTATTTTAATGTTTTATTGTTTTAGTCGCCCAGGGAACACTTACTGGGTGGCATACAAATACTGCAGGTAAATTAAATGCATCCATAAAACATAGTCAAGAGGGCAAGTCAAAGCCCACACATGAATGCCCTATTCATACCCACCAGTTTTGCATACAGAGACTTAGTAGTTATAACAGCAATTTGCTAAAGCATTATTTGCGTGCTCAACCCCACGCCACATTTCATCATTAATGTCATTATCTATCTACCATACAGCTTAAAGTGCCTGTGAATTGGCAACTGAGAACATGGCTGCATGCTATCATTACATTACATTTATATCCTGCTTTTTTCCCTCTTGAGAGGAACCTGAGCCAGCCTATATAGTACTCCTTCCCTCCTAATTATCCTTAAACCAACCCTGTGAGGTAGGTTAGGCTGAAACTCAGTGACTAGCTCAAAGACAGTAAGGTTAATGGCCAAGTGGGACCCAGAACCCAGCTTTTCTGAGTCCCAGTCCAACACTACACTTTTTTGCCATATTAAATCTTAGACAGGATGCTACTGGTATTCCAACTCCAGTAACAACAGGAAAATAGGAGCAGCTTTTCATTACAACCGTACGCATCTTTACTCAGAAAAATCCCTAATACAGTATTATTTTGCAATGGGTGTAAATCAGGGATGTTAAACCTCAGGCTTGCAGGCCAAATCTGACTTCCCTGGGAGCCAAGTGAGCCTATTGGCATTCTCGACAGCTGTACCCCTTCACTTCTGTTGGTTTCCTGGCTTTTCCTCCTCCTTCCAACATGTCTCTCTTGCAGTTTAGAAACTAGCAGTAAGAGCTGTAGGCTGTAATATGGCGATACACCACTGGAATGAGCCCCCCAGCGACTTCTCTGAAATTCAGTTTGGCCCCTGAGCTGAAAGAGGTTTGCCACCCCTGGTGTACACTATATTGCTTAACTTTTCCCATCTCTGCTGTGTCTTGTCATCTGCATTCCTGCGCCTACCCACCCTGAATAACTCTGCATTCTAAAATATCACTTGCAGTATTAACAAAGAGAGAAGAAAGAAACACTTAGAAGTTTCTCTCGTTGGGATAATGATACAATTACTTAATTTAAAAATGTCTACCCCACCTTCCTTTTCTAGTTGAGTGATCCAATATGTAATGGAGTGTTAGATTCTATTCTAGGCCAAAATCCCTGGCTGAAGATATGAAGATAAAACTTAGGAATGAAGGAACCTAATCCGTACACCAACTTGCACTCTTACGTAGGAGGGTGATAGATCTATTGTAGATAGTCTTTTTTCTCCTAAAAATTGCATACAATGAATACAAAAATAAATGATTGGTGTTTCATTTTTTTAAATGAGACAGAATAAAGAAAAACACTAAGCTTTTCAATGTTTTAATTTTCCTGCATGTGAAACATCCTTAGTGCCTTTTGGGCATCCATTATCTGAGTTTGGGTGGCAAATAGTTTTGTTTTCATTAAAAAAAAAACTCTCTGAAACACTCAAACTGTGGCTTGGTTTCACAGCTTCTTCCTTGACACTAAAATGTGTGACTTGTTTTAAAGATTGAGTTAATGATCAAAAGCAAATGGCAGATGTCAGTCCCTGGAGAAACAGCCGTTCATGCATTTTAATGTTTAGCATGAGTTATTATACAGAGCAATAGCAATGGTATTTTGCAAGGCTTTTAAAAAATCAGAATAATCATTTGTTTGTTTTCCACTGCAATCCTGTATCAGTCACAGTTCTTATCTATAATTGTTGTTGCTTTTAGCCTTGAATCCCCCAATTCGAGACTGAGATTGAAGTTTTAAGAGAAAGGAGCAACACTGGGAGCCATATTGAAAAGGAATGAGTGTTCGACTTTGTCCTGTGAGTTACACAGAAGGAGAAATTGCCTAAAGCTGTTAGTTCGCATCCCTTTGCTCTTTCAACATCCATCTTTCCATGAACTAAACAGCCACATCCTACTCAAACTTTTGAGTTAGCTTCACAGATGCATAACGAGAGGAAATGCCCAAACTGAATGGCATATTCGTCCTTATTTATGGGTTATGGGTCTCTTGCAGCCTGTTCATCTCCCCCTCTTTTCTATATGTCAAGACTAAAAAGCGCAACACGGAGTTGAAGAGAAAGTGATGACAGGAGCCATCCGTGGCAGAACACGAGCCGTAAAAGATTGGCTCACTGGTAGGGGAGAACACATTCACTTGCAGATTTTGCAAGTAGGTAGTCCTACCAATCCATATGCTTGCTCATTTATTCATTTATTGTTGAAGAAGGCATATTTTTGGGTAAATATTTTTGTTTTCTTGAAGGCAATCTGCATCAATTGTCAGCCAGCAAAACTATTAGGGGAGACCATTTGCTTCAAGCCTGCCACATCGTCAACCATGACTGCACTTTGCTGATTATGAAACAAAGAGGTGTTCTGGCTGCCCCACACAGTGCCTGGAGGAGAAGGACCCAGAAGCATGCCAAGAACTGACCTGTAAAGAATTAAGCATTCACCCTCACTTGGGCCAAGAGATCTCAAAAGCACAAGCCTTTCATCCATGCTCAACAGGATGCTCAAGAGTTGTCTGCCTCCTTGCACCCCTTTCCATGTTCACTGCATTCTTTTTCCCAGCAGGAAGGATGCAAGTGGTATCCCTGCACGATCATGCAAAGGTCCCTTCCTATGCACAAGGTGGAGCTCCACCAAGGCTGAGAGTTATGCCCACTGCCAGCCTCCTTCCTGTCCCAAAAGGTACCTTACTGGCCATGGGGCAGGTGGATGCATTGTTAGTCCTCACAGTATCCCAGCAAACAGGCCTCCATCAGGGACATGGCCAGCATCCTCCATGCAGTGGCATCTGTGAGTGCAGGTCAGTAAAGAAGCATCCAGCTGCTGACTGGTTTGCAGCATCTGGTGCAACAGTTGCAACGGAATAGCTGTGGCGTGCTGAATGGCAGTGGGCCCTGCCCGAACTACTGGGCCTCAGTACAGCCTCAGCATGCTGCATGCTGGTGCCAGACCTGAGATTTATACTGGGACCGCAGCCGCAAGTACATGCACCAAATCTTCCTAAGTCTGTTACTTGGTCTCAGAAAAGCTTAGCTCCTATGATGCAATGCAACAAAGGCCTAATAACACTTTAACTATTGGAGTAAATGACCAACAAGCACCATGCTTGAGTGGACATATATATGGCTATCTGGACTGTCTTTGCTGAAGCTTATATATAATTGATTTTAAATATATGCAATGATATGGACAATTGCGGCAAGTTCTTAAAGAGATGGGAGTACCAGACCATTTTGTCTCTTGAGAAACCTATATGCAGGTCAAGAAGCAACAGTGAGAACTGGACACGGAACCAATGATTGGTCCAAATTTGAGAAAAGAGTTCAGCAAGGCTATGGTTTTCCTAGTTGCAATAAATGGCTGTGAAAGCTGGACTATAAGGAATGCTGAGTGCCGAAGAATTGAAGCCTTTGAATTGTGATGCTGGAGGAGACTCCTGCGAGTCCCTTGGACCGCAAGGAGATCAAACCACTCAGTCCTAGAGGAGACCAACCCTGACTGCTCTTTAGAAGGCCAGATACTGAAGATGAAACTCAAATACTTTGGCCACCTAATGAGAAGGAAGGACTCCCTGGAGAAGAGCCTAATGCTGGGAACAATTGACGGCAAAAGAAGAAGGGGACGGCAGAGGATGAGGTGGCTAGATGGAGTCACTGAAGCAGTTGGTGTAGGCTTGGGCGGACTCCGGGGGATGGCATTGGACAGGAAGGCCTGGAGGAATGTTATCCATGGGGTCGCGATGGGCCAGACACAACTTCATGACTAACAGCAACAACAACAAATAATATGGACAGACCTTCCCCCACATATTCTCCCCCCCCCCCCGTTTAGATTTTGTTTTGTTCTGCTTCAGTGAAATTCACAGTAAAAACAAATTGAAAAAAGCAAAATATTAATTGTGCTTTTATATAAATCTCCCTTTTTTTCTTCTTCAAAAATATGTGTTAGCTTCTCTGTCACCCATCATACAATTTACAGGTCACTAGGAAGGCCCGTGGAAGTTTTCTCAAATGCCTGCTGGGTGCCGAAGGTGATCTCTTACCATATCTCAGGTATCTAGCGAAAGCACAGAATCAAATTCAGTAATGTCAGTCCTCAATCGTTTTTGTAACTGAACAGCATGCTGTAATTATTCAGTTCTCTATCCTGAAATTTAAACTTTGATCAATACAGCTCACTTTTTAAGGAAAAATCAAAGAGTATATCTTAAGGAAATATCTTGCATAGCATATCTTGGCTCCACAGAAAACCCACCTGGAGAGAAGGAGGTCAGTCGGCTGGATAATGCCTATGCAAACAGATGTTATGTTTGATCCAAAGAGATGGGAAAACTCATGAATTAATACTGGTGCTTACAAATTACTGCCTTCCAAGGTCACAATTCCCTTTTCTAGGTTTCATCCCAGCCGCAAAAGAAAAGCTGCAGCTACATGATAGGTATAAATCTACCCGAAGCCAAGAGAGGATTCACCTATGATTATGTGGGCAAACATAAGCAACCCAGCATTTAAACACAAAGGTGACACTGACCAAGATAATCTAGCATTTTCAAAGTAAGCTTTGACAGTAATTTAAAGTCAAAAGAAAGAAGGATAAAATCTCCCAGGACAACTGGGCACAGCTACTCCTCCCACATAGTGAGTGAGGGAGGTAACAACATACATCAGTCTCAGGATCTGAGAGAAATGAAGGAGAAGACTACATGTTAATTCATGTGCTGTTCATTACCACCACCAAGAAAGGTCAATAGATCATTCTAGCAAGCTACAGACAGGTGGGGAATTAAAGGCACATGTTTGGATATATCTGTTATTGATCACTGTAGTCACTCTCAAGAACTTAACACTGGCAACTACAATTTAGATGTCTGGAATTAAATCTTCCTTCTTATCTGTACTAGAGATACTATTAACCTTGATATTTCAAGGGTTATTCTACTTTAAGCAGTTCGTTTAGGAGAAACCCAACCTCTCCTTCAAAGATCAGATCTATCTATGTTCACAGTCTTATCAGTCCACTTCTAAGAACAAGTTTCTGCTTCCTTTGCTCATGCCTGCTAAAACTATAACCATCAACAAAAAGCAGCAAAGATCATATTCACTGCTGTTGCCCAAAACTAGCCATCTGTTACAATCTATGTTTTCGGTACAAAAGGTGCAGCATCTAAAGGAAGACTTATTTCTTCAGTGCTTCACACAGAATGGCTTCAAGTGAAAGGCTTCCTTCACCTCCGAAGCCATCCGTAAACCTTCCCTACAAGGACCACCAAATGGGCATATCACCATTCACACACCCTTCAGCTATCACTCCCTGTCAGGGCCTAGGGCTGGGACACGGGCAGCAGGCGAGGAGACAGAGTCCAGAGTCCAAAGCAAAGTGTAATGGCAAGTCCAAGTCACGGAACAATACAAGGTCGGGAAGCAGAAGTACTTATCAGAGCAGATCAAGGACTTGGTCATGAACAAGCGAAGGGTCAAGAACCAAGAAGCCAAACAGCGGTGTAGGTACCTTGAGGCAGGATAAACAAGGTAGGATACATGGCAAGATGCAGGACAGAACAGGAACTAAATGCAGTGAATGTCAGGCAAGGCTCAGGAGCTACAGCCAGCAGGCCAGGAGAGCCAGCAGGGCAGGCACAGCGGCAAACCAAGGAGCCTGTTTCCAAGGCAAGTTTTGGAGGAGGGCCAGTTGAAAGGTGCCAGCGGTGGGTGCAGGCCAGCAAGGTGGTGCCAGCGGCGGGCGCGGGCCGGTGAGGGGGTGGGGGTGGGGGGGCACACACGGCGAGGCAGCGGTGGGTGCGCACGGCAAGGCAGCAGCTTGCTCGCTTGGAGATTGTTTTCTCCGAGCGAGTCCAAAACGATCTCTGCGCAAGTAAGCCGCCGCCCTGCCTCACCTCGCCGCGGCCACGTGCGGCGAGGCAGGTGGTGGTGGATGCTGCGAATCCAGAACCTCTGAGGCAGGCCAGATCTGGCCTGCGGGCCGTAGTTTGAGGACCCCTGCTCTAAGGCTTCCAGCTGGCACTCCTCAGGAGGATGAGAGCTCCAGCAGGGCCTGGGACCAATCCTGTCAATGCCGAGATGGGCTGCTGGTTCTGGCCACCAGAGCAGCCCAGGTTCTGACACTCTCTTGCAATATTATTACTATTACATTGCGTTTGCATCCCACCTCTTTTTCTCTGCTGAGGAATCTAAGGCAGCTTACATAGGTCTCCTCCAGTCTATTTTTATATTCAGAACAACAGTCCTGTGAGAGTCCCTAGCTGGTTGTTCGCCACTAAAGAAATCCTACGATGTGGTGAAGAGCATGGGACTGGGAGCCAACTGGGTGACTTTGGGCCAGTCACAGACTCAGCCCAACCTACCTCACAGGGTTGTTGTTGTGAGGATAAGATGGAGGAGGAGAATGATGTAAGCTGCCTTGAGCCCTTTGTAGGAAAAAGACAGGATATAAATTGATAAATAAATAAATAAATACAATAACCCTGCACACCACTTTAGATAGAACATGCTAGGAGTCAAACCCTAGCCATAGCCCTAGCACAAAAGGTATGAATCTGAGAAACATAAAAGGCTGCCTTGCACGAAATCAGGCCATTGGTCCACCTAGCTCAGAACTGTCAACAGGCAGCAACCTGTCTGCCTTACTTGGAGTTGCCATGGAGTGAAGCAGGGACCTTTTACATGCAAAGCATGGACTCTACCATTGAGGTACGGCCCTTCCCATAAGCATGTGGAATAGTTTCCCAGGCCATCTGGGAGCTACTGAAATAATGAAAGCCTCAGAAGCTCCAATGAGCACACCAAGAGCTGTGTGCATCCTTTTGCCCTTGTTCTAGGCACAGAATCCACATAGCTGATCTCAACACTCAACAGACCACTAGAAATGCCCGCGCATGCTGTTGGCTAGTGCACACTGCTAGCAGTATACCAATGACATTTTGCACAAAACCGAACTTTTAACAATGTGCTAGCGCCTCACAATAGTACTCACCTAATGGCATTACACTTCGAGAAGGCAATTAGCACTATTACCACATAATTAGACGTTAGGCATAAATATTCCCTTATGCTCTCTGCAATAAACTCAACAATCTTCCATTTAAACATTTCAATAAATGCCATTAAAAACACATTAGTTTTTGTATAGTTTGTTTGTGGTGGTGTTGCAGCAAAAAGTGATCTGAACAGTTCAGATCACACCCCAACATCTGGGAGATTTCAACATGGAAGAAATATATAATTTAACTTTCAAGTGGCTTCAGATAAGTATATTCTGTGTCAGAAACTATGGACATCTGTATGGATGGGGCTCAACACCACATCACCAGATCTGCATATGAAACCAATAATACTTGCCATTTCTGGTACATTTATTTGGAAAAGGACCTCTTTTTTCAGTAGCAATTCATCAAAAGGCAGCTACTAAATGGATATATCACCCAAATCCATCCATAATGCTAATTTGGATCAGGTTCTGCAGTTCTGTCGATAACTTCCATTGTTCTTGAATATTTACACAGCCTTTTGCTGCTGCCTCATACTACTCCAGGAAACCGTTAATATTTTCAGTGCTACAGCAAGAAGAATTCTTCATTGTATATGGCACTTTTGGAAGCAATCAGAACCAAAACATGGGATAGAACTGTAACAGCAACTTTTTCCCAATATTGTTTCAGTTCCAAATTATCTGTTTCATTGCTATGCCACCAATCCCTTCCATCAGCTCAGCATGGCCTCTGCGGCACTGATAGTTCAGTCTCCCGTCCATTTATTGTCATCACAACCCTGTGAGGTAGGTTCAGTTGACAGGTGGTAAATTATGTAAGATCACACACTGAGCTTTGTGGCTACGCAGGGATTTGAACCGAGTCCTAGCCCAGCGCTCCATCCACTGCCACACTGGTTGGCCGTTGTCGTCTCCAGTCCCATGTTACGCTGTGTTACGGCATTTCATTGATTAAGCCGGCCATTCACATCCTTCTTCCATTCACTTCTGCTCTGTTGTAAGTCAGTTCTTGCCTGCCCCACCATTCACCACAAAAGATCCCCACGCAAGTTATTTGTTTGAAGGAAGAGTGGAAGGATTGTGCCTGGAAACAGGGGCGTCTCCCTCTCCCTCTGAACTTGGGCACCCAAACTGGTTTTTCACCAAAAAAACCCAAAAAAATCTAGAAGTCATTAAGCAGCAGCCTTGGCCAAAAAGAAAGAGTGAAAGAGAGAGAAGGAGAAAAAGTTAGCACAATTCATCAGCTGCTTTTTATGACAAGTGCTTATTAAATTGTAGGATGCCAGTGCATAGAATACTGTGTTGCTGCTTTCCCTGAAGTCATTCCTATTTGCATAACTTACGCATGCTGTGAAATGAATATTGCCTAGTCTTGAACTCAGCTAATACAGCTTGCCATTTTTACCTTTCTAAGATACAAGTAATAAGGTCTAAATGCCCAGAGGGATTCTATAACGCATACATATGCTTTATTATTTCTGTGTTTATTTTCCCCTTCTCTCATATGGTGTATTAAATAAAGATTAATAAAACCTTTCTGGGCATCATCAGCAGTGCTGCAACTGACAGGCGCCATGCTGTTGCGTCTGGGTCCCATCAAATGACCCAACTTGTGCGACAATAACAGAACGAAACGCAACAAAGTTGACTGAATACATTTCAAATCCAACAATGCCTCGAAGCATTTCACATTTAAGGAGGATAGTTTTAAGAATCTTTAATGGGTACTAAAAACCCAGATCTTCACTCTACGGTTTTTATTCTAAATACTGACAAAGCTTTCTAAACCCCTTTTCTAACATAAAATACTAATATGAGAAAATCCTTTCCTCCACTCCTTGTGCACTACCCATAGAGAGAAGAAAATACCTTTCCCCTGTGAAAACTATGCTGTCCACTCTCCTCACTGATTTAGGCGTCCAGCAGTAGACCTCTGAAAGCTACTTTCAGAGAAAGAATCAAAAGCTGTTCAAGAAGCTCTTGGGGTTAGGATTAGCGCTGGGGTTGGATAGTACATTCCAGTGGAGGCAGACCTGAAAACAAAAGAGTGGCAGCCAAAACACCACAGATACCAGCATACTTCTGTTTAAATGCTAGAAATTACTGCTAGAAATTGCAGCAGGGAAGCACCAGTTGCAAGCAGTCGGGCGAAGGAGGATGGGACCAGGGGAAGGGCCGTGGTCATCAGGTGAACCCCGGAGGTCCAGACTGAGCCCCAGATGATCAGATATGGCCCATGTACCTGCAAGAAGGTTTTCTATATAATGGGGAGTAGACCTGACCTTCAGGAATATGTGTAGCTGCAGCCAGAAAGGCAGCAGAAGAGGCATTTATCTATTTACAAAAATTATTTGTCTCCACACAGCCATTTTTTTACTGTTATGGTCCACCCCTAGAGTTGGATGGACCCACTGGGTTTTGAAAGGGCTCTGGCGGTTTTCCCAGCTGACACGGTTGGTGCTCCTGTCAAAGCCCAGGTTGCTGTATAGAATGAGTTTGCACTCTCCCTGAAAGACAGAGTGCAGAGTTTGGGGGTGCTCCTGGACCCAGAATTGACCCTGGAGCTGCAAGTTGCATCTGTGGCCAAGAGCACCTTCTATCAACTTTGGTCGATATACCAGCTGTGTCTGTATCTGTACTGGCTGAACCTAACAATGGCAAATCACACTCCAGTAACCTCATGTTAGACTACTGTAATGTGCTCTGTGTGGGCTGCCCTTGAAATGATCCAGAAACTCCAACTGATGCAAAATAGGACAGCTCATCTCTTGACAAGGACATGAACATATAAGTCCTGTGTTCTGTCTTCTGCAGTGGTTACCAAATGAAGTCCTTTAAGGTGGTCACACTGACATATGAATCCCTAAATGGCTTAGGGCCTAGATATCTAAAGAAATGTCCCCTCCCATATACACCTACCCAGACCCTAAGATCTTCTCCAGGAGCCATCGTTAAAGAAGTAAAGACAATACTTATGAGGGGAAGAGCCATTTCATTGTGGAGCTCCAACTATGGAGCTCCTCATAGACTTACTCCTGGTATTGACTTTATATACATTTTGGCGCTAGATTAAAACTATTTATTCTCTTGTTATTTTTGCTACTAAATAAGATTCTGTGATTTCATATTGGTTTTTATGTATATTGTCATTGCTACATTGTGGATTAGTTGTTAAATTTTTATGTATCATCTTTTATTCTTACCCATTGTTCATGTTTCTTGAATTTTGTTGACTATGTTAATTGTTGATATTATATATTGCTTTTATATGGTTTTATTGCACACCATTCTGAGTTGTTTTTTTGTTAATGAACAGTATATAAAAGCATAAATAAATAAAATGTAGGAAGACTCATCACCAGGGCAAATATGATATTATAATCCCTGGGAAATTCACAGCTCTGTACATAGGGAGAGAGGTACATGATGTTTCCCGGTTGGAAGCATGAAAAACGGACTGCTCACATACATCTTCTGAATCTCATGTAAATATCCAAAGATCCCTAGAACATCAGTCACCTATTCCCCCAGAGACGTCTTGTGACTGAAGTCACTGCTACCATCGTTACAAACCAGCAGCTGAGGCTGAGAGATTGCTAGCAACTGTTCAAGGCCTCTTGGTGAGCCTATGTCTCAGCTTTGATTTAGTTTCATTCATTGTATTTGTAGCCCGGCTCTCCCTAGGGAGCCCAAGGAGGCACACATGTTCTGTCATTCCTCCCTCTCCACTTGATCCTCACAGCAGCCCTTTGGTTAAGTTGGAAGTGTGTGACGAGTCCTAAGTCATTCCTTGTCCATGGGGGGAATTCAAGTGGGGCCTCCCCCAGCCTAGCCCAACATTCCAGCCCCTACCAATGAACAGCCACCCATGTCCATGTGAGTCCTGTGGTAAAAAGAGTCTTCTTTGGCTCAGGTAGAGGCTTCCACCATGATTCTGAGTCTGACCTGGTGCCCCACTGCCTATGGTACAGTGAGCAGTGGGAATGGGAGGGAAAGTCAAGAAAAAAGGTGTGGATCAGAACAGGTTCAGACACCTTGTCATGCTGTTCCACAATTCCTTCTCTTCCAAAAAAGTGTCTTCTGAAATCAGGTTGGCCGGCACTGTGACAGCCGTCTAGATGAGATTCTAACTTCTGGACTGCTTTGAGCTTGTCCCCCTCTCATGCCACAGCATGAACAATATCATCATAGGATACAAGTGCTGCCATATCTTTAAAAGAACTATAGAAATATATAAGAATGAGGGAATATATGCTTGCATTCATTTTTAGGCCTGTGAAAGCTATTTGAGTTTGGAAGAGAGAAGTCAACGTAAGATAATAGGCAGTTACACGTAAATGGATTTTCTGAATGCACTGTCGAAGAATTATGTTTATTAGGTTAATCTGGTTTATTTGATATTGCCTAGATTATTCTAATTAACAATAACAATGCAAAAAAAAAAAGGTAAAGAGGAGGCTTTGTCTATGTAACTCAGAGCTTGCTTTAGACTGCTGATTCTTTTTGTTAGATGCTCAAGGCCAAAGTATCAAGTGCAAGAAAACAGACTTACAGCCCTGGTAAGCCATCACAATTCTGAAATGTGTACATGTGGACATGGAGGGAGATATTATATATTGGTAGCTGCATCATCTCCAACCCAGCTATAAAACCAGCAAAGACAGACAATGATTTGGGACACAGGTAGCCTATATCCATTGACTATCTAGATACTTTGAGGGTGTCTCACACTTAACAGTGGCCTAGAAATAATTTAGGCAGAAATTTTTGGCAATTACTAGACACCTCTGAAATGGGATATATTTGCTACTAGCTGTTAAAACTCAGGGCATGAAAATCTCATAATATCAGATACTAGTGTTTTTCAGTAAGGATAAAGCACAGCTCCATTGGCTCTTCAGATCTGCATTTCACAGAGAGGCACTTGCAGTACTAAAAATCTATGTTCATGCTTGAAGAATGCAAGTTTCCTTGAGCGCAAGTATATAAGCTATATGCGCCTCCCAATGGTTCACTACCAATATTCAAAACATTATTTTCTCAATGCATTCTGGCTGTTCCTGGGGAGGCTTGTACTGTCTGTAACAATCTAATATGAGATCTAAGCCATTCTTAAGGATTATCTTCTCCGGTGTGTGTCCTCCATAAAATTTCTTCAGTGTCTAAGGTTTTACTTTGCACTTGCCTCCTAAACGTCACGAGGAACAGAGGCTTTTTAGTAACTGCACCAGCTTTATGGAATGGCCTCCCTAGGAGGGCCTGCTGGGTCACAACACCAAGTGTTGCTGTTATTGTTTTAGGATACCAGGGCAAGCCCTGGTTTTTTGGAGAAGATAACCATGGTAGGGTTATGCCTCTGTTCACTGACTTGCTGCAAGTTTTATTGTTTGTTGTCATCATTTGCCATTGCCCATTGCTGTTTTTGTTGTTGTTTCCTATTTTGAAAGATACTGTTTAATTGCTGATTTCTGCAAGTGTGGGGGGCAGGTTGGGTTTTTTGGGGGGATTGTTTTTCGTTTTGGGTTTGGTTTGATTTTTGGAAATAAGTAAGTGGGAAGCAGATTCTGAAAAGAAAAGTTGTCCTTGGATTCTAAGTAAGATAATGAGCAAACCCATTGAAATCAATGGGATTTAAGATTAACATGAGATACAAGCTATTGAACACAAGTGATTTCTAGAACTGGCCAAGTATTTTAGCCATTGCAAAGTATAGCCTACAATTTTATCTGTGCATAACTTAGAAAACCATGTTCTGAGTTGTCCAGATAAATCTGTGACCATTGGCCAGTGGGGGCATATTGCCAGTGATGATGTCAGTGCCTGTGTAAGCTAAATCTATATCTGGCAAGTATACTGATCTCTCAAAGGCAGTTGCTATAGCAGCAGTAGCAGCTGGTTCACACCTATATAACAATATGAGAGCAAAGATTTGCAACAAAGCATCCACAAAGGATGTCAGGCATTCTCAGATGACAACCAGCACCAGAAATTCTGGACACAACACATGACACAAATTAAATTGTCTTCCGTTTTAAAGTGCTATTTGTTTAAAACATGTTGGGGTTGGCCTGTTGTTTTATTATTAGGCTATATTTTTGGTTTTGCTATGTGTTATTCTTATTTTATGTAAACTACCTTGTGCACTTTTTATAACAAGGCACAGTCATTAAGGAATGATTAATAATAATGTAAAACTAGGATCTGGAGGTTATGCATTGCATCCAAAGGTACATGACAAAGTTGAAGTCTTCCATCTGCTTCTGCCACTTCCACTTGTTACACAAGAAAAGGACTGGGGAGAAATTTGATTTGCATGTTAAGATGAAACAAAATTGCACTTCCCAAATATATATACCACAACTAAGGGTGACTTTTTCCAATTCTATGAATATTTCAGTGAAGTTCTCTGATAAAAAGTACATAAAGAAATACATCCATTAAGGGAAATTGGACATGACATTAGGAGAAATGTACACTAAGTTGCAGATATACCAGTATAAATGCATATAAAAAGCACACAGGTTTTCCTATACACTTTTAACCAACAACTTCACAAATTAGTGCAAGAACAGAACAAACTTGCACTCCAAAAAGTTTGATATCTGTAGAAACCAAAACAGGCAGATTCATCCATCACAAAATATGAAACATTATCCTTCTGTGTTTGAATTAATGCACCAAAAAGCAAAATTAAAGAGGCTGATAGAAACCTTGTGAACCTGTGCTGGGGATTTACTACTATTTATAAGGACTCTACTGGAGAATAGCTCCCAAGCAGACTTTCTTCTTGATATAAATTGGAAACTATCAGAACCAAAATGCAGGAGGGGCAAGAAGTCAATTTTATTTGGAAACGGACCCAGGCCACAAAGACACTGAAAAAGCAGAGGGAAAGATCTCTCAGCATCATATTACAGGTAACCCTATGAAATCATCCTTTTCAAGCTACTTTTAATGTTGCGCTATATTAAGCGCAGCAGGGAGTATTTAAGATATAAACCCTAAAGCAGAGCATGACTATTTTTTAAATGGAGACTCCTAAACATTACGCTGGTAGACTAATGGATAAAATAGAGATGTTCCCAACAGAGAAATGGAATAAGGGTTGGAACTCACTGTATGTTCAACAATGACACACACTTTTCTTTGCCTCCTTTTTCTCATCTCTGCATAAAGCAATGGTCAGATCTATTTTTAAATAACTTCAGGGAATAGGGGAAGGGAAACATATACTTTGTATTTTGAGCAGCAAACGCTGGCTTTTCCCAACAACAAAAGCCTAGCATGGTGACGTCCCTGTGGAGGTAGCAAGTCCTGGGCAAAGTCCAATCATCTGTCTTTCACCTCCACCACAATGGCCTTTGTGGGACCACACTGGAGCCTATTGTTTGGTCCAAATGCAGTTCTGAATACAGGGAAAGGCAAACCTGTGCAGTACACGTTTTCGACAAGCCTCAGTACTTAGCCACTGGATGCCTTCTGTCCTCTGATTTGGGTCATGAAAGATCCATGGGGAGGGAGCCGGGGAAACAGGCATGCACATTCCAAGAGGAGGCTCCCCTCATGTGTGCAAAAGGGGTTCTGCTTTCTGAGACAACAAGCGATTTGGCAAACTTGACCCTTAGGCAAGAAAAACATTCATGCTCCTGGAAAGCTCATGTTCAGCACACATTACGCCTGTAGTTAAAATGGAGTGAATGTGTGCGACTCCACTGCACTTGACATTTGTCTCCGCACCATGCTAGAGGCAGTCAAGGAATAACTACTGCCTTGCCAGAGCCTCCATCAGTTCTCAGTTCCAGCAAGCACTTGCAAAGGGCACAAATGTGCTGACTGGCCCAACCCTCTTGGTCTGATTTGGCTTCATGATGGAACTGCCAAGTCAAATATCTTAAATTTAACACCCAGAATAGAGGAACACTATGTTGCAACACGGTCGAATGTTGCTATGCCTGCTGCACATGCTGCTCTGTACACCAAGTCTGTGCCCATGGAGGGCCCTGACATGTGGGAGCCATCATGCGGTGCTCTGCTGGAGGGAGGATCTACTCTGGGACTGGCCCTGCCTCTTGCGCGCATGAAATCATCATTTTGATCCCTAGATTATCCTGCTGGTTGATCACTGGTGAGGTGCCCATGCAGCAAGTTTGCAAAAGTAATAATCCAGAAACCCAAATGCAGACCACCCATGTCCTGCTCTGCTGCTTGCCTAGACTGCCAAGAGCAGGATATGTGCGGGAGATGAGTCATCTGCCAGGCCACAAGACGTGAACTCCTGGTGGGCAACATCCAGTGTGATTAGTGAGATGTTTTTCAGGCCTATGTTATTCTTGAGCTAACAGAACCAGGGCTTTTTTTGTCATAGGATGCACCGGAACGGCGTTCCGGCACCTTTTTTGACGGATTTTTCCAAGTGATTGTGAATCGCCCTGTTGGGCGTAGCAGGCCGGCAGCAAAAATCATTAACATAGTGCCTGCGGGCTGCTTGTGTGTCGGCGCTGATTGTCCGCGCCGATTGTGCGGGCGCTGCTCGGCTTGGGACGCTGCTCGGCTTGGGATCAGTCATGTGGTCGTGCGCTGAGTGCTTACTGCCGGCGGTGACCATTGTGTAAAAGTGTGACCCCAAGACGTGAGTTCCGGCTCTTTTTTTTTTTTTTTTACCAAAAAAGCACTGAACAGAACACATCAGTTTTAGAGAGGATTCGTGTAACCTGTGACATGTCTTGAGCCAGTATGATTTAGTGATCAAAATGTGAGAGTTTACCCACACGTCCATGCAGGCATGGCATTTTTCCAACTGGGCACTCCCAACTAGCACTGTGTCATCATTCAGGACTAATTCAGAAGTTTCTGCTCCATGATTCTTTTCTGTGCCAGGGTTCCTATGGTTTGCACCACCTCTCAGTAGCAGATTGAAAGTACAGTTGCAGCACCTCTGTGAACCATAGGAGGAAACATCACACCAATTGGAAGAATTACTGCATTTTGCCATCTCCTACAAGCCTGCTGAATCCCAGAGCTGAATTTCTGCAAAAGAAACATATGGTGATAAGCTCTAAAGGCTAGAAAGCTGTAAGAATTATTGTCTGGGCAGCACTTAATGGGCAAATGTCAAACAAAAAATGTTCCAGTTATTGCTGGTTAAACAGAGCTGATTGGGGAGATGCGAAAAAAAACTATAGGTTTGTAACGAAATGTCTTTGGATAAGAAATCTGCTAAAAAAATACAGTATTTTACAACATAAGCTTTGCTGAAGTGTTTCTTTCTAACATAATGATTCCATGGTTTAAAGTTCTTTATGCAACTTTAGAGGAAGTGTTTAGAGCTCAAGCACACACACTTTTGCTGAATTTACATGGTGAACTCAGATGGTGAGTGTCAACAGGATTGTTGCCAAAATAGGGTCACTGACAAACAAGAGGAAGGACTTGCTCAGGCAAACAGTGAGGTTTGCAAAGCACAAAATCCCTTTTCAAAAGTAACCTAAATGAACACAACGCAACCTGATAGGGGCTGAACATGCTCAATAGCCATGGACTCCTGAATGAAAGATGGAAAAGAAAAATAGAGCCAGCAAAGGGCTGGAGCAAGAACAAAGTGCTTTGCTCGGAGGGAATGTCTGATTGCGCCTATAATTAGCAGCAGTTGTGTAAGCCAGATAAGTTAAAACAAAACAGTCTTGCAGATACTACATCATCATTCAGATTTCTTGGGGAAAGACTCATTTTCTCTTGTGAACATCGATACATTAAAAAATTCTGCATGATGCACAATAGCAAGTTTTTCACAGAGGACAGGAATACCTGCAGGAAAAGGTATGTTCTAGGCATCAAAAGCTGGAAGGATTAGTGCCTGCCTAATTTGTATTGGTATGTGGCTCTAGATAATGAATCATACAACACGGAGAGTACAATCTCAGACCCTCCACCTTAGATACACATAAGCCTCCACTCCTAGAGGCGCACAGACACCATGTGCACAGAGTGAGGTGTGGTGGCCAGGATCTCCACAACTGCCACATCTCACGCCATGCATTTTCTCAAGAAAGACATTGCCTACTGCCCAGATTAAGCATCAGGGAAGGGGAGGAAAAGAAGTTGGGGGAGTGGTGGGAATCATTATAAGCCATCAGCCCCAGCTACTTTCCTTACTGGGACGTGCTTTTAGTTTAGCTGCTATAAAACCAAAGAATATCTGAAAAGAATACACAAGCCTCAGACCTTCAGCCCTGGAAAATCTGTTACAAAGTATAATATGAAAAATGGAGAATCTTTCTAGACAAATAACATTTGATGTCTGTTGACTTCCAGTGGTCATCACACAGTTAGCGACCCATTCAAATCAATTTGACTTTTAAAAAAACATTCCTGATTTCAAAGGACATGTTCAACTTTTATACTAAAACAAGTGGGCCTTTAATTGGGGTTATTTTGGATGGCTTGCACTCATTTATTTTATTTTTTCAAGTGGTATTGCCATTGCAAACCCTAACCCTAACCCTTGCCCATTTCACATGGATAATAGTATAAAAATATTCTCTTAAGTTGGCAGCAGCTGTTCGGGAGTTCGTTATTTTTTGAGTCTTTTCCCAAATGTGTGGTAAATGCCAGCTACATGGGAATGCATTCCTAAGAAATATCTTGATGTGAAACCATGGGTTCACAGCCCAAACTGATGTGGAAGCAGATCAAACATCCTGTCTATATAAGTGCACAGAGACTTGGTGGAAGGAACTAGGGTTTAATCGAAGAACACAAGAAAGAAGCCGAAAAGTTAGCATGAAGCAGAACAGGAGATAATCAAACAAGGTTAGAGCTGAGTTCATTGAGAGCTGGAACAAGTCATCAGCAAGTCAGTGGCTCAGACTAAAAAAGCCAAGAACGATGCCTGCAGTGATATAATACTAAGGGGTTGCCTACGTGCTGTTGAGCTGGGGAAACACGTTTGGACTGAGTTTCTTTAAGCTAACGTTCCCCAGCTGTTGAGCTGGGGAAACACGTTTGGACTTTAAGTTTCTTTAACACCCAGTTGAGCTCTTCTGGAACCCATGCAAGGTGGACGACCATGCTTGTTTGTGGTGGCTCTGCCACAAGTGAGTGTCCTGAGATCTCTCAGGGTTGTTTTGATGTAGCACTTGGGAAGCTTATTTTATTTATTGCATTGCTGTACTGCACAATAGCTGAAGTCTTCTAGGTTGTTTGCACAGCAGAACTTAAAACCATAATAAATAACACCATACAAAATTACAGGATAAAACTTTAGAAAAGAATTAATGAAAATAGCTACAGAATAAAACCAACATAAAACAAATGGGAGTTCTAAGCTCTAAAATGCATAACAGTGGGGAGTGGTGGGGTTAATACCGAAAGAATAAAAAGCCTGGAAGAATAAAACTTTTTCACATGGTGCTACAAAGAGATCAGTGAAGGCACCAAATGAGCCTCCGTGTAGAAGTCATACCACAGGTGGAGAGCCACTGCAGAACGGCCCTCCCTTTAGTAGCCCTACACCTTATGTCCTTTGGCAGGGGCACCCAAAAGGGGTCCTCTGAAAATTATATTAAGGGCCAACCAAATATGTATGGGAGCCAATCCTTCAGTTGCATAAGTTGGGAACATAAAAGATCCTGCTCCTCAGTGACAGGAGGGCAGAATTCCTGAGAATCTTTAGATTTGATGCATCTCTAGAAAATGTTTGATGCAAACCATTGTTGTCCCACTGCTTTATTTGAGAACAAACTCCAGATCTTTTCATAATTCAGTGCTAGACCACTAATGTGTCTGTGACATTGGATGGGGATTGGCTGATGACACAGACTATTTATTTGATGAATCTATAACATAACTTTAAAAAAAAAAAATCATCCTGCTGTTTAGTTAGAAGGAGACTTTTGCCAAAATGGTTTCCCACCATAAGCTAGTTGAGCAGTCCAGGAAATCAAACAAAAGATATGACACTGGATGAAGAAACCACAAATTCCAAGAAAAAGATCTGGGTTTATTTGTGTGTCCTTTGTGGCTCTATGCCAGAGTTTTCCCTGCCACTAAATACGCCCAGATTTTGGTTGCTATACTACCCGAGGCTCACAGTGGAGAAGGTCTTCTGCACAGATTGTAAAAGGTGGGGGACACTGAAAGTTATACATTCAGGAAAAATCTTGGCATCACCATCTAAGTTCAATGCTCAGTATGCTTAATTTGTGTCTTAACTACCTATTTCAGCAATAAGATTACCTGAAGTCTTCTTTGAGAAGAAAATCTGGAACAGAATGTGTTGCTCCAAGGAACAGTTATTCTCTTTTGAGGTAATAAACTGCTCCTGAAGTCAAAAGGGAAGACAAATATGTTAAATCAATGAAAAAAGTGGGTGCTTGTAATTATTTTATTTCACTGGTCAATGTATAGTGGAAACAAGAGAACAGAGTCCTTTGAAGGAAAGTGTCATCTGTATTTGAACTAGCTGAGAAGACTTTGGTGTCAGCATTTTAAATATCACAACAAAATGCTGACAGTCATTATGTTAATATTGCTGTATGAGAAGAGAGGAAACCAGAAGCCGTACACTAAAATGGGTTTCATTTGTGTTGTGCTTTGCTGGTACTGAAGATTCAGCAACCAACTGCAACAGAATCTTTTGTCCCTACTTCATATTCATGTTTTAACTGTAATAAGACACAAACTAGGAGATCATCTGTAGAATTAAGGGCAAAAGAAAATATCTGCATTAGATTGTTGCGGGGTGGGAGGAAGCATATAGGACAGTCTCTTAAGGAGAGTTGCTTTAAGATCGGGACTGTAATGAGCAAAACAGCATCAAATTAAAATAGATGGCTTAAGATATCAGTCTTGTCTTTTCTGATTGCAAGGAAAACTATTTAGGGCCATCCGCATTTATCAAGAGAGAGGTATTGAGAAAGTGTCTTAATTAGCAGATAATTTACACCACCTATACAAAAAGCCTTCCGCAAATGATTTCTAGTGCTGAGCTGAAATAGACACACCTATTCACTCACCCAGCTTTCATAGCTTCATTCAGAGAACAAAAAGTGTTCTCCACTGTCACTGGTTAGAGGGGAGAGGCTGTAAACCATTCTGTGAAATTTTCCCTTCCTTAGGCAAATCACATTACCCCACATGCCCAATCCAACATCCAGCCTATGTTTCCTTTACCTGCCCATCCAGAGTGAAGACAATAAGATAGAGGAAGCATTGGCTTTGCTCAAATTGGACATGTTTATGCTCAGTAATACAGCATTATGAGATCACATAAATAGCAGGATCCCTGACTAGCTGGGACCATGAATGTAGCAAAGAAAGATCCCTTGGGAAGAATAAAATGGCACAGAGGCAGCAGCCAAGGGACAACAACCAAGAGCAGAGAAGCAAGATAAGAGTAAGCTTTGGGGAGAATGGATTCTTTGCAGAATATTTTGGTCCCTTCAGAAAGGTCCTGTATCTCACTGGAGCAGAATCCCAATCCTAACTATATTTATTTACTGTCCAAGTTACTGCAGTAACATCCAGGTATACCATCTCCTATGGCCCTCTGGCTCTCACCTTAGCTACACAAACCAAACCACCTGAAACCGAGAAAGCTAGAGGTTTATAAGGCAAGAATACATATGAATGGAATATAAAAGGGAAGGAATTGGACACAAGAGCAGTTTGAGTGGCACTGACATTGTGAAGCGAGCTCTTGGCTGCCTCAATTCTTGACTAGAATGCTTGGGGAAAGACTAACTTCATTTTAGCACAATAAAAACAATAGATCAGTGTGAAAGAAAAGTGGTGGGGGGGGGGGTTGAAACTAACCTCAGCCAAGTATGACATTCTTGTCTCAACACAAAAGTATTAGAAATTTCCATTGCTTTCCACATCAGACACATGCATAGCATTGTTTATTTTGCATGCAGTAGCTTGTATAGACATTTAAGAGCGCAATCCTAGCAGTTGTGCGCTGGATGCTTGTGTGTCTCTGACCTCGGAGCATCCAATGCAGGGCAGGAAATGCAGCAGAGCCCAACTCCACCTCTACCTCCAGTTTGAAATTGTGGTCAGATGGCCATTTCTGCCCATGCAGCTGAAGCACTTTGGAGAAGGAAACACTGAGGCACTTTATACACAGGCAAACCTAGCCTTCCCTCCCACCCCAGAATCCCCCCTTTTGCTCTAACTCTGGAGTCAGTGGCCCAACCTGAGAAGGCAGCCAATAGGGTTCTCTCCATGCCAGCTTTTGGGCACAGGGGGGAAAGGAATCAGGCTTTGGATTCCCAGCTCTGAGCTCTGTCTCTGTCCTTGCATCTGTGAATCCAAAGTATCCAGTGCCCTCTCCAGATGATGTTGAGGGCTAGCAGGTTTTAATGCTAAAACCCTTGTGTGTGTGAATGAGAGAGGGAAAGAGAAGGGGTGGAGAGAAATGACTTTGTAACACATGCTAAAGTGATTCTCCCCATTCATTATAAGCGAATCCGCAAGTGTTGCTAAGCAAAAGCGTGTAAATTCCACCTCCCTTACATTTTTTTCCAGTTACAGAGAAGCACTGTTTGCATACAACTGGTAAATTTCATCCAGCTCTGCAGGAAATTGGCTCCTATTATGTTGCCGTCCCTGAATGAGTCAAACAGTTATTTATTACAGTGGTGCTCTACTCAGTGAGTTTCCCTCCAACAAAACCCTGAGATTGGTGCTTCTCAATACTGAGTTTTCTCCCCTTGCCTAAAAAATATGCAAGGAATATTTTCAGCAACAGCTTTCATCCAAGAAAAAGATTAAAATCATTCAAAAGGCTGCCTGGAAGCTTCACAGCACCATCCCAGCTGCCAATAACACCAACCTGGTGCCCCCCCCCCCCCATCCATGTAATGATCTGTTTACCTCTTTGGCCTGTGAAATCAAAGATGAGGTGAGGAAAAGGTAGAGGAGAATTGAGGAGAAGCAGTGTACCAAGAGCAGGCCACTTCTTTCCCCATGCTGCTGTGAAGGCCCAACATGGAAGATTTTATAGAAGAGGTAGTGCTCCAAGGAACACTTCTGCCCATAGGCCCACAAGGTCACGATTACCCTGAAATTTAATGGTCCCGCAAAAACCTATTTTTTAAAAAATCAGACAAAACCGCATCTGTTACTGCCATGTGACCCAAAGGAGTAAAATGTTTTATTTATTTATCTAAAACTTTTCTATACCGTCCCTTCACAGATGTCTCAGGACGGTTTACAACTGATTAATAAAATAGAATAAGAATAGAAATAAGAATAGCAGTTGCACAGTATCCAATGTTAAAATATAAAACCACTAATAAAACAGGTTAACCATTAAAATTTTGGGAGAATAAAAAGGTGTTCGCCTAATGCCGAAAGGAAAGACGTGTTGGTGCCAGGCTCTGTACCCAAGTCAAAAAAAAAGTTTGAAACAACCTAATGTGGTCTATTGGGTGCTCCACAGTCACTGTGGAAGCCATGCAGCGTTACTTCTTTCTCCTTCCCATTTTTGGCACTCACTCAGGTCTTGGGGTAGAGACAAAAAGAGCCCATGGACTTTCCATAGTTCTCACCCCTGATTTATATGGCCCAGGCTTGTTGATACAAGGAGATACCCTTGACTGGTGTGGCTATTATCACTCCATGTGGCCATTCTGCTCGCGGGGTGCAGAGGGGAAATGCCTGCCATGTCACAAGTCAGCGGCTGAAGACTTGCTGAGAACTCAGTTCATGAAAGAACAACATTTTGAATGAATGTGAACTAGCAGATTAGGATCAGGAGAACTGCACGTAAAGATCCACATTTAGAGCCAAACTAAAGGATAGTGGAAGAACAAGAACTGACACAGGATACCAGTAGTGCTTGTCAAGCATCCAGTTCTTATTATCAGGGCTCAAGGAAAGGTTGCAAAGTATTGAAAAAGACTATTTGGATGAAAAACATTGATCAGATCACTCTTGGATTGTTAAGCTGATAAAAGCACCTGTGAGGATATTCAAATCAAGAGTAGAACACTAAACAAGGGTTATCACACCATTTCCCTAACTGGAATTGTGCACTCAGACACACACTGAAGATGCCATTCTCCTAGAGGACTAAACAAAGATTTTCATATGGTCATTCCATATTTTGCATCTTCGGAACAGTTTGGGATGGGGTTAATCTCTTTCTATCAGTTCTGTGCTGCCAGTTCAAACTGGGGCCTCCAAGCCTTTGTGTAGCATTTTGCAAGGAAAAATGCTTGTATCCAGCTGCAGCACGAGGATGAGAGTGTATGGGTTCCAGAGCTGAAGTTTCCACAGAGATCAAATAAAAAGACAGACCAGTGAAAAAGTATAACTGACCTGAACCACCAATGGCATGTAAGCAATGCTTGCCCGGTTTTTCCATCTCAGTCAGTCTCTTTATGGCCCTGAAAACTTAACTTGCATCACTTTGGAAAGGCCAATCATAAATACCAGGTGTGGCCACACCCATTCTGAAGACCTGCAGGAAACAAAATCATGTTTCAGGTGGACCAGGACATTGTCAAGGCTTTGTACTGAATTCATTACCTGCAACAAGGTGCTGGAGAGCTAATTTGGTTGTCCTCCATCTCCCTACATCCAGTAGCCCATCTAGAGGAAGCGGGGAGAAGCTGGCAATAGTTTGGGCAATAGCATTTTATTGGCTTATGTTGATGATGGATCATCTCCTTGAGCAAAACCTTCCTATGACTTTGGCTTGCCCTGAAAATTCTCTCACAACATGTTCCCTGCAGACTGCTTTTTTCATGGGCAATAATTGCTAAAAGGCACAAAAATGTTATGGCCAAAACTCTCAAAAACTGCAAACCAGTTTCAGGAAATCTCTCCCTTCCTTGTGTCTAATTTGCATGCCACCAGCCTAGAACTTCTGTTCCAGGTCCCCGCATGGCTTGCTTGGTGCTACCCTTTCCTTGCTCCCTGATGTTACGCAGGAAAGACATGCCTTTGCTCTGGTTTGATCCAGTGCTGAAAAGACCAGCTGAGTTCCCAACATATTTCCCAAGACATGGAATCTCCCTCAAGACACCTGGGATCAAAATCCTAACATCTTCAATACTTTTAATAAGTAATTCTCCTATTTTGCAATCATAGTTTTATACTCAGTGGAATAATGAGAATGCAAAAGGCTTTAGTATTTCTACTAGCTCTTTTTTCTCACATTGCCGGATTGAAAGGGAAGCTGGATATCTAGTGATATGTAGATAGATAATACAATTACACTTTTTTAAAATATGAAGCTGATTGCATTTAGGAAAAATTGCAAACCATGGAATGGATAACGAGGTGCCAATACGACCTACAAAAACGCAATAATGTTTCTGACCTGCAAAAAACAAAAACAAAAAACCCTGTACTATTTAAAGAGTAAAAATCAACAGTAAGAAAAATTCTGCAGCATAGCAGATTAAGGTTTCTCACACAGCACAAAGACAAATGGTACAAATAGGGAAAATGCAGCTGGAAAACATCTTTTATCCTAATATACAGGGCAAAATACCAGAAGGAGGGCGAAGACTCCATACTGATTTCCTGTGCTAAGGCTCCTGAGAAGCACTTCATGTGTGCAGAATACCTGCCTTCCTCATTTCCTTTAAGAAAGCCACCGCAGTGGCAAAGAGAAGCCAGCCTGCTACTGTCATTTGCAACCTTAGGCAAGAGATTAAAGGTCCCGTCATTACTCCATCTGTGCAGTGCTGCACATCCAAATGGTCAAGTGGATTTTTAATTTGCAGGCCCTTCTGGAATACCAATTTGCTGCATCCTGCATGCATCTGCAAAAAAGCAATCTGCAAGAGTGTATTTCATGGCTGTGTATTTTTTATGTTCCATCAGCTGGAGGAGGTGGAGAGGCACATGGCAGGTGGGGGGGAGACACTCTCCTTTACTTTTCTCCTTGCCACAAACGGACCAGTTATTTCAAAAGACAGCCCTGATTAGTTCTTCCCTGTGCAGGGAACACAGACAAGGAAGTGCCATGTGCAAAAGATTCTAACTCATGGATGATGATTTGGAGAATGCTAAGTATGAAAGCCAGGGGACAGGAACAGATGGGAGGGAGCAATTTTGGCCACTTGGCAAAATTACTGCATAATTCTAAGAGTAAGCAAGATTGCAAAAGGGGGGGGGGGTAGGAAAAGCAATTTACCTGTGAAAGGAGCAGTGAATGCATGCACTGCAGAACATTCTTCATGTTCATCTCAGCCACCAATGTTTATTAAATAATAAGCTACTAAAGTTTTCCATAAAAATGTCTTCTTAAAAATAGTCAGAGAAATAAGAAGAAAAACTGGCAATGCACAACTGTGTTCCTTGAACACAAAGGAAAGATGGAAGACTTTAAAAGATTATATTTGCAGGAAGTGGAGAATAGGCATGAAAGCATGGTCTACAAATATTAGAAAACTGATGAAAACATAGTGACATTCGATCTTCAGGCCAAAAACTGAATATAAATCTTCTTTACTCTCTGTTCTCCACAGAGGTAAAATCCAGTATTTCCACTTCTTTTGAAGAAGAGGCATCATATAAAAAGCAATCCATTATACAGCTGTGGTTAGATGCCTGCAGTTCTGGGGCACTCAGTATTAAGGCAGATGTTTTGACCAAGGGGCTTTATTATGGCCACATTTCGTAAGCAGTTTGGGATTTTGCTCCAGTTCTTCCAGTTCGGCAGCTGGGATTATGGCAATCTACACAGTGGCTGGTTCCATGTGACTTTGAGCAGCCAGGACTGTCAAGGCTCAGCCCCCAGGCAGACAAGCAGCAGCAGGTGGCAGGATGTTCAGGTGGTACAGCAAACAGCACCACTTCTGGGGACAGGTGGGGAAGCACATGCATTACTGTTCTGCTGTGATAAAAAGGAAAGGTGTCTTGAAGAGCAAATTCTCAACGGTTTGCACCTCATAAGGACAACATTCAAAGGCAAAACTGGTCTGGTAGTGCCAAATCTTGTCTTGGGATCAAAGAGATCGATAGAAAGGGTAGGAGATATATGGAAAGCAAAAGCTTTTAGAGCAGAAGAATAGCATAAAGGGGATGGTTAAGTCGTCCCTCCTCTACCTCACACTCTGCTCAAATGGTATCTTCTCCTCACACTGTCTGTCTGTATTTTTGAAGAGGTTTATGAAAAGGGAGGAAACACAGTTCAGAAGCAGAGCACATGCAGTGGGGCCAGACATTCCCAGCTTCAATGCCTGGCGTATCTGGTTAAAAAGAGTAGGCTATGAATGTCTGAATCACCAGACCTGAGCTCAACCAGATCCTCCAAGTTCCTCCTCGAAGCTCTCTATGACTCATCTCCATATCATGCTGCAAGCTCTTTTTTCTTTTTGCATTAAAATGTATGTACATTTTCATGTGCTTTTTCCAAATGTATCGATTGTGCACATTTTTGAAATGTGCATGTTTCTCCCAGTGATTAGAGCATGTTTGTGTTTTTCAATCTTTTTTAAAACATAATTGCATTGCGAGGTCAGAAATGTACAATCCTGAAACAGTCACAATGATCCACATGCAAGGAAGGCTGCACAATTGCCCAACTGGAACCTTGCACAAGCACACAAAATCTTGCTTCCCTTATACAAATCTTTGGTGCAACTGCAGTTGGAATATTGTGTTCGGTTCTGGTCACCTTACCTGAAAAAAGGGCATTATTGAGCTAGAAAAAGTGCAGAGAAGGGCAGCAAAAATATTGGGGACTGGAGCAACTCCCCTTTGAGGAATAGTTAAAAAGTGAAGGTTTCCCCTTGACGTTATGTCCAGTCATGCCTGACTCTAGGGGGCGGTGCTCATCTCCGTTTCCTAGCCGAGGGAGCCAGCGTTTATCCGCAGACAGTCTCCGTGCTCATGTGGCCGGCATGACTGAACACCGAAGTGCACGGAACGCTGTTACCTGCCCACCGAAGTGGTACCTTTTTATCTACTTGCATTTGCATGCTTTCAAACTGCAAGGTTGGCAGGAGCTGGGACGGAGCAACGGGGACTCACCCCATTGTGCAGATTCGAACTGGCAACCTTTTGATCAACCAGCCCAGCAGCTCAGCGGTTTAAACCACTGTGCCACCAGCAGTCCTGAGGAATAGCTACAACTGGGACAATTCAGTTTAGAAAACAGGCAAGGAAGGGAAGACTTCAGACAGACAGAAAGACAAGAGATTTCCCATAACACTCAAATCCAGTTCATCCCACGAAACTGATTGCTGGGAGGTTTAGGACTGATAAAAGGAAATGCTTCTTCAGCAGTGTATAGTTAAACTATGGAACTCACTGCTATGGGAAGTGGTGTTGGTTGCCAGTCTGAATGGCTTTAAAAGGGGATTGGACAGATTTATGGAGGAGGAGGCTATCAGTGGCTACTAGCCTTGCTGGCTGTGTATCACAGAGACGGCATGCCTGCATATGCTGGTTGCTGAGGAGCTTGGCCAGGCAGAGGTCTTGCACCCCACCTGCTTGAGTGATTCTGTGGGCAGCTGGTTTGCCATTGTACAGAGTACTGGACTAGTTGGACCTTTGGTCTGATCCAGCAGTGCTTTTCTCATGTTCTTAGGCATATATGATTTATCTTTGTCATGTAGCATAGTAAGGAACAAAGTCATATTCCTTCCTTTATCTTAGCCAGGGGGAGGAGAGTGATCTACAAGTCAGGCAATCAGCCAGAGAATATGCCTTTCTTCTGGTCACTGAATCCTGCCCTTTTCAATGCCAGACAACTAAACACCTACCAAGGTCAAGGCAGGCCCCAGAATGAAGTAAGCTTTAATATCCTTGCAGCATATGTAAAGAGAGTGAGAAAAAGCTCAACAGCAGCACTTCCATTGTTTGGTCCCTAAAAAGAGCTCCTACTCCATGGCAGCGTCAGCACAGAAAATGCATTTCATATTCACTATCTCTACTTGCTGAGCACTTTATCATGCCAGAACACAGTGCAATAATTGTAATTTAATAATGCAGACTGCAGTACCGAGTAACAGTTGAAAACTAGAGAAAACAAATGAGCTTTCCACTCCAAGCCAGATGTCAAATTCTTCCAAAGCAGGCTGTCTCTGGGCCACACTGATAATAAATAGGAATTAACAGATATTTTTATTAAGGTATAGCGGGTCAGCCTCAAATGTTGAGGCTCTGAACATGAGGAACTAGAGAGCATTCAATAGTTGGTCACAGTGCATTAATTCACGGCAGATATTGCAGACAGCAGAGAAACATCTGCATTTTCAACTTAGGAAGGATAGGGACTGAGGCTGACTCAATAGGAAAAGTGCTAGTTTTACTGGCTCAGATCAGCCTATATGCAAGCTTTTACAGATGCTGCAGATGTGTGATAAGATATGCACAGAAATTCATTTTGCTGTCAGTTGAATACAAATTTGCCAGAGTTTGCCACTTTCGAACCCAAACATGAACTGAAACTCAATTATCCTTTCAAATTCGCACTTCTCTGAAGTTTGCACTGAAGTTCTTCAGTCAAAACAGATGTTTAAAATGTCATATATTAGTGAAAGCATCCTAAAATTGCATTTATTCATAAAATAACATTAAAAGTATTAGCGGAATTTCTGGTAGAAACACGCATGGCAGAGTTGAAAATGGATATATTCAGAGAAATGTGCAGAAAAATGAATATGCATTTTCGTGCATTTTTAAAACAATGCCCCCAAATTTGAGATAAACCAAACTTCAGATTATTTATTTATTTATTTATTTATTAAAACATTTCTATGCCGCCCCTTGCCAAGGCCTCGGGGCGGCTTACAACTTCAAATACAAAATACATTAAAACAATAACAATTAAAATATATACAGTAAAATAAAATAAGCCGCCCTGGCTGAATAAAATTCAATAATATTAACATTTAAAATGCTGCTTAAATGATTAGATTAGATTAGAAAAAAATCTTAAAATTTGCGGCAAACCAAATTTATGAGTGACACCATGAGAAACTGAGAGAAACCAAAATGGACAGATGCATCTATCTCTGAGTATAACCAAAGATCATATGAAGAGCCAAACTGGGATCAGACTAATGGTCCATCTAGCCTGCATTCTGTTCACAGAGCAGCCAGTTAGTTGCCTGTGAGACACCCGCAGCAGGACTACAGCATGCTCCTGCCCAAGTCCCCCAGCAACTGGTGCACATCGGCCCAGCACTTCCACCCCTGGTGGGATCCTACAGCCGTCCGGACGAGTAGCCATCCATAGCCTTCTCCTCCATGTATTTATCCAACCCACTTGTAAAGCCTTCCAGGTTTAGTGGCCATCACTACTTCCTGTGGCAGTGAATTCCATAGTTTAATTGTGTGTTGTGTGAAGAAATACTTCCTTTTATTTGTCTCCCATCAATCAACATGGGTTCTAATATTAGGAGAGGTAAAAAAACAAAACAAAACCCCAAAACACCTCCCACTCCACACCATGCATAATTTTGTTGACTTCCGTGAACTTCATATCAGTCCTCACTTATCCATTTTTGAAGCTGATTCTACCTGGCTAATAATGGCTGTTAATCTATTACCAGAATATTTCCTGTAGAAGTTTGTTGATTTATGACAGACTACATTGTGATTGCTCTGAAAGTTGAACATCTTTTGTTTTGTTTTTATATTAAATATTCTTCCCTTCAATTTTAAAAAATTTCAAACCCAGTTTATGCTCAGATATGTTTCATTTTCCATTAACGAAGAGGTTGGCCAGAACTCAGTTCATACATGTAGAAGAAAGCAGTTCAGACTCCAGGCAGGAGTAGCCATATTCCAGTGTTTCCCTGTCCCTACATCATTCTTGCATTAGAAGCATAGTCTGCCACAGTGAGGGATGCAGGGTGATCATCTTAAGGCAGCATAGCTGGACCACCACCAGCTCCGTTTCTCTCATGTTCAGAAGTTCACAGAATACCAGCATTCTATGCCACTGTTCCCACTATACAGCCTTGCCTTTGTTTGAGACTACCTGTTCGATCACACATCTGAGTAACAATTTTTATTAATTCCCTGACTCTGTATGATTTCCAATATTTATCAGTGTCGACTTGACAACCTGCAGCCAAGAGCAATGGATATAAAGTTCATCATCTGGAAATGACTTGTTCAGTTCCACAGAAACAGAGGACAGAAGGCCCATTCACACAATCTTGACAGGATGAGATTTCTAATGTTGCATGAAAGATGTTGCCATGGGAACTTTAGGCCAATATTTCCAGGGATGAAAAATAATCTGAAACCCAGATGTCCCTTCTAAGGAAATTTGACGCCTGATACTTATACCTCATGAATTCTTAGAGCTCAATTTTGTAGTGGTCCTATTAATGAAAATGACTTCAGGATAATAGGGAACCCTACTGAGTTATAAAACATCAGGGGACACAGAAAATTTGTAGATGAATTGACTGAAAGCACCTCCTCATGCCTTGAAACTTGAGAATATCCTTTGTCTTTCAAAAACAAAAAATCCCCCCCACCCCAATTAACACTAACCCTCTGAATTCAATCAGCCTGGCATCTCAAGAAATTGCTTCTAAGGAGGCCATTTTCACTTGACCTTTGCATGTTTATGCATTGTCATCCATTATGTAAAAGCTCAACCTCTTAAATTAAAAATGCAACCTGTCAGAGAAATATTAGCTTTTGAATATTATGCTGTAGACTTGCTCCATGTCTAATTATGTTGCAGACGTACTCTATTTTTCTAGAAATTATTTCTTCTTTTGTCAAGTTAGCTATTATCCATTCCAGATCTGATGCTTGACTGCCAAAGAGTTGGTAGCTTGCATTAAACAATTTCCATTTACTTCACATTAAGTCAGTCATCTAAAAAGCTTTGGCTTCCATCTTACAAATGCCTTCAAGAAAAGCAAAAGTCTCTTCATCCACTCCCCCCTCGATCAACCACTGAAAACCGATTTACAGAATCTTGACAGATAACACAATGCCAAATTTTATCACTTTTGAAACTAGTAATGAAATGTCATTGGAAATGCCTCATTAAAAATGTGAAATATACTTTACATCCTCCCAGCTGGAGTCAATAACCACACTGAGAAAGACACTTTTGAAGATATATAATATTCAGGTTAAGCAACATCTCTGGATAAAACTCAGCTGCTGGAAACTCTCAAGGAGTTCACTGCCACATTCAGTTACCCTAACAGAATAGCCACCAGCTAATTTGACTACTGAGAGTTCAGCTAATGCCTTAATTGGTTAATTACAGCCATCATTCACACATGTAAGGAACATTTTTCCTTGGTCCAGCCACTTTTTTCAACATACTTTTAAGTATACATTGTTGAACCACTTCCTGGTATTGCTTAGAAGCTGGGTTCTTGTACTCCTACATTATAATAAGATAAAGAAGAAAATGCTCAAATTTCCTCACACCTATATGGTGTCTCACATCTGACAGCTTCAAACCATTTATGTTGATGGTTCAAAATGGGCATTGTTCTGTTAGCAGCTTCCATGCTCTTGATTCAAACTATTTCTGGCCATTTAGTCCCAAGCATCTTGTTTTGAGAAATTATATGGCTCCTACACAGAATCAGATATGGTCTAATTATTCTGCAAACTCTGGTGGAAATATGGTGATAGAGTTTTGAAATAATCTACTTTGAAATGCAGGTAAGGGAATCACTGCCAGATTGCCTTTATGAAATCCCTGAAGGCTTACCTCCTTTCATATCTACCTATCTGACCACTAAAACCCAGTTTAAAGGTCCTTCTTAAAGAGCCATGCTCTAAAGAGGTGAAGAGGATGGCAAACAAAAGCGGGGCTTTTTCTGGAATAGGCTCCCCAGAGTGGTATACCCTCATTGCAATCATTTTGGCACCAGGCAAAGACAGTCCTCTTTTCCAGACATTTTAGTAATTAAATTATTTTTAAATGTTCTGTGAACTTTATTAATAGCTTTAGTTTACTATATCTGTTTAAAATAATTTCAGTTAATGATCTGTGTAGTTGTCCAAATTGTATTATTTTTGTACTCTATTTTTTGCATTTTCCTTGTTATTGCTTTTAATTGTTCACTGGTCAGAGAATCCTACATAGGACTATTTGATGCCATTTATTAATTTACTGAATCAATCAATCAATCAATAGGAACCTAGCACAACATATGAACGAGCTTGGCCAAAGCAGCAGTCTGATGTACAATGTTCATTTCCAGAAGTTGTATTTCTTTATTAGATTTTTATAAAAGCTGCCTATTAGCATCATCCTTTCTGGGTGGTTTTGTTTTACATGGGACAGCATTTGCAACTGGAAACCATGTGCCATCTGAAATGGCGCAATCCTTTCTACCACCTAAAGGTTCTTCCTACTTCATTCTGAAGCATGCTTAGAACATGCCCCACATCAGCTCTGCAGCATCAGAGACACCTTTCCAGGATAAAATTTCCGGCTATAGCAGCAAGTGTCTGGACACTGGAACCAAATAGGCATGACCAGCTGTCTAGATCTGTCCTATCTAATCACAGCCCGGAGAGGAAAAACAACAATGACTGGATGGGAACACCCAGCACATTTGGCCCCACGCATGTAGCTGAAATATGGAGACACTTAATGCAACCACATGGAATCTAAGCAGCCTCCACACCAGTGAGCTAAATTGGGAAGTGGTCCAACGTCTGTCTGTCTCTCTGTTTCTTTCTCACATACACAGAGTTATTGGAAGCATCAAATTACTTCTGCAACAGATACAGAAGATACTACATTACCTCTTCAGCAGATCCTGCTAGGATGTATCCCATGCAATGATATGCATTAAAATAATTACACTGAACAGCTGCAGTACAAAAAGACCAGTCAACTAGCCAAATCTGAGTTTGAGGTGTCATATGCTTGAAAAGTTTAAAAGATCTCATTGACTAAGTCGAGGAGTGTCAATCCACTAGATCCTTCCTCCACTTTCTGTAGAAGAAAGTTATCTGCCATGCATGCCTAGAATTTCTTGGAAGGACATCTTTGAGTAGAATTTATCTCTCAACAGATATCAGGGCAATTGAAGTCACCTATTACTGCCAGTAGGGATGTGCAAGGAAATCCATTTTAGGTGGAAAATCCCTGGTTTTGACTTCCTGGACTCCAGTGCACTTTGCAGGGACCCAGAGTCTGAATTCCCAGGGTTCACAGAATGCTCGCCAGGAATCAGGCCCCACACGCTGCGCAAGCAGCACCGATCTTCCACTGAAGAAACCCACTGGTGGCAGCATTGGAAGCAGAAGAAGGTTGTCCACCAGGACTGGTGGCTGAGGAAGGTTGCCAGGTGCACAACAGGGGGTCTGCAAGGATTCATGGATTTTCTCTTGTATGGGCTCACTTTGTAGAACTGGGCTGAGTATAAGAGGAAGTCTGTACGTTATGGATGCATAGATTTCAAAAGGGTGTGTCCCAGTGCTCGCTACTGCATCACACTTCTTTGAAATGTTGGCAGTTTACTTAACACAAATATCATTTTCTTTCTGATTGGGTGGTCAGTACTCATGTCAGACTGATCTTAGAAACATAGCAAGTCAGGAGGGGCCTCCCAGTACAACAAGCTTGTTTGATTTACACTGGTCACCTACTTAGTTTGGGGTTCAACTTAAGATGCTGCTCCTAACTATTGAACCCCCAAACAGCTGGGAACCTCAATTACAATCTTTTCCATATCTATCAGTTCATAAACATGGGTCACCCATCGGAAGCCTTGCTATGGGTGTCTCCAACCTCAGGAAAGAGGGTAGCGGAGAATTTTCATTGGTGGCACCACTGTGGAATGCCCTCCCAGCATGCCCATACTTTGCATAACTTGAGACAAAATGCTACAAACTCTCCCTGCTATTTTTATTGTTAAATAAGTGACATGTAAATGTTATATATAATTTTAAGTAAAAGGTAACATAAGATTTAAACAAAGCAATTGATGGCAGTTGTTAGGGTTGTTACCATGTGGTGCTTACTTCCTGTTGGTTTTATCCTGGTGACTCTTTTGGTAATGCAAAGAAAATCTTTCTTACTATTTTCTGATTATGCAGTTTTAACTATGCTGTTGTATTTTATTGTCTTTTAATTGTTTATTGGTTGATTGTTAGGCCCATGGATCCTTTAGCAGCAATAGCAGATTTTTTTTTGTTTTTTTTAAAGAAATACGGCATGCAATAAAATAAATACTATTTGCAGTACTTTCAATAGCATCAATACCTGCCAGAAAGAACATTCTTCCCTTGCAAGGGGCTGACCTGCCTCTTTCCTGACATTTGCAAAAACGAGTTCAACAGTCGCCCATCTCAGCTGGAGAGAGCACTTTTCATCAGCAGATGCATTAACTAATTAATTTGACATTAACTAATTAATCTGTGGACCAGAGAAGGGGAAATGCTACCAGGAAATTATTAGTTTGGAGGCTGAATTAATTAAAAAATACTACAGTAGTGACAGGGTTTAACCTCATGCTTCTCACTACAGCATGGAACTGCTCACAGCTGTAGTAATACAAGAGAGACCATTTCTTCACAGGGAGCAGAATTAATCTGTGTCACTCCTATAAGGACATGAACTTACTCAACTGCACTGATATGAAAACATAGTCACAGCTGGAACAAACCATACAAGCAAGAAAAATCTGTCATGTGATTTCATGGATTTGCATGTGTTTGCCCCATTTATACGAACCCCTTGCCTAACATACAAACTGAAATTGCAACTTTGGAACAGGCTTCAGCATCTTCTAGTTGCCTGATGGGAACAAGATTCATTTCTAGGCACAAAAACTTTTCCATATCCGATTAGAGAGTTAGGGGTTTTTTAGAATATCAAAGGTGCATAAATTTCTGCATAGACATGTGTGCGCCCAAACTTTAATGTATTTTTATTTTTATTTTGTGGCTACTGATTCTTGTAGGCCAAGTTCACACATCACAAGAAGCCATGGAGGTTTTTCTACCCCTGTTGGTCTGTCATGTTTTCTGAACTTTGTCATGGAAGTGCAGTGCATTTCATTTCTATAAGTCCAGAGAGGAACAACACTTTGTTGTACGGTTTCCGTGTTTCACCACAGCATCTTGTGACATCTGGACCCAGGAGCTCCATTTTTCAGCTTGTGGTAAAAAACAAACACCACCATAGAGTCCCATTGAAACAGACTACTCTAGGCATCTGATCTCTATGGTTCATAGCTTCCTAGTAACACAACACATCAACACTCACTTTGTTCCCATTGCCTGAGTGCTGTGCCTATCAACCTGTTTGCTTTTTGCAATGGGAAGGAGGAGGGTGGAGTTACAACAAAAGTGCTTATCTTAATGTTAAAAGAGAACCCTTTGAGGGGCTAAATTGGCTAGAAAGCATTCAAGAGACTCAGAGGTACGATCAGGAAGTGAAAGACTTCCCTGAAAAACTCAGCTGACTGATCAGGAAAAAGCTTCTGAGGAACAGTACAGGAAAAAGGGGGATTTTGCTCGAAGGGGCTGCTGGGATGCATGGTGAAAGTGGGAAAATAGAGGGGGGACATGGAAATAATCTACATGGCCAGTATGTGACTGGCTGACTGGTACATTGAGGGAAAAAAGTGCAAGCCATGGAAACCATGCAGGGTTGCATGCTGTGACACAAGAAACTGGCCACAGGCTTGTTGGCAAGACAAACCTGGTAGCTGTAGGAATGTTAGTCCTCTCTTGCTGAATTACATTCTGCAGAACAGGGCAGTCAAGGGCCACATGAGGACCAACATGGAATCCAGGGGCAGCACAATGAATTATATTTTCATATTGTAAATTGAAGTGTTCACAATATATTGATTTGATTTAATATACACAATTAATATATTTAATTTAGCATAAAATGAGGGGAAATTAATTTTAAGATGACTTAAGGACTAATTCAATGAAAATATATGCTTTGCAGCCTGGATCTCTGCAGACCACAGCCCAAGCACTATGTTCACGCCTCTGGGATGGCCCATCCTTTTCTTCCCTGTTTCTCCCATTCAGAAACCTTCCTGTGTAACCCCTCTCTGGCCCCTCCTGCCTCCTTGGAATTGGCACACCTAACCTCTTGTACTTAAGCCAACAAACTCTCCCCAGCATTTTGGGGCAAGCTCTCCAAAGGCCGCCAGCCTCTTCCTGAGCCTCAGGAAGAGAGCAGGATGGGACCGTGGCCTCAGGAGAGCTCAGCACAATCATGCTGATGCTATTGCTGGAATCCAGACTTGGGGGGGGGGGAGAGGGGGTTCTGAACAGCACGAGGGCTGCAGAACAAGGTCTCAGAGGCTGCATGCAGCCCCCGGCCTCCATGTTGGACCACCTCGACGGAGAAGATACAAGTCTTCCAGCTGTGGAACCGGCTGCCTTGAAGGATGATAGACCAGGTTCACCAGGATCTTGAGCAGAAGTTGGATGGCTTCTTATCGGGGATCCTGTATTACTGAATTTTTAGCACTAATAGCAGGATGGATGAATAAAGAAGAACATATGAAGGAGCATGTTGGATCAGACCAAAGGCTGATCTAGTATGGGACTCTGTTGTCACATATGCACCATATGCCTATGGGAACCCCCCCGTCTAGTCCAGGTTCGGGGCCATCACAACACCTTGCAGTAGCAACTTCCATAGTTTAGCAATGCACTGTATGAACTAGTGTTTCATACAGCTCATATCTGTCCTGAATCTCTCATCATTTCGCTTCAGAAGGTGGTCCCAGGTTCTTGTATTTTAAGACACTGAAAAACCATTCCTGGTTCCGTTTCCACACACCATGCACGTTTGAATACACCTCGACTATGTCCCCTTTAGTCATCTTTTCCTATGCTAAAAAGCCACAAACCTCTCAACCATTGTTCAAAGGGAAGTGGCTCCATATCCTAATAATTTTAGTTGCCCCTTTCTGGCAATGATCAGAACTACCAATGGGATTCCTTCTACATCATATTTGCATAAAGGCAGTTTAATATTCAGTTTCTTCTCAAATTAGCCTTTTTCATAGCAATTAGTGCTTCACACTATGGCAGTCACATGCCCCCAGTATTTTAATTGAGCCATCCACCGCAACCCAGAGACCCTTTTCCAGGCCATTCACTGCTCCATCAGTGTATAGACACAGCTGGGATTCTTTCCAATGCGCATCCGTACATACATTTACACTGAACTGCATTTACAGTTGTAACATCAGTTCCCATATTTGGAAAGATCCTTTTGGAAATATTCATAATCATGTTTTGTTTTAACCATTCTAAATAATTAGAAGTCATTCACAAACATGGCTATCTCATTGTTGAGCCTAAGTCGAGATCATTTATGAACAACTTAAAAATATTCCTTCCAATAGAGATCCACTATTTATATTACTTCTTTTGAGAACATTCTGTTCTAAGCCATAAGAAGGGATGCAGTGCCGCAGTGGGTTAAACGGCTGAGCTGCTGGGCTGATTGATCAAAAGGTCAACAGTTCGAATGTGCACAACGGGGTGAGTTCCCAATGCTCCGTTCCAGCTCCTGCCAACCTTGCAGTTGGAAAGCATGCAAATGCAAGTAGATAAAAAGGTACCACTTCGGTGGGCAGGTAACAGCGTTCCGTGCACTTTGGTGTTGAGTCACACCGGCCACATGACCATGGAATCTTCATCTTATCTCATGACATTACTCAGGATCCTTTGGGAAGGGACACCGTCAAAAGCCTTTTGTAAGTCCAAGTAAACAATATCTAGAAAACATGATCACCCAGGAATGTTCACAAAAGACTCTGAAAGGTTAGTGAGTAAGACGTCCCTGTGCAGAAGTTGTGTTAATTTGTCTTCAGCAAAACTTGTCCTTCTATAAGCTAGATGATGTTTTCTTTAATAACATGTTCCAGCAAGTTACTCAGAGAAGACATTAAACTAACTAGCCTGTAATTTCCTGGAGTCCTCCCAGATCTCTTTTTCAAAAGTGGTGTCACATTAGCTGCTTCCAGTCTTTAGTGCACAGGCCAGTCTGAGGGACACGTTGAAAGGTGTTGGTTGAAGAACAACAATATCACATCTCTGTGCATTAAAAACTTTCCAAGTTGCTCAGTGACCCTGTTTCAGCCACATGGCCATTGGCATTCACTGCCGGAGTTTGCTGTTGAATGGAGGGATGATGCCTCTTATGTAGAATCAAATCAGTTGTGAGCTGCAGTGGTTCAGCGACTGTATATTTCAACTTGGGACCATACCACCAATAGTCCTTATGTCTTCCCCTCACACCTTGAGGATGGAGAAGGATGCTCTTAAGAGAGTCAATCAGTAATAGAAGCTTTCTTTCCATCTGCATGCATGAAGCACATTGGAATGCATCTCAAATGTAACCTAACCATAAAGCAGCTTAATATAAAGAAACCTCAAGGGGAAAAGAAACAGAAAATTAAGCTGACTAGAATACTCAAGAAGAGCAGACATGACACAAAATATTATAGACTAATCATTAAAAAATTAAGAACAGGTATATAACTATATTCAGGGTCACAGCTAAATTAAATTATTGATTTAGATCGAGTTTCCTTGCTCCTTGCTAATGCTTCTTGAATTTTTATACAACTATATATAACATCTTACACTGCAGATAGATTCTTATGTAATGTTCACCTTTTTGCAAATCTGTACAATTCTTTACAGGACTAACATGAGATATTTGATATTCATTTCCCCTAAAATATTGTTTCCATTTAAGTCATAGGTAAACTTTCTAGGTACTAATTTTGCCCTCTGTTCCTTAAAAATGATACATTGGGACAGACACTCCAAAGTACTGTGCTGCTTCAAATGTCAAATGAGCATATCAAACCCAGGTCTGCTTGCTTAGTAAAATTTATTGAGACCTCTGAAAAAATCAATGATTTCACCAAAACCAGTAAATAAAGTGTGGTATAATCAAAGGTTTTGGAATTAAGGTAATGAATCTTCAATTATTAAATCCATACTCTTTAATTACAGGCAACATCTCTCCATTTTCACACACCATCTCTACACCTGTCTCAACAGCCTATTTTTAGTATTGTTGGAAGTCTACAAATGTACAAGCTGTCTTGCTGGATCAAATCTATATGCTTACTGAAATCAAGGCTGGCAAGTTAGAGCAACACTTTACACCAACTGAGCTGTTTCTTCACTAGCAAACCTTCCTTTTAAAGAGTGCCTTGCAGAAGTATTCACCCCCTTTGATTTTTTTCACATGTGTCACAACCTAGAACCGAAATGGATGCAATTGGTCGATGTATACAAGATACTCAATACTGTAGGGGTGCAAAGGATTTCAATTGTGGCACAAAAGTGAAGAAAACAAAAAGGAATTAATGCTTGTTGGTTGCATAAATATTCTCCTCCTCTGCTGAGGCATATCAGTCCACTGACTCCAGAGTACTGCACACAGTTGAATGTACAGCCAGCAGAATACCACATGTCCAACTCTAGTTCACACTCTCTCAGCAGAAGTACACCTGTTTCTGGAAGTTCCCAGATTTTTGGAGGAGTGTATCTAAACGAGCAGCATCAAGACAAGGCACCTATTAAAGCAAGTCCTGGATGAACTTGTGCAGAAGCACTAATCAGGGTTGGGTTATAGAAAATATCCCAAACTATTAACATCTCCATTATTACAGAAAGGAAAGAATTTAGCAACTCTGCCTAGAAAAGGCTGTGCACCAAAACCTGTTGACTTGAAAAGGATGTCATTAGTAAGAGAAGCAGGTAAGAAGCAAACTGAAGGAGCTGGAGAGATCTTCAGCCGAAATGAGAGAAACCATTCACAGGACACTTCTCAGCCCAACTCTCCACAAGCTGGGCTTTATGGGAGAATGAAGAAGAAAGCCATTGCTGAAATAAACTCATGTCCGAGCCCCTTTGAAGTTTGCAAAAAAAAAAAAAAAATGTAGGAAAAGCAGCAAACATGTAGAGAAGGTTCTCTGGTTAGAGGAAACCAAAGTGAAGCTTGCTCCAAAATGTAACAAGGCCAATAACATTCATTGCCCTGAAAACACTACCGCCATGGTGAACTATGGTGGTGACAGTGCCATGCTGTAGAGACACCTTTCCTTGACAGAGGCTAGAAAACTGGTCAGGACTGAGGGAAAGATGGATGGATCCAAATACAGGGGATTCTAGAGGAAAACTGTATCAGTCACCAAGCGACCTGATGGAAAGAGGTTCAACAAACCTGAATCCACACTTGGACAATACCTTTATTAGACCAATGAAAATGCCACAGAAGTATGAACGCTTTTGAATCCTCCAGAGCTCTTCTTGGGCTGGTTAGTATGAAAAGCAAGGGATGGGAGAACCAGTAGACAAGTCCAAAACTTTGGCTAGATGTTGTGGCCATGAAGTCTGCAATTTAATTGCAATCTCAAAATGGAGATTTATAGACTTAACATATCATTCATTGGTAGGTGTTGCAGGCATCTGATTGCATGTGGGAATGCCTTCTGGGACAAAGAAACAATGGCTGATCTCCATTTCTGAACACATAACCATCAGCTGTAATCCAGACCTGCCTCTTGCCTTGGTCAAAGTGCACAATTTCCTGAGTTTTCATATGGCAAAACTACAGAGAAACAAGACAGTCCTTAAGTTAACAAAGCCAGATATTAAATTTTAGTAGTGTGCTAGAGAAGAACATCACGAAAGCCTCTTTGTTTTGTTGCTGTTTTCATTCAAAATTACTCTTGGAAGCCATGAATGGGGTGGAATTAGTATCCAGGCAGGACGGCCTATAAATAAAATAAAATAAAAAGAACAGGTATTGCCAGTCAGACCTGAGAAAAAATTTCTTGATGAACCCAAATAGAAAAGCCCAACAATGGTACTATTATCTCTGCACATTCCACATGTTTTCCTTAAGTATTTTTCAGCTATGCTTTCAGTATTTTTTAAAGTCCGACTAGTCTGATACACATAATTTCACTCTGTTCCTATTGAGCATAGACACTGCGTTTTCCCACCAGACCACAATCAATCAAGGCTGCAATTATCTGCATGCACAAGAGTTAAAGGGTGCGGGTTTCTTTTCCAAGAACTGGTTGTTTTGTAATGTTGACACAGAGTTGTGATTTCCTGTAAGGCTTGCACTATATCAAAATGGATGCACTCGCCTGTCCAGCTGCAATTGTCAATGAATATTACTGCAAGCAACAGAGGTAGATGAGAAAAAAGCAATAGCAGCATCACTATGTTGACTCACTTAGCAGGGTCAGGACTGCAATATCAATATGGGCCTCGGAATATAACAACTATTAAAGAGCAGGATGTCCCAAGGGATGTTTTGGAAGACCTATTGAAGGAACCACTTTTGCAAAGCTCTACAGATCTGAAAACATCAAAGATCAATATTTCTGCTAAATCATCTCTTGGGTGAAGTGATCAGAATAAAGACTTTTCTCTTATATTGCATTATCCTCTTACCAACTAGGTTATTAGCTGAACATCTGCTGAGCCCTTTCCCATCTGGAGAATGGCACACTGGACATTTTGTACACACATAAACACTGCTTCCCCACCCCTGACAGCAGGCATTATGCTATAATCCTTTTGATGAGTCCAAGATTACGTAGCAGCCATATCTCATCCTTTCCTCCTAACCACACCATCTGACAGTTACTCCCAACACACACACCTGGGCTTAAGATTTACTTACACAAAATTAACTTAGAATTAGCTTAAGTTTGAAATCCATTGTGGCAGTTCACAGCTGAACACCACATATTCTTAAAAATCCACCCTTGCCTCTCTATTACCTTCCTTCCCCTTCCTTTCCTGCTTCCCTACTCCACTGATAGGTGCACATTCTGTGGGGCAGGTGCAAAGGTAAACCTTCTGCAGAACACTGCAGGAGAGTCCTGCATGGTTTCAGTGCTAAAGACCTGCCCACCATTCTCCCTGATAGTAGGAGCCTTTACTAGGTTAGGAAAGAAATACATAAACATACTGGCATGAGGACTGAACCATCTTGTGCACTAGAAACAGCCCTGTATCAAGCAGCAGAAACTTGCTTGGCTGAGCCTTGCTTGTAGGACCATCCTCTGCCTATGTGCAAAGGAGCTGATCCTACTGTTACACCTCTGATGCTCCAAGAGCAAATTAATCCTTTGGGGAGACCTTTCCATGAGTGCCATCATTTCACAACACTTCCTCCACCCAAACTCATAAGCTTGTTTTTCTCAATGAGCATTGTTGTGCTTCCTCATTGAATTCTGGATCCTTAATGTATATTTGCCATGAGCATGAAGCCATTTACATTTGTAGATTGTTTGAATTTTTAAAGAGTGAGAAAGAGGAAGCAATGAAGGAACTTGAAAAGATTGTCAAGTGTAAGGACATTTTACTGGAAATCAAGGCCAAGATCATCCACACTGCTGTATTGCTGATCATTCTGTACGATATGAAAGCTGGAGAGCAACGAAAGCTAGACGGAGAAGAAGCATGATGTGTTGGAAACATGGTGGAGGAAAAGAGATTTGCAAATATCCTAGACTGAGAAAAAGATGAACATGTAAGTTATAGATCACATCAAGCAAGAACTTAAAAAAGGATGAAACTTGCAAAAAGACTGAAACTGAAGCTGTTGTACTTTGAGCACACCATGAGAAGGCAAGACCCACTGGAAAGACAATCATGCTAGGAAAGTCAAAGGCAGAATAAGAAGATGCAGACCTACTATGAGATGGATTGTTTCCATATAGGAAGCCACAGCTTTGAATTTGCAAGAGTTGAGCTGGGCTCTCCAAAACAGAATACTTTGGAGGGCAGTCATGGGTCACCATTAGTCAGAGATGACATGAAAGCACAAAATAACAACAAAAATGATAACAACAAGGTACAATGGTTCCTATATTTCTGAAATTTGTCAGGTGTGATCCCTCCATGGGTGGACCACCTTAATAGGTCCCCCATCCTTGCAGCATGGAGAAGCTGCTCTCAGTCTAACACTCAGTAAGCAATTATCTGAGTAAGACAAAGGGACTGAGTCAGTTCTCCACCTTCAGAACACAGTCCTCATGGCTGGTGACTGGGGGAAACAAGTCTAGAGTGTGCCATGCTACATGTGTGGGGCCAAGAATATGCTTGGATAGTCCCATGGTTGCATGAGGCCGTGAAATCCTCTGAAGGTCCAGATAAGATACCTGCAGCATGGATGTTGATGTCCCCCAAAACCAAAAGCCTGGGGGATCCCAGGATCTTATCCAAGACCACCTCTGTCAGCTGACAGAGAGATACTGATGGATCATGAGGTGAGCAGTATACCAACAGAATCTTCAATGTGTCTTGCTGTCCCAACACAAGATGTCACAACTCCAGACTAACAGTCCAACTTACTCCGTGCACCCTGGTGCTGTACTAAGTACCCAGTGGGTAGAACTGGGAAAGACTAACTCCACCTTTCATTCAGCCAGGCCTTGGTTATGCCAGAATAGCTGCCTCATCCACTATTGAATCATGGATGAAGGAGATCCAGACAAACACTCTAAACATGTCTTCACACCAGGTACCATTGTTCCTTTCTGTTGCTTGACAACATTTTTACTCTGGTTTTGAAATCTACACAGCTAGACTACACAATAGCTGGGGTCCTAACAGCAATCTTTCAGCCACTTCCTTCTGATCCCAGTTGCGGATCATTTCTGCAGAGCAACCTTTCAGCAAGAGTGAGGAACTGGCTGCTGAAAGAGAAAATCATTTTGCTACCTCCCATGCTTGGTTAGAAGCACTTCACACACGCTTCACACATTCTCACAAGGTCCTCCTTGGATTCTGGCCAATATATCCTAAGAATTTACCCTGAATATCATATGCTGCAGTCCAAATAAAATGGTTCTTATTCATTTAGTCACTCACATAAGATGCAACAGTCCAAGAGGCACAAAAGAAGTACTAGAACATTTATTTCATTCCTTAAGAAATAATGCAAACTAAAAAAATGCCTTTACAAGTTTAAACTGAGATCAAGACAGGAACAGTTTGTAAAGATTATGCTTTTGCCAAAAGAAAACATGAATCTGATGTAATATCCTGCTTGACACATTCCACTGTTAACAGATATAAAGCTGAGGAGGACTAAGAATGAAATGCATGTCTTCAAAATCTTATAATTTTAAACACTGTTATTTGGCTTGTTCCCATTGAGTGTGCATGCCTGCCTAACAGAAGGTGTTTAACTGAAAGCTAAGCTAATTATATTGGATATAGTACTGGCAATTATATGTACAATTTATTCCTTGTTAATCAAACAAGTAACTTGGAAATTAAGCATCAGGTACACACCACCGAAGTTTCAAAGAGATGTGGCATTTTTAAGTAGCTTAAGCATTTTAAACATACCACTGCTACCAATTATGATGTTCAAATACTGGGTCAAATTCTGGGAAAGTGTCCAGAAGGCTTTTTCTTTTTAAACCACCATTATGCAGCCAGGTCAATTTAAAAATGATGGATATCCTTGGGGCCCCAAAAGTGGCCACTGAAGTCCACAATGTAGTCATACTTTCAAAAGTGTTCATCAAAGCACTGACTATCTAAAGATTAATTTACATTACTCCTATGTAATGAGCAGTTCCTCATTCTCACAATTCCCCCATAGCAAAAATTAGAAAACAGGAGGGGAAAAAACCCAGCCAGGATAGCTTGATATTTGCACTTGTTGCAGTCCTATTTTTAAATGTGTGGTAATAATCTTTAAGTCCTCAAAGAAGACAGAATTTACAAGCAGTGTAGAATAATGTTTCTAATTTAGAAACCTTTCGGTTAGCTTGATGGCAAAGAACCAAATTAACTCTTAAGAAAATTAACCATGAATTTAATTTTAAGGAACTTTGCCAAACCTGAGTAGCTGGACAGCTCAGAAATAAGGTCTTGCAAGGATGGCTTGAAAGACTTTCGATAATCTGCACAATCTAGTAGCTGAAATGTTGTGTAGTTAGATCAGCAAATGATTTGCAAAAGTCTGATAGAGGAAAAAAATAGTTAAAAAAAACTTGCACTGATCAGCAAACTCAGCCCAATCCTCGGACACAGCTACATAACTTTAATTGAGGAGAATATTGCTTCAACAGATTGGGGCAAAGACAAAATTGCAAAACACCAGTCAAAGAATTAAACTTAAAATGGAAGAACTTGGGCTCAAATTGTGAGAGGTTATCATTCTCTTTTTACTCTTGAATCCTTAGCTTATTCTTTAAAATGCTCTGATCTCTCCAAGCACCTGTTAGAAGCGTGTGAAGTTTAGATGAGTAATAACAGTGACTCTTGAAGGAGGAGAGGTACTAAAGAGAAGCAAGTATTACCATACTATGGAAGAGGGGCAGGGAGCGATATGCCACTAATATCTCTGCATCAGATGTACCAATCATTCTAAGCCTTCCTATGCAATCATGAGGACTAGACAGCTTTCTTCCCACACCTTTAAATCAAAGCAAAGTTAAATAGCTAACGTGATAAAATCTCCAAATTCTTTCTCCCCTAGGATGCACGGTTAATCTGGCTCAACATGCAAAAGTCTAAAAAGAAGAAATGATACAGAAGCATAACAAAACAAGATGTGGTCTTTTGCTTGAGTTACTATAGACTGTAAATTAGAAAAGCAGTGAGTCTGATTGAGAATAGGAAAAATTGTACATTAAGTCCTATTCATTTGAAAGTTCTTTAAATGACAATGTAATATGGTAACATTTACCAGAGACACAGCTGTTTGCTTAGCATTGTCTATTTAATACAAAAGTGTCCATACTAGTCATAAGCTGGAAGCTTCCCTCGAAAGTAGCAGCTTTTAATAGGATCCCTCCCTCCTTTCTGAGATATTGTTTAACTTTGTGACTTTGAGATACTTGAATATTGTTTTCGCTGTTTTACTAATGGGCTTACTGCTGATCTTCTGCCATTATCCTCTGTTGTTTTGCATGGGCAGCAGTGGGTGAAAGTTAATCCTTGCACATTCTCAAATTTTAATTCTTAATGGTTCTCAAATCTGTTGTTTTAACTTCTGTTCTTAGCCTGATGTGGGATTTATTTCATTCAAAAAGTGGGATCTAGATGGACAACATAATACAAGAATGTAAAAGGGCAGCTCGAGAAGACTTGCAAGAGCGAAAGGAGCTAGTGAAATAGGGATGCAAGTGAATGCAATGTCAGATGAACAGGTGAGCCCAACAGGCTCAGAACTAGGTTGAAAACATCACTAAAGGTAGGTAGAGAATGAGGCACGGTTACTCTTTCTGGCACCAGGTGTATATTTACTTTCCTTTCTAGTTTGACCTGAACCCTCATTGAGATCCAAACTGTATGCTCAGTTTTCTCTATAGTTCTGGTCTTCAGTATAGTGATGCTGTGTTTGTGTTCTTGTCTTTTACAAATGCCAGTATGGGGTAGAAAGGTAGAAGGCAGAGCTCCATTTTATCCTCGCAACAGCAACCCTCTGAGGAAGGTTATGTTGAGATGAGAGACTGGCCCAGTATCACCCAGCGCACTTCATGGCCAAGTGGGGACAGGAACCCGGATCTCCCCAGGCCAACACTTTCACCACCACGCCACACTGGTGGCTTGGTTTCAGCCAATGGTTAATAGTCTGGAAGTCAAATATTTAGTTAGAATGCAGAAATCAGGATGTTTGCCAAGGAAACCAAAAGTGTATGAAGTTCAACACGGTGTCAGTGTATGGTGGGTGGGTAACTCTGGAACAGAAACAGCGTTGCAGAAGTAAACAAGAAACCACATGTGTGAATGCCTGGAAGTGTTGGAATGAAAAAATAAATAAGAGACATAAGCAAAAGACAGAAAAAGAGAAAGAAGCAGAGGGAAGAAGAAGGCAAGAAAAACAGCCAGAAGCCGAGAGAAAAGAAAGGTTCTTTGCTATTTGAACTAGAGAACTGACAAAAAATTGAACCAATTACAGCAAGTAATCCTGGGAGAAAGGACATGGATAAAACATGGACCAAGTCTAATGAGTTCAGTTGGATACATTTATCCCCAGTTGTTAACGGGATTCTTTGCCTTATTGCTTATATAATTTTATTTGCTATGTGCCCATTCAGATTTGTAGACTTGCCATACCAACGTTTTTCTTTAGTAAACTTTGGTATTTTAAGTTTTATGTTCTCTCTCTCATTCTTTCTCTGTGTGCATGTGCGCGCACACACCCCCCATACACAACTAGCACACAGAAATTTAAGGCTGGCTTGGTGGGGACCACCAGGGGAAAAACCTTCACCAGGTGGCAAGAGAAAAGGCCACAGGAAAAGAAAGGCACAAAGAAGATGGCTGACTCTTCTGCCTGTTTCCTCTTTTATTCACTGAGCTGCTGGTCCAAAACATTTGTGCAACACTGAGCCAGTAGCCCAGTTCATACTTCTAAAGGTAATTAATTTCTTCTAACTATGATATGACTGTAGAATAGAAGTACTGCTGACCTTGATTTAAGCAACCAGTCCTTGGAGACTTCAAGATAAGCTTTCTATATTAGCCAAGATTGAGAGGCAGGTCACAGGGGGAAATTATTTATCCTCGATCCCTGCATAATTTTTACAGCTCTTCTGAGATCCTCAAGCTTTTTAAGGGAGCTATTATGACTTGGAATATTTCCATAAAGTGCTAAGCATTAAAAATTAACACCTGTATAGTCGCTAAGTTGAATCACCTGTTCATTACCCTAAAGAACTAAACACCACCCACAGCAATCCTTTAATGCAGTATTATAGAAAATTGACATACACTCACCAAAAATGAAAAACAGGAATTAAAAAGCCTGTTGCACTTCTAAAATTAATGTGCATCATCTGCTACTGGGACATAGCAAGAAAACGCTAACTTGAAAATAGGTTTCTAAATGAAAAGGGACTTTTCCCCACCACTCCACACCGCTTTTTCAGCTTCTCTGTCCAGAAACTCAACCTTAAGATCAAAACTAAATTATCTTTATGTATGTACTCAACTTGGACAAGCACCAAAGTTTAACTGCAACAGTTGCTTTCAAATTCAAAGTGCACAAGTTTTCAAGGGTTTTCATCCCATGTGCTGCCTAAGAAGGAAGTCCATTGCATTTCTAGGATTGTGCTATAAATATTTTAAATTCTGTGGATTATATTTGAACTCCATCTTTCACATACATGCACACAACATACACATGGCCTGGTCTGCTAAGTGCCCAAAGTAGAATCATCACAGATTGTTGCTTGCAGTACCCTCGTATTACATATTATAATACAATCCAGATGCAGCACAGTAATTGGAAAACGGATAAGCTGTTCCACACATACATTAAACTGGGATGTAAGTTAGTGCTTTGAAAGAGTCCTGAGGGATTCTAAATGAAAGTTTTATAAGCACTGATATATGCACATATTATTAACTCCTATCTTAATACCTTATTTCAACAATTAGCCTTTACTTCAGCAATCACCCACCTGAAATTTTACAGGATGACTCCGTGAGTCTGGACTTCATTCTCACATGTAACAAAAGCAAAATTGCAGCTGATGCTACATGGGGAGTCCATTTCTATTTTCCATGATAACCAGTTTTTCAAGATGAACAGGACTCCAGGCTGGCCCTCCCCTGCTTGTTTTGGAAGAATGCACTCCATGCACGGAAGCAACAGGGTCTGGCTGGCGAGAATAAAATTAGAATTCCCTGTAGGAATTTCCCCTTCTGATAAAGGTGTACTCAGCATGTGTGTATACTAAAAAATTCCACGCGGCTGTTCTTGGCATTTAATTAGGGGGTAAAGTAAAACGTGCAAGACTGAAATTTTAAGTGTTGGTTTAATAACCTTTATCCAGCTCATTTCTCAATGATTTTCTTCCTCTCTGGAGAGGCTTCTAATGTCAAACTGTGGTATTAAGGTGAGTCATGGTTACTGAAGAGGCACAAGGAAAGTACATGACAAAATTTCTTAATTTTGGAATGGGGTAAGGGTGGGAGAAGATGAAGTTAGTCCTTCCTTTAAGAAATATCACACTGAAAGCAAATGCAGTGTGACCTGTGAGGGAATACGAGTTGCTGCACTCAGACTTAGGTGTAACAAAACCTACTGAATCATTATCTTGCCAGCAACATGGATAACATGTCACTGCCACATGCTTTATTCCTTTATTTATTTAGATTAATAAACCCACACTGTTGCAGAATTTTTGCATGGGTCAACAGATTTATAAAATGGGAGGAAGAAAGACATAAAATATAATTGACAAAAAAGCGGCTAAAAGGCCTGCATTTATCCCCATTCACTAAATATTTGCTTAAACGAAAAGCTCTTAAGTTACCTCCATAAGAAGTGGAGGGAGGGAGGCCTTAACTAGGGTGCAGCCAAGAAGAATGCTTGTTCAAGAACGCTTCTTCATCCAACTTCTACATCTTGATAGTGAAGAGCAACACCAAGAGGCTGCTGAGGATTAGAGGCAGCTGTAAGAGAAGTAAATTGCCCTGCCGCTCAGTAAAAAGGCCAGAGTATTTCAGTTGATCTTACATCCTGCCACGGGACATCAAATTATCTCCAGAAATGGCGGATCAACATGTTCTATGCCGTGGGTTTGAATCCTGAGGACCCCATTGGTGTTTTCCAACAGTCAGACGGGTATGTGGTGCAAGGGTAAACACCATCAGCAACACATCCCTGTTCTTTCCTGCCTATGACAGCAGAAACATGTCAGAGAAATTGACAACAAACTCAAATGAGTTCAAATTTCTATAGGTTCTGCAGCAGCCCACCCTATTGGGAAGGCTTCTGCTGACTTGCACACCTTTATTTTACATAATGTTGTGTAAATTCAGTTGTAAGAAAAATATGATTTTTTTAATAGCTGAAATCTGCATGAAAATGGATATTTTTCAGGGATTTGTATATTTCTGATCCCATCAGTGAGAAGATGAGAGAGGAAAAAGGTGCCTGAGAAATGTAGACAGAGTGGGTTTTATGATTTCCATATATCGCTAATGGCAGAAGGTGGTAAGCTTCTCAACCTCTCCTGCAATGGCAACTTACCTTTTCCATCCTGGGACAGTTGGTAGTCAAGCTCATGAAGAATTTGTCATATTTATTTATTTATTTATTTTATATCCTGCCTTTTTCCTACAAAGGGCTCAAGGCAGCTTACATCTCCTCCTCCATCTTATCCCCACAACAACAATCCTGTGAGGTAGGTTGGGCTGAGAGCCTGTGACTGGCCCAAAGTCACCCAGTTGGCTCCATGGCTGAGCGGGGACCCGAACCCGGATCGCCTGAGTCCCAGGCCATGCTCTTAACCACCACACCACACTGGCTCTATGGCAGCCTGTATCTATTCAAGACGTATCTGGGAAGCGTATTGTTCTACTGATTCCAGAGACAAGGGAGAACATGTAGGTTATGGTTCTAGTACTTCCTTGAAGAACATGCAGATGGCCTTAACACTCACTTTTCCTCCTCCTCTAAATAACCAACTTTTTTCATCATCACAAGCAGTAATGTATTTAGCCTTGATCTTACATCAAGGAGAGCCAGTGTGGTGTAGTGGTTAAGAGCATGGGACTGGGACTCAGACGATCCGGGTTCTAGTCCCCGCTCAGCCATAGAGCCAACTGGGTGACTTTGGGCCAGTCACAGACTCTCAGCCCAACCTACCTCACAGGGTTGTTGTTGTGGGGATAAGATGGAGGAGGAGAATGATGTAAGCTGCCTTGAGCCCTTTGTAGGAATAAGGCAGGATATAAATTGAAAAAATATAATATATTTTCCATGAAGTATTAATTTATTGCAGAACAAATTCAAGAAGAAGAAGAGCAGGGGGAGGAGGAGGAAGAAGAAGATACACAATAATCACTCAGGATCACTAAAAGCACAATGAAATCCAGATGCCCATAAATTTCTGAACGCAGAAGATGCTGGGTACCTATCCAGGGCGTTTCTGTGCTCTCCCCACCCTGAAAAACACTAAGACAACCACAAGCAGGAGGAAAGGAGGCTGGGGATGCATCGTAACTTGGTGGTGCTGGAACGCCTCTCCTTGGCCCAAAAAGCCCATTTCTGAGACTGCTCTTAGGACTTTGGAGATGCAGCCGGCACAGTTCATTCCAGGCTAGCTGTAAGCGAGAGAGGAAGAATGACGCTCCCATCCCAGCAGAATGATCTTCCAGCCTTGTAGCCAGGGATTTCAGTAATCCTATTGCCAGACCCAAGATAAGCGATTTACTCATTCTAATTCCTAGCCTATAATGCATATGTTATGGTCCTAAGTAGAAACTCAATAACTAATAAAAATACAATTTATACAAGCATATAAAGAGTGTATGAATTTATGCAATTGTGCACATATGTCTGTATTAATCTGTAAAATATAAGCAACTGTACCTGGTTGGAATTTGATCAAAAGTTTGAAGAGCTTCAACACAGGAACTAAATGGAATTTAGCTGTATTTGCTAAGTTAATATGCAGACATATTCTCCCAAATCTTAACAAGTCACTGTTCTTTAGTTGGTTGCTTTGGAGACTCTCAGTTACATGCTATACATGACTTTGTAGCTAAACAGAATTGCTTAAGCCCACTTTGTTCCCCAAATCTTTGGCTTAACCCTTTAGTCCTCAGCCAAGCCTGAGCACATATAACTGCACCTGCACCCACATTATCCTCATTGAACATGCCTTCCATCAATGATCTCCTTCTCTGCTGAAACGAGTACATAACAGTCAGTCTTGAGCAAATACCAACCTTTCTTATTGATGTTTTCTCATTTATTTATGTAATGCACCAAGTACATAAATGGCATGAGTACACAGATAAACAATTTTGTCCCACCGATTTTATTTATCAGACCAGCAATGCAATGGCAGAAGATCCAGAGCAGATCTGCACTCTAAGAGACCAAGAAAAGACCCCGTAGTTCTGCTCATTACTTTTTTCTTCCTTCGCTTCTTTTTTTACACCAAGGTGACCCTCAATATCTATGTCAGCTATGCTGTGATCTTTAAATGCTCCATCTATTAGAGCCCATTATTTGGAAGCTGGACTCAGGCTCTGCACTTCAGGGAAACAAGCTGGTTCATGGTTAAGGTGCCTAATATACCAGCAAACCTTTGAACAATAGGTTAACCATAGGGAGTGCCCTACCCCATGCAGGCAGCCAGAAAGAAGATGTTGCCCCATCAAATGCACTCTGACCCATTTGCACACACCAAATTAACAGTCCTGTGCAATCCAGATCTGAAGATTGCCAGACAACTGTTCTTCTGGAGGCAGTGGGATGAGAGAGGTGTAAAAGAGAAGACTGTGAATTCCTCTCCTTTGAGGATCAACTGCCCCCAAACCCCCACTGGCAGCACCTTCAAATAAAACAGATGTTCTATTTCCTATACAGCCCATTCACCACCGTAGAATCTCCAACATTACTGGATGACTTGGCTATTTCTACGTACAACCAAGCCAACCATATATGTTTATAAAAGACACCTTGACATTCAGACACACAGAAGAGTGGAGTGGGGAACTGCAATGCCACATCCAGCCACAACAATAGGAAATTGAAATTGTGCCTGATACAGCAGAAGCTGCCCTTTGGGGTAGATTGGACTCCACAGCACCTGTTTCAGGAAAAACTATCAACCTCTAATGAAGTTGGCGACATGGGACAGTGGAAGCATCATGAATGCACATGACATGGCCATGCCCAGTGGAAATGCCTTCTGGACAAAGTTCTTAGACATATCAACTTTGTCCTAAATACCTCGTTTTTGTTTAAAGGCGTCATTTGCCGAATTACATTCCTCTATCCTAGAAGCTATACTCTGGCCACTGCAAGTGGACTATACAAGCCCTCATGGTGGGTAAGAGACTCATACTATGGGGATGGAAAGACAACTCATTTCCTTCAACCATGCAATGGACTGAGGACCTCAGAACATTGGCATCCTGTGAGAGAAATACTAGCAATGGCAACCCAACACCCATTCCAACATTTGGTCAACCCCAACCCTCAACCTAAATTAGGGATGTGGAAAAGGAGCTTTGAATATGTATGTGCATATGAGTGGGCATATATGTATTCATATATATTGATAATATCAATTAATTAATTAACTTACAGGTTCAGTGTATCTCTGGTCATTATTGTGTGGCCATATGTTGTTCTTGTGGCTGGTGATGTTATTTTGTGTTTTTGTTGTGTTTTGTTTGCTTTGTCAAAAATAAAAGTAAAAAACACAATAAGAACAACACAGGAAACAAAACGAGGTGTTGTTCTTCCTCCGTCACAGTCGCAACCCAGAGAGGCGCCATTCAGTCTTACTCTGGCTTTTGTACGAGTTAAGCAAGGCAGAGGATGTCGTGAAAGTTCATCTCGCAAAGTTTCCATTGTGCTGTATCCGCTGCCTACATAATCTACAAGCCACGCACAGAGCACCAGCGTCCTGCAGACCTTTTACTGAAGCTGATGAAAGCACAAAGCTAGCAGGCTAATCTTTGTAGTTGCAAACTGACCCTGCAAAAGGTATGGGAAGTGAATAGCAAAGCAAGTGATACGGGGACAATGCTGTTATATTCACAATGCTATTCCCCTCTGCAACCTTGGTTTGTTACTTAAAGCCTTCTTTTTAAATTCCTCTTTGTGGTTTACACTTCCTTTACGCTCTCAAACTAGCCTTTCACAATGCTGGTTAAAACATCTACTGGGCCAATCGTTGTTGCTATTGTTGGTGGTGGTCAGACAGAAATACATTCTACAGTCTTCATTTCTTGGGGGGATTTTTTTTTCAACAACATGAGAAGTGATTCTATCTCACAAATTAGGAGGCTGGGATAGCTGAGAATCAGTACCACCCATTTTGATGCAGAAAATCGCCTGTGCACATCTTACTTAGAAATCTGAAGATCAAATTATGTATTATGAATATGATGACTTCAGGGTACAACAGAAATCCATCAGTACAATTGCATTAAGGATTTTGGCCCAAGCCTTCTATGATGCCAAGCAACAAAAATGTCACAAAGAAAATGGCAGGAATGAATCATTTTCTACCTTACTACATGCTTTCCAGTTTATAAAATGTTAAGAATTCTGAAGAAACTATTTTAGAAATGCGATATTTCTGAATGTCTCTGTTTTACCTATCTCACTCAATCTTCTTGCAGTACAAGCAGGAAATGAAATACAACCTACTTCTAAGCTTTTACACCTTTCATTTCCATTGCTTTCAGTGAAACCTGCTCTTCCTGCTCTGCACAGGAAGTGGTGTTTATCATGCAATCCAGAGAAGAACTATCTCATTATCTAAAGAGGGGTTTCAGGAGATGACCCTTAGCCCCGAACAAGGTTAAACAATTACAATTAGGGTTCATTTGGTAGCACTGAAAACCTATTTCTCACTATAATGAAAAAGATAACAAAATGCATTGCATGCTAGGTTATTCACACAGAATAGAGGTCACCAGTATTGGTAAGCACCTGGTATGTTTTCTGTTTGCCTTAGGAGAAGAGTATTACACACTTTTTTAAATGGAGGCAGGTAAGCCGAAAAGGAAAGAACATTGGGGTCTTCTTTCAAAATGTGGGACACACAATGTATACATATTGCACAATATGCACACTTACACAGACATGAACAGAATAAAATAAATAAAAATGCCCTAGAATGTTGTTACATTAAGGGCATGGTTGTGGAAAGAGAGAGAGAGAGAGAAGTACTGGGTAAGAGGAGAGGTTTGCAAATACTCTGGACTAACATAAAGATGAACAAGTGGGCGCTTGATCAAATCAAGCCAGAGCTTTCCCTGGAATCAAAAATGACAGAACTAAGGCTGCCATACTTCGGGCACATCATGAGAAGGTAAGACTCCCTGGAGAAGACAATCATGCCAGGGTAAGTTGAAGGCAGAAGAAAAGGCAGACCAAATATGAGATGGCTTGACTCCATAAAGCCTTGAATTTAGGACAACTAAGTAGGGATGTCATGCACAAGGCCCAGAAACAAAGCAAGTCATCAGGGGCCTCCTGAGCCATCTACTCTGACATTCTGGAGGGCTTTTACTCATAAGGTCACCATAAGTTGGAGGTGGGTTGGTGGCAACAACAACACTGAGCCCAACCCCTGAGAGACTATTTATGAATGTCTCGTCCTCCTAAAGGCAGTTGGTTAATTCCAATTTCTCTGCCTAGAAATAAGGTAGAGAATGTCTACCTTATTGCATATCACACTTATAAGAGGCTCAGAAGCACCCACCTGACCTGTCTTCCAAATAGGAACACATTTGTGGGCCCCTGCTATGCACAGGTCATGAAGGGATACTGTACATATGAGTCCGGCAGTCGCTCACAGAAATCATACTTTTCTGCATATTTTTGATAAATTAGTCTCTTTGCCATCCAGGTCACCTTTAATCGTGAGCACACATAAATCCAACTACACACGACACCGCATAAAAGTTACATTCATGTACATACATATGCTTAATGTATTTTCTCTCAAAATATCTGTTTTTCAGTGTAACATTATGTTCTCTGAAGATGCTGTAGTAACTAATTTACAATCCACATATTAGTCTGGGAGAGGCAAATTCCCCACTTTGAATCAGTCCCTAAACTACCAAGGTAAAAAAAAAGTCCAAGATTATAAAGTGGACCAAAAACAGATTAAACAAAAACTATGACATCATACTGATCTCTTCTCTTGGTACAGATTTTGTATTCCACTCCAGACTGCCTGAATGCTATTAACGCTGTCTGAACATCAGTCAAAAAGAAAACATTGTAGACTTTGACTTTTCACACAATCTAGTATTGGTTATGTTGCAAGCACATTAAAGATGTGCACGTGGGTTGCACTCAAAATCACGTTAGAGTTCATGATATACAAAGGAGGCCTGAATCGTGTGCCATTATTTCTTACTAGTGCCATGTACATTCTTTTGCTGTCAGAACTTTCTTGTTTATACGAGTGGGAAAGACCACCTCACACAACAATCTTGCCACATCTTCCTTCATTCCCTCCCTTTTTCTCTCTTTCTTTTTTTCTTTATCTTTCTTTTTCTGTCTTTTTGCTGTACGTAACTGTATGCCTCCCTTGGTTAGAAGGTGGCTAAGAAACAGAAAATCACTATAAATTCTGAGGTAAAAATCCAGACAATCTGTTACTACTGCAAGAAAGGGGAAAGGATGGCAGATGTGTAATTCTAGCATTGAGAAAATTAGGCAGATTTGCTTTTTAAAAACTGTGCAACTAGCAAACATCAGGGGAAAGGCAAAATTTCATTTGACAACAGCTTTCCTAGTGGTTCCTTTAAACAGTCATTTCTAGCAACTGTTTGGCTTTAACTCAGCTGCATATAGTTTCTGCCAGGCATATACATTAATCCCTACTTTAACAATCCTATGATACCCTTGGCCTCTGTTAATATGGCATACATTACCATAAATCATCTTCCTTGAGGATAGGTGGCCTCTCTGCTCCCCTTTATCTTTATACCATGCTGATGTCACTCAGAGGTTAAGTACGGATTATCTAGATCCATTTCAATCAAGCATCAGGCCTGGTTTTGGAATGGAAACTGCCTTGGTTGTCCTGTGGGATGACCTTTACCAGAAGAAAGATGGGCAAGTGCCAGCCTGTTGATACTCCTGGACCTCAGTGATTTCGATACCATCAACCATGCCAGTTTTCTGGATAGGCCAGTTGGCTCTGCTGGTTCTGCTCCTACTTGACAGTCCAATTCCAGAAGGTAGTGCTGAGAGATTATTGTTCTGTGCCATGGAAGTTGCATCATGGGATACCATAGAGTTCCACTGTTATCCCCTATGCTGTTTAACATCTACATGAAACCACTGGAAGGGGTTATTCAGAGGTATGGGCTGAGCTATCATCAGTATGCAGATGACACTCAGCTCTACCTCTCTTTTTCATCAAATCCAGGTGAGGCAGTGACCACTCTGAAATAGTGTTTGACCATCGTAATGGATTGGATGAGGGCCAACAAACTGAGACTCAATCCAGACAAGACAGAGGGCAGCAAGAATGTTAATGGGAACGGGAAGTCCTCTGGAACTGTCTCCCCAGTGAAGTCCCAGAAACTATCTCCAAGCAAAGATCCCATCCCAAATCTCTCAGTGTGTCTCAAACTACACCAGGGGTCAGGAAGAGGGGCACAGGGCACAAACTCTCTCTTCTGATTAGCTGCTACAGGTCACCCTGAATTGGTGAAACCCTGTTTTGAAATATCATCTCTCAAGACAGAAAGTTGCCCTTTGTACAACAGAATACTGCTGTCTCCAGAAACCACTTCAGCTTCTCCAGGCCAATAAAAATTAACAGACCAACTGTCTCTGCACATTTATGGATTCATAAAATCACAAATAAAAGATGAAGACAGAATTAAGATTCGGAAGCAATTAATATTTCCCAGCATCCAACACCTGTCTCGTCATAGGGATCCAAAATGCAACTTTAGAGCATAATTTTCTTTAAAGTCTGAGTTTTTCAGAAGAAGTGTCCTTTTTCCTAAGGGATCAATTTACAATGTAATTTGCACATACTCACTCACCTAAGTAGTTTTTCTAGGAGGACTCTATTTAGCTCTCTACATTCTGTGACACTTAGAACTGCTGATACAGGGGTCTGGTGACATATAAGCAAGAATTTAGGAGGCATCTTCTATGGCCTCAAATGAGTTTGAGCTGTTGCTAGCTGTGCTTCCTCCCTCCGACAACCAACAGCCCAAGCCACTCTTAGCAAAACTCTCTTTATTGTTTCTACACATAAATCATCCAGTCAAATCTCTGAGGATGCACAAAGCAATTTCTTGAACCCAATCCAGCGATTATCTCCCAAAACTTCCCTTATGAACACAATCGAGGAGGGGTGCTGTGAAAGCGAGTGTCCCTTTTTTCCACACACTTCTCAACCAACAGGGATTCTCACCATTGCTGCCATCTAGCCAAGGGGGGATAGCTCTGAGGGGAGCACCGGATCTCCATTAAAAGATCTGCCCCCTCAACAGCCCCTCCTGCTTCCTGCACCTCCATGCTGTTCCCAGGATAAGTCTCTGCCTCTGCCCCCTTATCTGCCCTTGAGCTAACTGCTGGCATCTCTACTCCCTGTAGTATCCCAGGGCCTTGCTCTTCAACCCCATCAAGATATTCTACTTCTGAATCATGATCGCAATCAGCAAAATTGGCGTGGTGCATGGCTGGTGGGAACACTTGCTGAAGTCCACCATCATGCTCGTTCCCAACAGGAATCTCTAAGAAACCAACCCATGGATTTTGTAGTGGGCTGGCTCTTCCTGAGTCATGCAGCTTCCAAACACTTGTAGACTGCTTCTAATTTTTAAATTATCTATAATTATATGAAAATTTAGTTGTAGAAAAATACAACAGAATGAAGAATCACCAGCCAAAAATGTGCTTTTCCTCCATAGGCTGAAAAAACACTGTTTTGAGGAATTTGTGCATATTAAGGAGATTTGCACATTTTCGAAAGTCTGAATGCAAGCAAATGTATATGACCTCTTTTTGCAAAATCCAATTCCATCATTGAGCAGATGACAGAACAAAAGGAACCAGGCAATCTGAAATGTAGACAGAATGAATTTTACTGTGTTGTGCATACCTTTCTCTATGCAACTAATCACTTCCATATAGTTCAAATCTTCCTTTCTCACTCATTACAGGTTACAGTACATCAGGCCCTGGGGGAAAATCTGCCCTAGATGAATTCCCCAGATGGCCATGCCCCCTTTACTTTCCTACTAACATAATTTTAATCAAATTGTTGACCTGTTAATTAAGAGAGAGCTGCAATATTTAGCACAGAAAGGGTCATGTCTTTTAGCCAAAGTTCAAGCTCAGATTTTAAGTTTCCAGGTGCCAAAGCTAATACCTTCATTCCACTAATAATAATGTCATGAAGCCATCATGTCGCTGTGAGTAACAAGACAAGTGCCAGGAATAAAATATGGCCATGCCTCAAACACCGACTGAGGGAGACTGGCAGTTTCTAATGTTACTCTTGATCAACTATAGGACTTGCCAAAATCAAAATTCAGATCTCGTCCCGGAGACCTCAGGGGCCCCTCGGTTTGCTCTCATGGCTCAGCATGTAATTATAGGCAGCTTGATTAACAAATATCAGAGATACCATATGGCCCGATAGCTAGCTGAATCCATAGTTATAGATCACAATCTGTTGCTGAAAGGCATATTCTTAACACACACATCACAACTATATACTACAGTAAATTCTGTGCTGCTAATTACCATGGAATCATCCAGATCAATAAAGAGAGCTTTTTGCTGCAATGGGAAATAAACATAGGGATATTAATACTGAAGCTTTGCTAAGAGTCAGCTCCTGAATCAATAAAATATTAAATACACATTTTGTTGTTAATGCCTATGCAGTTCAGTTTTAAAAATAAATGCATAAGTAAACAACAGGTATTCATTTCATTAAGAAGTGCTATCTTACCATGATTCCTGAAACATGAAAGGTCACATTTATGTTCTTCACCACTCTGTTGCAAACAGGCTTGCTCTATTAAAACCAAATCTGTCACTGGTTTCTTTATTTCTGTCAAGGCTGACAGAACAAGGGCCACAATCCTTATTTTGGGATAGATGCCATGAGAGCTGGAAGTGCCAGTGTTATACACAAACCACTGTGATCTCTTTCCACTAATCTGTTACAAAAATGGGCTAATACCACCTCCCTCCCACAACAAAAAAGAGGCTAGGACTGATTTTCCAAACACTCACACAATGTACTTCATGTGCCTTTAACTAATTAATTAATTGCATTTCTATACCAGCTCAATAGCTGAGACTCTCAGGCCAGCTCACAACCATGAAAGCCAAGAATACTACAGAAATTTCAAATGTTAAAGTATAAAATAAAAGTAAAAGCCAAAGTAAAACTCAACAGCACAACAAAGAATTAAAATACAGTAAAGGATTACAAAAAACAGGGGAGGAAAGACTAGCATTGCTAAAAGGTGTCTGCCAGATACTGGAAAAAGTACAACGTAGATATCAGGCAAATCTCTTTGAGCAGCTCATTCCATCACCAGGATGCTGAAACATGTGGCCCTCTTCCTAGTAGCCACCAACCTCACTTCCTTGGGCAGGGTCTCCTGGAGAAGGACCACTAAGGATGTTCTTGGGGGCCATGCAAGTATGTACTGGAGGGAAAATCCTTCAGGAATCTTTCCCAAACCCATCTAGAGCTTTGGACGTTAATATCAGCAGTTTGAATCAGGCCTGGACATGAACTAGCAGCCAGCATAGACATACAGACTGGCTAACATACTAGCTGACAAAGCAAAGATCAATAATCACCAAGAACCACCTCCTGAAATTGGACATCTAAGTAGAAGTGGAACTCCAGTGCTGCAGCATCCTATCCAGAATGATACCAGGCCAGTGGTGCTGAACCCACTTAGAGGTCCAAGAAAACCAACAGGGTCACATTCCCCTTCCGTCTCCCAGCAGAAATCATCCAACACTGCAACCATTCCATTCCAGCACTGCAATTTCCATTCCAAAGCCACGTCTGAAGCCCTGTTGAATAGGTAATCTGTGTTATTCAAGAATACCAGCAACCAGCCATTTAGGCACCTTGACCAGGAAGAGTCTATGTTGGCTACTGGTCTATAATTATCATCACCTGGGTCCAGGTTAGGCCTTTTCAGATGTGGTCTAATGTTCACCTCTGTTCTTAAGTTGCAGGAACAAATAAGAAAAGATTCATGACTTGTGTGCGTGTGTTGTACAGAAATGTTTTTCTTAACTTATGAATGTTGTGAGCCGATGTTGCGATGGGGGCAGCATAGAAATGTTTTAAATAAATAAACTGGTGGCACAAAAGCTGTTTTTCAGTGAAATACTTTTCTTTCCTTTAAGGTGTTAAGCTCTGTGACAAACAAAGAGCCACATATTTCATACTAGACTGCAAAACTCTGATGATGAGGTTGGATTGGAAAGAGATTTCTAAGGTATTAAAACAAAAATTGCAGTACACTTTATCAGTTGCTTTATACGTAACCCTCCAATTTCCAAATTTCTCCAATATTTTAGGCTTCTCTGTAAATTTCTGTTGTTCAACTACTTTAATTGGAAACCATTTCATTTCCCATCATGTCAACACCAGTACAAAATTAGCATTTAATTGGAAGGCTCACTTTGCTTGTCATTTGTTTTAAAATAAATTACAATGGCAGGAGGGAAGGAAACCCATTTAAAAATAAATAACAGATCAATAAAATGGCAGATACTCAGCTGTGCGTGCAGAAACAAGTTTTGTTTTGTTGTTTTTTAAATCTTTGCATAGCTGTAAAGTAGAAAGGGTGTATTTAGACACATTCATGTACGGCTCAGAGTGTGAAGAAAACATCTCACTCACTTTATTGTTCCCTAGTTAAGAGCATGGAGGAAACTAAGCCAGCTGTTCTCAGTTCCATCACTACAAACAAAAATAATGATACAGGATGTAGGTATTGGGTCCATTCTTCCCACAAAAGAGACTTTAAGAGATGTGGAAACTGATTCTGTGTCAGAAAAAGAAAAAGAGTTAAATTCCACAGCTAAAGTGTCAAGGCCAGATATAAGCCAGGTCAGTCAGTTTCAAACATTGTGGGGAAGCTTAGGGAGCGTGATGTGGAGAAGGGTGTATCTAGCTCCAGTAATAATGTATCTAGCTCCTCCAAGTGATTGGCCTTTAAACAGGAGAATCCACTTTGAAGGCATGGTTTACTCATGGTTTGGAAGGGAGGGGAACTACTCAGGTTGGAATCAGTTTCTTAGCATTAAATCAGTATTTCTAGTATTCTAACTTCCCTTATTTCTATTGTTGTTGATGTCTATTGTTGTATTTTAAAGCCAGCTTGGTTGGTTAGCATCGTAATAAAACCTTTTAATTCGAAAGCCAATGGCTAAGTCTGCTTGGCAGGAGGGGGAGAAGAATGGCCTCAGTACTGCGGCGTGCCACCCCTCTGATCCCATGTGAAAAACTGAAAAGATGGAAGAGGCTGGGACACAACCTGGGAGCTACAGTCCTCTTTAGACAGGGTTGGCGTTATGTGTAGGCATTGATGGGTACCTGTGGGGTCTGCATACCTGAAGAGGGCCCATGGCCGTCCCTGAGAGCCTCCTAGCCCTGTGCTGCTGCTGCTGCTGATCTTTGCTATCACTGCCATTCACCCAGATGCTCAGAGCAGACAGCCCATGAGAAGTGAGGAAATGGAGCCACAGGAGCCTTGTACTCTTTCCAGGACACTGTGCAGATTGGACTCAGTGGGAGAAGCCTGGTAGGCAGGCGGGCAATAAAGCCTTGCAAAAGAGCAGAGAGCTTACTGAGGGACCCGAGGGACCCAAAACCTAGAGCTAGAACTAATTTTAGTTCTAAAAAACTATGGAGGACTCCTAGTTCTGCAGTGTAAATATTTCCTTCTGCAATCAGAGGACAAATAAATAAAAAAGGTAATGCCCCTAGAAACGCAACTGCTTAGAGGAGTACAAAGATATTGGGAAATGGCTTAAGGAGCTTAAAGGGTGAAGTCTGGGTCACAGAAGCCTGTCCCCTGAGAAACCCTATTAGCCCACAACAATGGGAAGTAGTCGTGAGGCAGCAACAAAGGGGTATGAATGGAAAGGAAGTGCAACACAGAGTAAAAGGAAATGGATCCTAGTTGTAAGGAAGGTTCCCTCAGGCTCAAATGAGGACACTACAAGAAGGTCTGCTTAGCTCTTTGGCAGTTGCTTTTCTGGTCATTCCCCAGCATCTCCAGACAGGGCTGGGAAACAGAAAAGTCACTGCCAGTTAGTGTTGACAATGCTGGCCTAAATGGACCAACAGGCTGAATCAGTATAATGCAGCTTCCTATGTTCCTAAGCACTTCTGAGTTTGGGGGCTCCTGCTCAATGGCCGTTGCTTTTGGAAGCAAAGAACCCTGGAGCACTGTGACGTCATGCCCTCCATTTTGCATTGGCAGATGTAACAACACAGAGCTCTTGTTTTAGGAGCAGCCTCACTGCCTCCATAACATCCAGTCCTAGCCTTGAACTCCACGTATGGAGGAAGAGGGATGGAAAAGCCACCTATGGGGAAACTCCCAAGCTTTGGAACTTCACCTCTGATTAACAATGAAGTTACTTCACACAATTAAGCCTAATGAGCTGCCTAGTGAGGACAAGAGAAAGCCATGCATTAATTTTTCAAGGTGAAATTGTGAACAGAAAGTGCAGAAAGTTGTTTCTCTGAATAGTCAGCACAGGCTGCTATACATGCATATGGCCTGAATCAGCTCTCAGAGCCAACACAATGTGACGTAAACACGGAGATGCCAACACTTTCTTCCAAACCCCTCCTCGCAGTGTTTCTCACTGGTGGAAGAATCTACCCCCAAGCAATATGGAATGCAACCTTAGAAGCTGCCTTCAATTCACAATTTCCTCCCAGCATGAATGAGGTCACCAGGTCTGCCACTCCTATCTTCCTCAGCATACCAGTTCACTGCTTCCTCACTGTAGGAACCACTGAGAGCCTTACCTGGACTCCGTCTCTGCAGCGCCTTCCTGCCACATTTATCCTGTTCAGTCTACTCAGAATGACTTCTCTGAACTCATCGATCTCCTGGTGCTGCAGTAATACTTCTCCTCACTACTTACATTGCTTCCCTGCCAAACAGGACATCAACTTCCAAGTTTCTATTCCCTAATTCAAGGGCATTAAACCTTAGACCATTGAGTCTACTACAACCTGCCCAAAGTCCCAGTCTCTCAGATGATCAGCCCCTCTTCGCTTGCCCCATATCTCCTGACCCGTGATCATTTGACTTCCAGCGTGAATGTAATTATTTTATATTCTTCTCCCACCACCGCGTCGGTTCGTGCGAAGGAAAGCTGCAGCAGTAATGTAATATCTGATGGCCACAAGCAATTCAGAAATCTCGGGTCCCACAGGATAGTGTTCCAATGCAGGGAGGCTGGGGGTGGAATAAATCATCATCTCTGATCTTGTTAAGGATGAGAATATCACAGAGAAGCAAACGCGCAGGCAACACTAAAATGCCAGTTCCGTGGGCAAACTGGCTAGGGGAGATGCACTCTTGCATTTCATCACCTACATATTGAGTATTATCTTTGTGTGATAGTCCCTGCTTTATAAAATGGGCTCCTCCCTCCCAATATTAGAAATATGACATGTAGGCATTTGTGTTACTCCTTAAAACGCACACCCCAAAGTGGCTTGCTGCATGTTGGTGTCTCTCTCTCGCTCTCTGCTCAGTCAGAATTTAAACAGCCCTCTGGCCTGTGCTTTATTTATAGAGAAGTTTGCTGTTGTAAAGGCAGTTTTCAGTTCCTGAGCAAGAATGTCCTTTGGGGAATGAGGAGGAAGACAGCTGAGGTGAGGAAACTCAGCTGTTGCAAATTGATTTTAGAACATGGTATTATTCTTATTATTCCTTTCTGCGGCAGTTTTTAATTGTACAAGATGAAGTGTCTGCCATGTTCTTCCAACAACTGCCACCTTATACTAAGGCAGAGATGGGAATTCTCAGGCCTGGGTCCCAGTTTAGCCCTCCGAGCTTATCTGGAAGACCACAACCTCTTTCTTTGTTCATACCTCCTTGTCCCCCAACCACTGATGATGTTGTAGTTTCTTCTGCATTTCGTGCCATTTTTCCTCACAGCCTAAAAGGCTGAGTGCTTCTCTCAAAGCTTGCTTACATGCAGTAGGAGTTTGAAGCTACAATATGTTGGCATTTTGATATTTTAGCTCAGTCTAGTAAACTTACCCCTCTAGGCAGATATCTGGGTTCTAATTAAAAAAATCTACCCAGGAAATGGATTTGAAATTTGCCCATTTGCAGTTCACCCACTTGTTATTGGGTGGGTTATAAACAAAATATAAGAAATAAAGGGTAGATTCCAAAAACCTGAGCTCTGCCTTGCCCGGAACCCTCTATTAGTGGGCTTTCATCAAAGATCTTCATGAAAATGAAGGTAGAAAGGCAGCGCCTGCAAAACCTTTTCTAAACTGCACAAAATGTATTCCTTCCATAAACAGCAGTGAGACAGGCACACAACCAGCTTCCATAGAATGCACAATGAATGTATTTTAAAACAATTCAATAATGAATGGGAGGGGGCTGAGGAAGTGGTAATAGCCCATCCATAATTAATTTGCTTTATTCCATAAGTACATCTCTCTCTGTAATACAGCATTACAAATAGCTGTCGCTACAGCTTAAACCAAACAAACTCTCTTTGTTATTACGCTTATGTGCCAAGGAGATCCATTTTCACTCCACAGCCATTAAATTCTACAGGCTCCATGGCAAAGAGAGATGTGGAGAGGGGAGAAAATCGCATCGTACAGCTGTGAACCGGTGCCCACTAATCAGGGTAACTAAGAAGCACGCAGTTATAAACCAAGCAACAATAACATAACGAAGCAAGATTTCTAAAGTGAGGCAAACCCTGTGCAAGAAAGCCACAGAAACAACACTCTCCATGTGCATTATGGAAAGCATCTGGTATGCTGTTTCCCTTCCACCGCCCCAGTAGGTCTATCTTCATGTCATCTCGCAGCCTATTACGGAACCACCATGACACATTAGCTAACAGCACAGGTTGCTCATTGCTGCAAACGAAAGACCGGAAGAAAAGCAATACCGGCTTTGGAAATTGCCATCCGTTCCATAGAGGGCAGCATTTACTCTGGCTGCCGGTACTTAATTTTATCATCCTCACTCCAGCCAAACCATGCTAGGAAAATTCAATCTACAGTGTGGGTCAAGAGGACCATGTGAATCTTCATTAAATATGGAAATGACATCTTGTGCAGACAGCCATCAAAAGCTTCCTTACTAATGCTACTGCTCTGAAGCAAACATCACCCAACATTGTTTAGATGAGAATTAAATTGCCTGCTTGTGTTTCATTTTCCTTTTATATAAGCTTTCTGCCACTTAAAGCAGGAGTGCGCAATTTGTAACTCTCCAGATCTTTTGGACTGCAATCCCATCAGCCTTAGCCAGCATAGCCAATAGAGAGGGATTATGGGAGTTGTAGGTCAAAATATATGGAAGGCCACATGTTGCCAACTGTCTAAGGGCTAGTTCACAGATACAAGTGAATACAGGCTTTTTCAGCACTGGATGACTGGCAGCGCCTGTAGGAACTGACTGCATTGCAGGAGATATCAAGGTGTTGCGAATATTCTAGCTTTAGTGTTAGTTCTATGATAGGCACATAAGTTAATCAAGTGATAAACATGCAGGCCTGCTTTGAGTATCTGTTTTATTTAGTAATATAAGAAGTGTTGACACACACAAGCCACACTTCATGGAAAGCGTGTTTGCCCAGGGCTCTGTATGTACTTGGCAGACAATCAGGCACTCTATAGCTCTAGAGTCTCTGCTCCCCTTTCTCCCTCCATGTCATCCCGCAGGTGTCCCAAGAGACACAGATAGGCTGAAAGGATGGGCTGCACCTACCAGCACCACCACCACCCCCGGCTGAAAGGGCTGGGCACGGCCAGCCTTACTCAAGTAGGAAATGTTCACTGGAGTTCTTTGACTGGCAAAAAAATTGGCGTGGTTATGAAATCACAATATAGGCATAAGCCTTGGCTGCTCGGTGTGCCTTCATGGCCACAGAGAAGCAAACCAAGCAGCAGATCGAACCCAACAACAGGAGAAGCCATGATGAAATCTTACTGTTGTGCATTTGCTGTGCTTTCCAGACCCAATTCTGGAGCTCCTGCATGGTAGGTTTGGCTTTCTGAAACCACAGAAAAATTCAATGGTCTGCTCTAGGGTTGCCATGCTTCACTACAGTTTTTCCAGTCATCTGGAAGTGGGATCACCATTTTACCATTATTGGTATGGAGACACCACAGAGTCTTCTGATAAGAGGAGGATCCTCTGCCCTCAATTCCCTAGCAACAGATACATAATTTCTCTCTTTATTCCCATTGGCAGAGTGACGTGTCCATCTCCCTGTTTACTTTTGGATAGAAGGAGACAGCACAAAAAACATGGTTGGAGATTGGGAGATGGCAGGAATCCTGGTGAAATTGCTTGTTGTCCTTTAATAAAAATGTCTTTGGTGGCTGAAGGGGGTGGGAAGCACTGCAGATATTCAGGCATACTCGGAAGGGGGGAACCCACCTTAGGACCACAGTGGGCCAATCAGGAGGAAACTGTTACGGTCTGTAGGCAAGAATAGGGAATGGTTGGGGGTTTTACTCATGAGTGTTGCTGGGATCATGGCAAGGCCAGGAATATGGAGTGGAGAACACAGAAACTGTTGCCTAGGTAACTATATGAACATCTGATTGTTCAGGGGAACGTTCGAGAGGAAAGCCTCACACCATAGAAACAGTGTAGGGTTATTTACCATGTCCTGTGAACCCAGCAATGTCATACAACACATCCTGCAAACCCAGTCAATGATAAACCATGATTTATGTTAACCATGGCTTGTTAGCCATTAACTGTCCAGCAGATGAGCACCCTTATTTATTTATTTATTTATTTATTTAGATAATTTCTATGCTGCCCCATTCACCGAAGCCTCGGGGCGGCTCACAATCATAAATAAATAACATAGGATAAACCAGTATAATTTAACAGTATAATTTAAGTCGACATAATTCCAGTCACTTTGGGAGACCTTTGCCTGAACCAGGTCACCTGTGCCCCACAGAAGACGAAGCGTGGGAGAAAACTAGCATCTCATTGTGCCATTTTCCCTGACAGTTCAGTTTTCCTTCAGAAAAGGAGCTAGAAAACAAGCCGCAAAGAGGACAGAATCCACATTTTCCCTATTGTTTGTTTTTCTCTGGTCAGTTTTCCCATCCTACAGAGCACTCTCATCTTCAAGCTATTTGACCACTTCTGTTTCCGGGCAGATAGTGTGTCTTAGAGTGGCATTTTATGAGACCATGGAAACACCATCATTTGCTGTCTAAATCAGAAATGCAAGTCTCTTGCGCTACAGTGGACACATGCCAGGAAAAACAGATCCTTAGTACATGATTCTATGCATATCCTCAAGCGCTTAGGATACACATTTCTCTCTAACCTTTTGCACAGCAACAATCAGATACTGAGTGCCATAGTTTAAATAATGGATGGATCAACTGTTAAACTTTGGAAGCTCAGTTCATCCTTTACTTAAACCAGGGCCAGCCCTACCATCAGGCAGAGTGAAGAAGCTGTCAAGGCAGAATGAACAGCAATCAAGACTTCTTTATCTTATTTTAACACCCCCTCCTGCCCTTGGTGGAAGAATTTCAGGACCAAAATGTGAGAGGGAAAGCCCCTCTATCCAGGCTTCCTTTGGATCTCAATCAAAGCCAAATTAATGATCCATGTTCTGCTCTGTGTGATTAGTTTGGCCCTCAGGCTGCAGCTTTTGGGTGTCATGAAAGGGCAACCAACTGCTAGCTGTTTCATTTGTTGTTATACTTTTATTGCCAGGGAAGGGGAGGGGTGCTTGTGAGATTCTCTGCCTTGCGTGCTGAAATGACTGGCTTTGGGCACTGCGCTCTTTGAGAAGGTGAAGGGCTACTCCTGAAAAGGTGAAGAAAAGAGGTTCATTTTGAGAAATACCAGTTGTAGGAAAATCCTGGCTGGTGTCACGGCATAGTCTGGAATACTTTTCCGAGGACGAGTAAGTTGACATCTTCCCTGTTATGGCTCCATAACCTTTTTATTCCAGCGGAGACTTGGGAATGGCCTGTGAGTTTGTACTGGGTTAATTTTACTATTTCTATTTTTGAAGAAGATAAATAGTGATTTAATTTTAATATGTAGTTGATTTAATTGTATTTTTAACTTTTGTATTCTTCTAAATGTTTGAATTGTGTGAATTTTAATGTTGTGATCTGCCTAGAGTCTCAGTCGCTTGGAATAGGCAGGATATAAATAAATATATAAATATAAACTAAATTTTATTTCAGAGTTGCACAAAATCCAAGGGGATCCCAGGTAGCTGCAAGCAGCACACCAGTTTGTAACCAACATTTCCAGCAATGAGACCATCACACAATTTGAGAAGAGGCAGATGGGATTTGTTGATGGGTAGCCAACAGAGGAGCTTAAACCCTGTTCATGTTTTTAACTGGTGAGCAGCGATGCTGCAGGAAGATGGGCTGCCTTTGGCCCAATAGCACTTTTCTAGCTTGATAATTTGTCTGCACACTAGACAGACAAATAGTTCTGAAAAGATGTGACACAAGGCAGGGTTCTGTATTTAGATTCTTACTTTACTTAATTGACTGTAAATCCTGAGCACCACCACCATCCCATAAAATCTATCATCATGCTGTGTAGCAGCAGTTCTGGCTGACCACCTTCTTTGTCTGCGTTATTAGCCTGCCCCAGTGATTGGAGAAGAGTTTGGGTAAGAGAGGAGGATTTTAATCCTCAGGCAACCCTAACAAGTTGTTTAGCCAATGGAAAGTGAGACAGAGGGTGTAATAAGCACTCTAGATCATTTATTTTCTTGTTTTTTCTTTAAATGGCTTATACTACTGCAATAGGAGAGATGCATCCTTCTCAGGTTATATTGCACTGCTGCAGTCTAGACATATGTGAACCTCTGTTTAGCCAGAAATTTCTAGTACATGAATGGGGAACTCTCTGGATTTATTTTGTGTAGCCTGAAGTGCCTGATCCTGCCTAATCTTGGAAGCTAAGCCAGGTCAGGCCTGGTTAGAATTTGGATGGGAGATCTGAATCTTTCAATGAACAGGATTGGATGCAATGGCTTTTCCAACTGTATGATTCTATGATTCTTGTGTACTGCAGAAAGCTTTGGCTGTGAGCAGTATAAAAATGCAATAAACTATTATCTGTCTTCTGAACAGCTGAAGCTCTCCGAGCAATTTACAACAACCCATTAAAACACTGTCCAAAATGCACCACAAAACAAAAACAATGTGAGTGGATTACCATACCAAAAAATATTAAAACATATTTAAAACACATTTAACATAAGCAAGATAAAACCTGATCAAACATGGATTAAATATCAACAAAGCCTGAACTAATTAAACACCCTGCAGTAGACAAAACTCTTGATTTGTTGCCGAAAAGATAGCAAGGTTGGCTCCAGGCAGATCTCAATGGGGAGAGCATTCCACAACTGGGGAGCCGCCACTGAAAAGGCCCTTTTCCTTCATGCCACCAGCAAGCCCCCCTCAGAGATGGCACCCAGAGGCCTGCCCCTGAGGCTGATCCCTGTGCCCAAGTAAAGTTTGGTTGGGAGAAGCATTCCACCGGGTATCATTGTCCAAAGCCATGTAGGGCTTTAAAGGCTAAAATGGAATGCGCTCCCCAGAGAGGTCCGCCTGGTGCTGTTGTTATTTGTTTTTTGGCGCCAGGCTAAGATCTTTTTATTTAAAACTTATTTTAATTGTTAATTTATTGGTATTTATAGGATTTTAAATCTTTTAAGCCGAGATGCACCGAGTTTTAATATTTTTGTTGTATAATTGTCATATTTGTATATTTTGTTTTTGTTGTGAGCCGCCCCGAGGCTTTATTGCGATGAGGGCGGCATAAAAATGTTTTAAATAAATAAATAAATAAATAAAATAAAACCAGCACCTTGAAATGTACTCAGATGCATATGGGCAGCCGGTGCAGGCAGAGCAGAAGTCCCTGTTATTGGTCTAGCTGCTGCATTTTGCACAAGCTGCAGCTTCTGGACAGTCTTCAATCCATGCAGAATGCATTGCAGTAGTCCAGTTTACAGATGACCAGAGCACGGATTGCTGAACCCAGGTTATCCCTGTCCAAGTAGGGCCACCTGCTGAAGCTGGTAGAAGGCACTCCAAACCCCTGAAGCCACTTGAGCCTCAGGTGACAAGGAACACTCCAAGTTTTGATGCTGCTCCTCCCAGGAGAGTGCAATCCCACCTGGAACAATCTGAATTCCCTACATTCACTCAGAACAACTGCCCACTAACAGCATCTCTGTCTTATCTGGACTGTGCTTCAGTTTGATTGTCAGAGTCATGCATCAGTTCGGCATATCTGCCGCTTCACCCACTGATAATGGAAAGAAGAAATACAGCATACCGATGGCAATGCACTCCAAAACTCAAGATGGCATCACTAGCAGTTTAACATAGATGTTCAACAGCATGGGGGGCAGAGGATCCAAGGATCTAAGGAGCAGAGCAATATCCCCCAAGCACCACCCTCTGGAGCCTGCCATTCAGGTAGGAGCTGAACCACAGCAGAGCAGTGCCCCTCACTCCCAGCTCAGATGGTCTCTCCAGAAAGGTACCATTGTCAAGGATATTGAAACCTGCCAAGAGTTCCAGGAGTACCAACAAGGTCGCACTCCCTCTGCCTCTCTCCTCACATAGGCCACCACACAGAGCAACCAAAGCTGTTTCTGTGTCCAAATCAAGCCTGAACCCTGAACAAAATGGATCCAGATAACCAGTCTCAACCCAAAGTGCCTGGAGCTGTTTGGCAATCACACGCTCAAGAACCTTGCCCAGGAAGGGGGATGTTTGCCACCTGCCTAAAATTATTGTGTTCTTCTGGGCCCAGGAAAGTTTCTTCAGGAATAGCCTTATCACCACTTTGGTGAGGGAACACTCCTTCTTGTAAAAAGGCAGGAATCACCTCCCTAGCCCAGCTGGCAGTTCCCTCCCTGCTAACTTTTATTAGCCAAAAGTGGCGAGGATCAATCATGGGTGTGACCTCATGAAACTGCCCAAACATCTTGTCAGCATCTTGAGCTGTACAAACTGGAATGCACCCAAAGAAACTTGACAAGGCTGGTTCTCGACATCTCACCTGATTTCACAGCAATAACATCCTGCTGAATGCAAGAATATTTGTCCTGGCTATGCCTAGCAAATATATTGTACTGGGCCTCAGCCAGCTCCAGGATGTCCTTGGGAGAAGCATGTAGTAGACCCCAGGCGATCCTAGAGAGCTCCGCTGGGTGGCTCCAGGGAATACCTCAGTGCTGTCTGAGCTCTATTACACAGAAAGCATGCAGGAGAAATGGTTGATCCTGAGCTCATCCAGGGATTTGACAGGACCACCTTCCCTATCTGCTGGAAAGTCCCCAGAGCCCTCTGGAAAACATCCAGATCCATCAGCGTCCAAGGGCAAACCTTCTTAATTGGTCCCTCACCCCTGCAGAGCGGAAGAGTCACCACTTGTCTGAATCTCAACAGGCAGGGATCAGACCATGACAAAGGGACTGATTCAAAGTCCCCCACCTTCAGAATAACAAGCACCTCTGCAAATAAGGGGAATATGGAAAAGGACAAAACCCACACCGTTTCTGCAGATGTTATCTTTGGATGGCAGTTCCACCTTGTCCTCAGGGAAGGGTCATGAGTTCTAATGGGAATTGCACCGCATCCTGGAGCATGGCTTAAGGAAACATGATGCTGCAACTTTGATAAAAGTAAGCAAATCAATGGATAGAACTGCAAGTATGGACAAGCACAGATGCAAACGGTGGATTGCATTCAGTCCAGAAGGTGTGGCCTGTATAAATTCTGATTAAAATAATGAACAGAATGTCAAATGCGGTTTGATATAAGTAAGTGTAAAGTAATGCATGTTCGGGTAAACATTCCAGCTACAGGTATATACTGATGGGATTGGAGCTGGGAATTACTGTGCAAGAAAAGGATCTTGGGATAGTAGTGGATGGCTTGATGAAATTTCAGCCAATGTACAGCTGCTGTGAAAAAGACAAACCCCATACCAAGCATAATTAGGAATGGAATACAAAATAGGACTGCCAAGATCTTGCTCCCCTTATATAAATCTTTGGTACAACTGCACTTCTGTCCAGCACTGGTCACTTCACTTGAAAAGGGACACTGGATTGGAAAAAGTACAGAGAAATCATCTAGATTTCTAGAACATCTTACCTATGAAAAGCAACTACAACTAGAATTGCTCAGGTCAGAAAAATGATGAGTAAGGGGAGACATGATAGAAGTGTTTAAAAATATGTATGGAATAGAGAAAATGGAGAGGGAGACATTTTTCTCCCTCTCCCATAACATTCAAACCCAGGATCAGCCCATGAACTGACTAGGGGGAGGTTTAGGAATGACAAGAGCAAGTACTTTTTCACACAACATATAGCTGAACTATGGAATCCACTGCCACCGGAAACAGAGATGGCTGCCAAGCTGGATGGCTTTTAAAAGGGGACTGGATAGATTCATGGAAAAAGTAGCACCCAATGGCTACTAGTCTTCCGGCATTGTGCTACCTCCTTACCATGACATGCCTGCACACCCCAGTTGCTGAGGAGCTTGGGCAAGAGGAGGTCTTGCACCCATCCTGCTTGAGGGATCCTGTGAGCAGAGTGATGGACTAGATGGACCTTTGGTCTGATCCATCAGGGCGTTCCTTATGTTCTTATGTCCTCATGCACCCCTTCTGGGTGGGAGAGCACCCAGCAACACTGCGTATGTCGTCATGACTGCCAGGATGGAAAAGTGGAATAATAATAAAAGGGATATAACAACAACAGGCGAGGAGAAGGAGAAAGAGAAGTCAGAGGAGGGCTGCACTGCCGTTAAATGCAAGGAGGCCAAGAATGACCTCGGTGCACTGAGCAGAGAGGACCAATGGTGTGGCTGAGAGAAGAAATACACTGGAAGCCCTGGGAGAAAGGGGGCCTCCCCCAAGCAGCATTTGGACAGAGCGTGTGCTCAGAATTTATCACAGGGATGCTCAGCTAGCCAGCTACTAGCCCACAAAGACTGGCTGCATGTTGTCAACATCATACCACTTGAAAGGGCTCACTGACCTGAGAAGATAAGCACAAATTTAAAATGACAGAACAAAATACTGCGCATGGCTTAGGAATGTTAACTTTGTACAGTCCAAATGTGAAAATCAACTCTGGAAACTGAATTTAAGGACTGCTCATCATCTTTGTTCTTTTGCAACACTTGGTGCCTCTCCAGATCCCATCAATGTGATTCTACGCCTCTCTTTTCAGACATCTGCTTGATGCAAAACTCACTAGGCTGAATATTTTACTTCTGCAACTAGAAGCCAGACCTAGTCAGTTCTCCAAACTCTGCAATGACTTTCATTCCTCCACTACAGAGTCCCATGATCAGATGCTAGACATGCTGAAAGGGCCAAAAAGAAAAGCGATGCTTTCCGCTGATTTCTCCGTGTTACGGGTTCACAGATCTTTCTGAGAAATGCACGGCAAGCAAAATACCCAGGGTGTTGCTGCTCTATTTTTTTTCTTTACTACAAGGGTAGAAGCCAAAGAAAGCCTTGCACACTTTTAAACCTTCTTATCCATTAAAGAGAATAGTGCCAGCCCTGGGTCATCAGCCAGCCATTCTGTGCTGTTAATTAAGAAAGCAATTGGTTGACCAGAAACTCTAACAATGTAACAGAAGCAGCCCAGCTGGCACCTCTTGTGCCTTATGAAGATACTTTTAGTGTGTGAAACCACAAAACTGATTAAACAGGAAAGGCACAAGAAAGAGCTGTGTGAGACAAGCTAACATCCTGTAGATCAGCTCCAGTCATCATGTAGATCAGCAAGCCTGAGCAGACCACAAGGCTTTGGTCTCACTCATGGAAGAGGTTTCCTGGTTATCAGGGTGCTTCAAATGCCTGTGCCCAACAGCTGCTCAGGAAGGATCCTCCAGAAAAGTTCTGCAGGCTATTCCAGGGGGAAGAAGGGATGAGAAACATTGCGTCTGGGGATCCAAACTTAACAGCTTTGTATTTGAGCATTTTGCATTCCTGGGGGTAGAGAAATCACTTACAATGAACTCCTTTAAATAAACCTAATCAATAAAAGATGCTCTGTACATAAATATTTCTACATATGAAGTGCTATCACTGATAAAATAATGTAGCAGGGGCTATACAGTTGACTGATCTGATTAAAGACAGGCACCATCATTATTCAGTCTCTCTGTGATGGTGAAATAGGTTCTTACAAACAACCTTGTTTTATTTCCTTAACAAACTCCAGTCCACACAATAACTGTCCTTAGGGATTCTCTCTATTATTTATCTATTTGATGTGTATTTCACCTTTCCACTCACAATAAAATTATGCTCAAGGTAGAGTAATAAAACCAAGATTGCAATAAACTTAGATAAACCCATCATTAAAAAAACAAATAGATTAAGAACACAGTGAAAAACTCAGCAATATAAGTAATACAAACAGCAGTCTTTTGCCAGCTGCAAAAGACAAGCTCACATATTAAAGGACTGCTTGAATACAAATTGCATTGTCTGATAGCAGAGGAACAACAGGGAGGGAGCCAATCCAGCCTCCCTTGGCAGGGAATTTGAGAACGCTCTCTCTTGCATCCCCAGGATGGGGACTGAGAGAAGGGCCTTCTGCAAAGGTCTTCAAACCTGGATAGGCGCATATGGGAGAAGGCAACCTGTCAGGTAATGTGGACCACGATCGTGCTTCAAATTGTGCCCTGAAATCAACAGGTAGCAAGAGGCAGTATAGTAACATTGCTCCCGATCAATGACCTGGCCACAGCATTATAGACCAGTGGAAGTTGCTGAGTACTTGGCAAAGGCAGTTCCACACAGAGCCAGCAACATGCGTCTCAACAGAATACAGTGCAGGCAGCCCCTGGGTTGTGAATGTCTGGGTTACGCACAACCCGTACTTATGACCGAACCAACTGCCATATACCCTATATGAATATCTCTAGAAAAAAGCCATGAATACGTACCTTCGACAGCTCAGCTGGTAGAGCGGAGGACTGTAGAGTTACCTCATAAGTCATCCTTAGGTTGCTGGTTCGATTCCGGCTCGAAGAACAGCTTTTTTTGACATGCACATGGCGGGCATGTCATGAGCGGAGCCGGGGGTCAGACTAGATGGCCCGGGAGGCCCCTTCTGACTCGCTCTGTTTCTATGTTTCTATGAATAGGTTTGGTGATGCGTTTGGCTACACATCATCAGTGGCAGCCCAGTTCCCTAGAGTTACATTATTCACTGCTTTTCATTTTGGGCATCAGCTCAAACGTACCCAAGACAATGTGTCTTGGGACACATGTAGGGCACATTATGCTTTCTCTTTAGCATTTGTCCTTGTAACCAGGCCCTCGGCTGCTACAAGGCCATTTATGGTGAGAAAAAGAAAATGGCTGTACAAGCAACCCTTGTGGCCTGCTTCAAGAAAGTGACTCCAGTGGTTACCCACCGCCCTCCAGCAGCACAATTGTTGACCAAATGGTCCATGTTCTGGTGTGTGTATGCCCAAAATACAAAACAGGGAAGGTTTTCTTTTAAAAGATTGATTCTCAAGAATACCTGGCTGCCAACTAATCATTCCAGATGGTGCACCTGAGCAGCCTTCAGTTGGCCTTTTTATATATTGATCATTAAAGGGTTATACATAACAGAGTTAAGACCTTCCAATAGGTTACAGCAGTGAAAATTACAATGGCACCATCTTCCCTGCCTGTGTACCAAAGAGAAAGAAGATGCTCCCGAGGAGGGGAGGGGAAAGGGGTGTTATTCCAGGGAAGAGGAGGAGGAGGAAGAGGAGGAGGATGGGGTGTGCTGGTGTGAATTGCCCTTTGTTCATGATGCTGTTATATGTCAAGGGTCAGCAAGCTGTCTCTGGAATGGCGCCTGGTTTGTGTCAGCTACATTTCAAGGATGCACACATGCTGATGTCTAGAGAAAAAGATTCTTTTTCTAGTCCAGCTATACATTGATATTTGCATGATTATACCTGTGTAACTTACACCTATTGATTTGTACATCACAATCAAACCCTGACTCCCCAGCACCAGGTCTATCTCCATCATCATCAGTTAATATTAGGCTTCATGTTAACTCACAAATGTTCTAAACTGTTTTAAGAACTGTTTCGTTTATTTGTTCTGTACAATACTGTATACCTGCACATGTACATACAGATTCTTTTTGTCTCTCTCCTTTCAGTACCTGTAGTTACTTTTTATTACTGTATTATTATCATTATTTAAAATACTATATTTGATTTTAAGATGTTTTAGTAAATCTGGAGGGGTTTTTTTAGGCATAGAAATGTAAAATATATACATGTACTAAGACAAACATTTGGCTTACTCTTGTGATCCGACTTACATACAAATTTAACTTAGAGGTGTTCCCAGGAACAGAGCTTGTCTGTAACCCAGGGACTATCTGAAGTCAATTAAATCCTATTTAGGGATATAAATTTCCAAACTTAAATATATTCCCCCAAATTATCGTATCTATGAAATTTCGTATCCAAACAGTTTATGCAGCAAAAAAGAACCACTATGCTATAGAATAAGGCTAAATGAAAAATGAAGAAAGCAATCAAATGCCATGTGAAGCTCTTATAAAAATTACTTAAAATTAAGCATATTTTGAATGGAAGATATGACAGTGCCTTGTGGTGAGATTAAACATCACATTGTGTCAAGCGCATCATCTGCTCTTCTTTGGTGCTTGATTGGTCTTCTGTAAATAGCAGCTGCACCGGCAGTAGGGGAAGATTCAACCCAGTGCTGTGCATTATGGGGGCAGAGGGGTGGAGCCAGCATTGACACCCATGGCACCTACAGAACCTTTGGGGGAGCAGTACTGATCAGGATCATGGCATGGAGGGAATGAGTTAGAAGCTTCCTTGTCCAGCCCAGTGCTGAGCCCAGCTGCGCTGCCTCTGTTATCATCCCACAGTTCCTGTGGAAGGCAGACAAATCCAGCCTGCCAAGCCAAACTATGTTTCTTAATGTAACATTAAGAATGGTCCCACCAAGACAGACCTGAACTGTCTATTCTGCCCAGCACCAACACCTTCAGTGTTTAAAAGGCAACGTGCACCATAGAGTCGAGGAATATGCTGTACCACCATTGTACTATTTTCTTCTTTGTCGTTTCTTACAACAAATCACAAGATGGAATTAAGATGGCCAGGAGAAATATCAACAACCTCAGATATGCAGATGATACCACTCTCATGGCAGAAAGTGAAGAGGAACTAAAGAGCCTCTTGATGCGGGTGAAGGAGGCGAGCGCAAAAGTTGGCTTGAAACGCAACATTAAGAACACTAAGATCATGGCATCCGGTCCTCTCTCTTCCTGGCAAATAGATGGGGAAGAAATGGAGGTAGTGACAGATTTTATTTTCCTGGGCTCCAAGATCACCGCAGATGGGGACTGCAGCCAAGAAATTAAAAGACGCTTGCTCCTGGGGAGGAAAGCTATGGCAAATCTAGATAGCATGCCAAAAAGCAGAGACATCACCCTGCCAACAAAAGTGTGTATCGTCAAGGCTATGGTTTTCCCAGTTGTAATGTATGGCTGTGAAAGTTGGACCATAAGGAAGGCTGAGTGCCGAAGAATTGAGGCCTTTGAATTGTGGTGCTGGCAGAGACTCCTGCGAGTCCCTTGGACAGCAAGGCGATCAAACCGGTCAGTCCTAGAGGAGATCAACCCTGACTGCTCTTTAGAAGGCCAGATATTGAAGATGAAACTGAAATACTTGGGCCACCTAATGAGAAGGAAGGACTCCCTGGAGAAGAGCCTAATGCTGGGAACAATAGATGGCAAAAGAAGAAGGGGATGGCAGAAGATGAGGTGGCTAGATGGAATTACTGAAGCAGTTGGTGTGAGCTTAAGTGGACGCTGGGGGATGGTGGAGGACAGGAAGGCCTGGAGGAATGTTGTCCATGGGGTCGCAATGGGTTGGACACGACTTCACGACTAACAAGAAGAACAACGTAACTAAATCTGATTTTTATCAATATATTTAGAGAAAGAATTGGTCACCTGAAGAAAAGGGCCCAGTAATAATTAATGTGAACTACTGAAAGTGATGAACTACTAAACACTTGCATTCTCAAATGGAATACCAATTGCTTTTGGATCACCACCAACAAACAACCAGTAGCTTTGTAGTAGACATGATATACAACCCTTTTTTGTAAGCTACCCTAGAAATTTTTATACTCCAAGCTGGTGTAGACAGTCTTCAAATAAACAAATCCAGCAGGGCCTTTTTCTGCAAAAACTCCCATTGGTGTGGCTTGTTTGCAGTAATCCAATAGGGCATATGAAGGAGAACATGTGAGCAGCTTATGACTTAGCACTGCACTTTTGTTTTGTGTGTATTTAGGGTTATCACACAATAAATTTAAGAGGTGTAGTGCTTCAAGGTTGAAGACAGACACTTAGCAGACACGGGAGAGATTCTCTTATCCACAATGTCCCCCGTGATGCTCAAAGTATTTATTTAAATTAGGACACAATCTTCTGTATATTTCAACAGCTCCCTGCATTCCCCAGCTAGCCATGTCTACACCTGGCTAGGATTACACACTTAATTATTTAAAATATTTTCGCTCTGCCTTTCAGGGCAAAAGGCCTGCCAAGATAATGTAAAACAGGAACACTGACAAAACGCTCCTTTTTTTAATACAGTGTTTTCACTTTTTTATCTATTTAAATTTTTTATTGCTCACCACTCCAGAATCTGCCCCTTTATCAGCAGTATACAAATGTTGTAAGCAAATCCATAAAAACCAAGGCAGTAATGAAAAGAGCGAACAATCTAAAGAGCAACGACACCAACTAAGACAAAACCTACAAGCCAGTCTGATAAAACATAAACAGCAGAAATCCAAAGTAAATAAATATGTTTCAGGTCCTGCGATGGGATGGCCTGGCAGAAACTCTATGGCAACCTGTTCCAGAGATGGGGCCACTGCAGGAAAGGCCCTATCTGCAGCGCCTAGCAACTGCTCCCCAGTTTCAGGCAGGGTTTCTCTAATGCTACTTGGAACCACAAGGTAGTAGAAGCATACTGTTATCATGAGAGCAAGCAGAATATTGTGGGACCTAACAGAGAGGGCCAGCAGAGGGCGCTCCCTGTGTCAGGCAATGGGGCTGCAGGGCAGTGAGCCGCTAGGAGCTGTTGGAGGACAGACCTGTGCGTCTCGTACTGCCTGCCCTGCAACCCCAATGGCAGCTTTCCAGTGTTATTGTTGAAATAATGTTGAACTGCCAGCCTGATCAGTTTGTGTACCTGGAAAGGTGTGGGGTAGGGTGGGGTGAAGAAAGAGCACCACCCATCATTCCCCTCAAAGGGCAAAATGGGCCAGCACCACATCACAATGATGGTGCATGCCAACTTTATGCAACCCGGCACCCTCCAGATGCATTAGACCGCAGCTCCCAGCGGGAGTCCATTCATGCCTTTGACCAACAAGATGTATTCTGAAATATGCACCATCGACAAAAGTTTCCTGTTCGGCTTGTGACAAACATGAACTCATGAGCCGCCCCGAGGCTTTGTTGCGATGGGGGCAGCATAGAAATGTTTTAAATAAATAAATAAATAAATGTCCCATCTCTCCAATGTATATTTCCATATTACCTGCTTGTCTTGTACCTTAAAAACAGTAAGATCAGCTAGTTCTTATTCTAAAGAATGAATGCTCTAACAGCTTTTCTCCAAAATTCAATTACCAGCCATCCCGCCTCTATGAAGAGCTACCTAAAGGTCGCAACATGCCAAGGATGGTACATCTGAAAGAGTGGCAATATATTTTATTTATCTTTTGCTTTACAAACAGTTTTAGTGGCATTTTGCCATCAAAGCTACATGAGGCCATACATCAACACAAACATAATCGAGAATATCACCAAGTTTGTCCTGTGTGAGCACAGGACGCAGAAATGAAGATAATATTCTGCATTGTGCCAAATGACAGAGGGAATGTTGCAGAATACAGAGAAGCTACAGGTTCCCATGTCTTCAAAGCATCTGTCCAATTTTGCTACTCCAGCAGGTGCTGAATAAAAAAAGGTACCTTCATAAATCCAGTCTTTGTAATCTATTGATATACTCTGGGTATGAGCTGTTCAATTCTCAGGATTACAGGAAACCCATGGCCCAAACCCAAACACAAATCTTATTTCAGTCAAATCCCAATGCACGTTTTGCTCTATCCTTTGTTCCTTTTCGGTGCGTCACCAGGCAGTGATGTGAGCTACATAGCCCAATTTCTCAAAGGACACACACACACACACACACACACACACACACGTCTGATGAGACATGGGCTCCTTCAGAACCTCACTTGAAATGTCACTTTCTCAGCAGGGGAAGAACAAAAGCACATTCTGCTCCAATCTCTGTATCGTTCGGCACCACCACACATAGGCAAAATACTATTATTTTAAAGTATTAAAATGCATTTTTAAAATGAGACTTTAGAACATATATTTTTAAATCGGATTTTCCTAGAAAATTCTCCCCTGCTTCTCGAAAATACTGAGGAAATGAAGGTTTAAATACCAGACCCACTTACAAGTGTTCCGCTATTAACCTGGAGGACTGACAAGAATCTGTGCATAGCATTGTGCTGTGTTATACATACAAAGTAATATGGGAGGAGGTGGTCCAAAGGCAAAGTGATTACAGAACTACTTTTGTGACACTGGTTTTTCTTACACTCCCCCTGCCCTGCCACCGCCCCTGCCTGCTCCATTTTATCTCCTTCCCATAAGAACATTAAAGTAGTTCTCACTGACCAAAATTCAGGACCTTCTTGCTCAGGGATCCCCACTTTGATGAACCCATGGGCATGTTTGGGAATCTGAGAACCTGCTGTTGTCACAAAATGCCTCATCAGTGAATCTCCGCTCTGACATCTACAAAAACACCTACCACACCATATTTATGGACCTTAAGCTGTGTCTCACTCAGCAAAAACATTGGTTTTGTCTCTATTACACAATGCAACTTCTCTTTAATAAGGATTTGGCTAATTGCCTGGAAGTGCAAGACAGTTAATGTCTCTTTTAAACATAGGTTTTGGCAACATCCAGTAACTGCTTGTTTTTATTACACGGATAAATTCTGTACTGGAACAGTCTTTACTGTTTACTGAAATACATGCTCCTTTAAATAATTTATTCATTTACTTTCACTGAAATTAACAAATGATTTACTTTCATAATTTACTTTCATAATTTACATTCACTGAAATTAACCAATGAAAGAGAAAATGGATCCTTGGTCTAGTTCTGTAATAGTGCCTTTTCTGTAATAGCACCACATCTGTGGAACATCTTTCCAATTGAGATTCATCAGGCGTCGTCCGTTTTTACATTTAGACATCTATTGAAAACATTTCTTTTCCATAGCTATTTTGGTGAGTAAGTGAAGCTGGTTTTATCATGGTTATTTTATTGGTTTCATTGATGTTACTGCCATGTTTAAAGAAAAAGAAGTATTAGTGCTAGACACTTTTATGCATAGTATTGTTTCAAACTGATTAATTTAATGTAAGTAAATTATTAAGTGAATGCTGGTTTTTATCATTGCTATTGTTAAACTTTTCTTGTCTTGTTATTCACTGTTTGTATTGATTTGTTTTATTGCTATCTTTAATGTACCACAATGCATTGTAAGCCACCCAAGGAGCCTCACGGCTAAGGGGTGAGGTATATACTTGCAAATATTAAATACATAAATAAAATAGTTCATCATCTTACTTCTCATATTGGCCACTTTAATCCCCTAGCTATTTAAGCTAGTGGCTCTCACCGCACCTTGTAGCAGTGAATTCCACTACTACTAGTGTAAACTAAAAGTATAAAGTAGTATTGGCATTTTTCTTCTCTCTGTTAGAAATTGGACAGAGAAAATACATAACATGGTGCTTCTTAACTATCCAGAAACATCTTTGAGAAGGAAGGAGTCAACCCACAGAATATTTACAGAGTAAAGAACAGATTCTCAGTCTCTCAGTCACGTTTTATCTTGCTATTGTTTTATTTTACTATTGGATATATTGGATATTTATTACTCTGTAAGTCGCCCAGAGAAGTTTTGTATTCGACTGGTTAGAAATATCCAAATAAATGAATAAATAAATTCAATTTATTCATTACTGGAACCAGCACAGACCTAGATATTTTAAATATCTGAAAACAGATACTTGTCTTTAATAATGCGTTAATTGCATCTTTTTTTGCTTGCTTTTTGGGCAGTTTGGATTGGAAATTGTAAACTTAAATAAAAGAAGAAAATATTTTTTCACTTGTTCTGGTTCTACTACCAGAAGTAGAAGTTTCATTTGAAACTTCAAGTTTCATTGGAAGATGCCAAGTCCTACCGTTATAAGAAAATAAGAAAACCCATTTTATATTTACTTTCTGCACACCATATGGAATTTCATAATCCTCCCACAGCCCAATCCTGCCATCAAACACTTTTGCCTTATCTCACAGGGAAGTTGTGCCAAACCCACAATCATTTTGATTCCTTTTTTTGCACCCTTATACTTCCACGGTATCTTTTTTGAGAAAAGGCAATCAGAAATATAAGCAGTATTCCAATGGCAAATGTGCATCCTTTCTCCCCTTCTTCTGTTTTAAGGAACATCAGAGATTATATGTTTTTCTCTGAGTTTGGCCTGCCCCTTCTTTAGTTTCTCGTTCTCAGTGTATTGCATTTTTTTTTTTTTTTTTTTGTCCATTTCTGTGAAGCAGCGACATGAAACAGCTTTGGCTGCCCTGTAGGCTGTCAGGAGAGTAACAGGAGTATGATCCTGTTGATGCTTCTGGATCTTTTGGAGGCTTTCAATGCCATACACCATAATATCTTCCTGGGACACCTGAATTGGGAGTGGTGGTTCTGCATTGCAGGGCTTCCACTCTTGTTTGGATGGCTGGTTCCAGCGAGTGTTGCCTGGGGAATATTGGTCACTCCACATAGAGTTCCTTGGGGGTCAGTATTATCCCCAGGCTATTGAACATCTACATGAGAGTGCTAATATGGTGATCTGGAGTTTAGGAGTGCATTGCTGTAGGTACCCTGGTGACATGTAGCACTTTTTCCTTTTTATCTGCACCATGTGAGGCAGAGGCTGTGCTAAATCTGTGTGACAGCAATGGACTGGACATGGCTGAAGCAATGCACCAGACAAGGATTGATAAACTAAAGCTCAGTCCAGACAAGACTGAGATGCTGCTCGTGGACAACTCTTCTGCCTGGCTGAAGGGTGCTCCACCAGATCTGGAGGGGGTTGCACTTCCTTTGAAGGAGTAGGTCTACAGCTTGGGAGTTGTCCTGGAGCCATTGCTTTCCCTTGGCTTCAGTGGCATGGAGTGCTTCTTTCAGTTACGACCCAGCAACACCCTAACCACACAATGGTTTTGGGGTTTCCAGGTTAGGTTACTGCAATGCATTCTATGTAGAACTACCCTTGAAGGATTCGTGGAAAATACGGCAGACAGATCACTTCCAGCCCACCTGTATTGGCTCCCTATATGCTTCCGAGGCCAATTCTAGTGCTGGTTTTAACCTATAAAGCCCAATATGAATTGGGACTGCAATATCTGACAGAACACCTCTTCTGAGCTGAATCTACCTAGAGCCTGTAATCTACATCTGAGGCCTTCCTCTGAGTGACATGTTCAAGGGAAGCTGAGGGACGCAGCAAGGAGAAGGGCCTTCTCAGCGGTGGCCTCCAGATTCTGGAATGAGGGCAGCCTGAGGGCAGCTTTGTTACCCTTTCAGCACCAGGTGAAAACTGTCCTCTACTTCCAGGTATTTAAATAGTATATGAGAGGACATGCCAACTATTTTAACAGCAAGTCTAAATGCTATTCAAGTTGTTTTAGTTGTATATTTGTATATTTGGAATATTTCTATATTTTCAATTTGCATATTGGAATTTTACAACACACTTTATTATAACCCCTTTCCATTATTGTTCTAGTGCTATGAATTGCCCATAGGATGGCCACTATTGAGCAGAGATGGAGTGCAAGTAAGATGGGGGCCTTCGAAGGAAAATGTACCCAAAGCTCTATCCAAGTGTTCCCATCTCCTGCAAGTGCAGTGAACTAAGCATGCTGTCCAGATAGTGGGGTGGGGCGGGGGGAGTGGATGTGGGACTATTACATTGACTGCAAGCAAAACAGCAGAAAGACGGAGCCCAAGGGGTCAGGAAAAGACTGGCTTAAGAGGCAGGTTCCTGGATTACCCAGCTACCTCTGAGAGGAGCAACCTCACTGGAAGTGAGGAGGGAAGTGATCCAGGCAGAAGCCTTCTGATCAAAGCAGTCTCGACAGCTGTCAAGTTTCTCCTTCAGCCATTGGCCACTGAGGCCTCAATGCTCACAGAAAAGTGCTCTGTCCAATTACCCAGGCACACTGGCCCTGCTCCCACAGGCGGAACATATTTCCACGGGGGAAAAGCCCAAACGTCCTTGGTTTCCCTTCCCTAGGTGGTCCCCAGTGCTTGGAAGGGAGCATCCCCATGTGCAGGCTTCCTCCATGCAACCCACTTGCAATAGGTGGATGCCAAGGGATAGGACCATGCAGAGTACCTGTTGTTAGAGGCCCAACCAGCAGTTATTAATCTTCATGCAGTGAATGCAAAGGGAGCTGATGCCATCACACAATGTAACGTCATCTTCAACAGCACAAAGAAATAGTTCAAGATCTGTTGGCCTAGTTGCCTTGCAAATTGGGCAGGGATCAATTCAGAAATCACTATGTATTCCCCTTAACCTTGAATTTTATCTGATTGAATGTACTAATTTCCCATGCTACTGGCAAGTAAGATGTATTTATTTATTACATTTATAAACCACCCCATATTTATTTATTTAGGAAGCTTCTATGCCGCCCCATTTGCCAAAGCCTCAGGGCGCCAAAGCCTCGGGGCGGCCCATGGGGCCCTCAGGGCAGTGTACAGTTAAAAAAAGAGAGAAAAGATTAAAAACATTAATAACTTTAAAAAAAATAAACATGTAACTTGGCAGCTCAAGCCTAAAACAAGTCATACAAGTTATAACACAATTGAAGCTGGAAAACATCAATAGAAACAGCATTAAAACCAATCTTTAGTTAATTATTAAAATGTCTGGTAAATAAAAATGTTTTAAGATGCACTTATTGCTTGCCAGTTTCCTTCAATTATCTGCACATTTTAGCCATGCTAACTACTTGACCTCCAGCAAAGAGGGACAGAATACATAAATATACAAGGTTTCTTTCTCCCTCTTGAATTTTTTTGTAAAGAATCACCTGTCATATTAAATTCAAGTTCTTTGTGAAGTGATACAGCAATAGTGATAACATCCTCGAATTATAACAAAACAATGCAAGATTGTTGTTCTGCATTTTATTGCTTTTGATATTCCTTTAGCAATCATCTTTGCAGCCTGTCTAAACAATTCCCAGTGCGCTGACATTCACAATAATGTGTTTTCATCACACCGTCACTAGATTTAGTAAAAGGCTGTATTTTTCTGTTCCAAAATATTTTTCACACCTCGCTAGGATGGCAAATGTAAGTTTTTACATCTGTCATTTTTAGTTATATTGACTTGAACACACGTATTAATAGTAGGTTATTAGAACAAAAGGCTGATGAATTAGCTACCCAATACTAAAATGGGAATGAAGTGGAGGAGGAAGTGAATTTCCACAAAAGGAACATCTACATTCATACAGTTTTTTCTTAATTCATTTCTACTTTTTACATCTATCCTCAGCCATGCAAGCCCATTCTCCTTTTGGCTTGCAGTTATCAGGCCAGAATAAAATTAATACATTGAGCAGAATTCCTGAATCCTGATATTTGAAATTAGACTTACAGATTTTCTCATGGACATCAATAAGCCAGGAAACAGACTTGATACTTCACAGGTCATAACCAAGTGTCACATACACCCCATCATATAAATATGCCCTGTTACCTGAAGTCCAGCTTGTTCATTTCATTGTTGAAAGGGAAAGAAGTCCATCAGGTACTGAGAAAAACATCCAGATTGAGTTTTCTCAGAAATAAATTTGTCACCAAGTTGAACTTGATAAGCTTACTGTTTGGGAAGCTTAGCAAGACACCCATCAGTGGAAAATGAGGATGGTCCCCAGGAAAGAAGCAACCCTTAGCAGCCAAGTGAAGCCAAAGGCTTGGTCCAGATAGTCACTTCAATGATATTCAAGCCATGGTGAGCCCAGGACTTATACTCTCCTATCATCCTTTGTTCTCTGGCACAAGTGGGAGTGGAAATTTCTGTTTTCACTGCAGAACAAACCACAGTTCCATGTCACATCTGAACTTGAATACCCATAGTTTGTTCTGACTAATGTTATATAACCACAGTCATTAAAAACACCTGCTTCTCTGGCTGGTTTATTTTTTCCCTCTAGGACATCAAAAGTGGATTACACCAATTAAAATGGATGCAAGTAATTGATGAGAGCTCAGCTCCATCATGTGTCTAGAGGAGTGGCTCCTGAGCCGCTCAGTGGAAAAATCTCCTCTGGTCTTGATGACCTCACCAAGGCCGCTGCCAGTGCCAACTGCTGCACAAATGTCCAAGTAGCAACTATCACTGGTTTTATGTCCCCACCATGATTGTGATCCCTTTTTAGCTCATCACACCCCTTTTAACTTGCCCCCCCCTTTTGTGGAGGAGAGATCTTTTTTGCCACATCCAAGGTAACAGTCAGCAAAAGCCTCCTCAAAGAGCCCAAATGGCACACTGAAGAGGCCAGCACAGATTTGCCACTGTTTGAAGCCCCAAATCTGCACAAATATTTTCTTGTGTGTTTGGGTTTGTTTGGTTTTTTTAAATGGAGTTTGATGTGCACAAATGCATACTTGTGCACTTCTGGAGTCTGAAATGGTCAGCTTTATCAGGACAATGTCCTAGCAGGTGCCTTTGAAGGCATCCATCATGGACATTGACCAAGAGAGGCTACAAAGAGATTTATTTTTGATTTTGCTTTCCCATGACAGCTGTCAAAAATTGCATGGTCAAGAGAAAGCAAATCCATGAGTGATATTTGTTCATGAAAGCGGGTGGCCAGTACAATAGAAATTGCACAGCAAGGTCCTCTACTTTTTTTGTTTGGCTGGATCTGACTATCTTTGTCCTGCATTCTTCCTACCTTTCCTGTGACTTTAGGTACCCAACAACATGGAAAAGTGAGAGTCATTCCTTTTACAGGAGCTTTTAAAGCTTCCTTTTAAAATGTGTGTTTGTTTAGACAGGACTAATCACAATTTTGTGATTGACTGTCCACATTCTTGTGCCTTGCCATAATGCTTTATTCCTATATAGATTGGTACAACATCTATTTCTTTTTCCTATTTTCTTTCTTGCTTTGCTCATGCATTGCCAAGCAATTGAGGACGACGGTGGGAAGAAAGCTAGAAAGAGGAGGAGGAAAGGGGGGACAGAAAGAAACTAGGCATTATTTAAAACAGTGTTTTAAGGCCATTTTAGAAATCCCCGTCGATTAGGTACCATTGTTCAGCATTAAAGAGGGGGCATTGTGCAGTTCCTCTAAAAAGGAGATCATTTCCCAGAGTTATTGGTGAGCTCTGCTTCAGGAACAAGCCACAGTTGGGAACAGATGCCTCCATCAGTGGGTGTCACTGGAATCGCCTGTAATTCCCCAAGTGTTCAAAAGAACAAAAGGAGATTTTGACCTGCTGAGAAAAATGCCTTGACAAGCTCAACATCAAGCTAAGAAACAGGCCTTTGATGTCTACCTGATAGTTGTAGTTGTGTTTGCTCTTGCCGCTGCACTGCAAATTGTAATCATGAAAGGAGAGCTAGGCACTTCATCTACAATCTACATAGCTAGTAATAAGGCCGTCAGAAACAAGCCTGAACAGATTTGACTGAAAAATGGGTTTAACAAGATGAAGCTTAAAACATCAAAGAAGCATTATACCTCAGACATGAGCAAGTGTAGCTTCTATGCATTCCTACCTTTAAATAAATAAATTTAAGGACAGACATGAGAGCATTCAGGACTGCAGCAGGGAATTCTGTAGCAGACAAACAGGAAAGTCTCATCAGCACCAACCTGGTGTAGCTGATGGTTTTCTGTCCATTCTTGATTGCTTCATCAGGCCAGCTTAAAGGCCCAGTCTGTCTGCTGTTACAGGCTCTTTCTGCACCGTAAGGGTCAGAGCCATGGTCTAATGGAATTTGCCTCAGGACCTTCCTCTTCTCTGGAGCAGTCTGGGACTCACTGCTTGCAATTTGCAGTCCATTATTGTTGTATATTTAAAGTCCCCTCCCTGTGGAAACGCAGTCTGTGATGGAGCAGGACACTGGGAATGGGGGTTGAGATTTTTGCCCATATCACAGCTAGTCAAAAATTGGCTGAGTTATATTCACTTCATACCTTACTTAGTTCCAAATTTGGGTTTAAGTTTCCAAATAAGGAATGATACTTTTCTTGATTTTCATTATTAATTCTGCCCTTCCTCTGAAGCAGAACTCCCCCAGTCTGGCATTCTGTACAAGGCTGGAATTCCCACAGCTAAGTGACAAAATTTCATGGGTGGCCTTGACCCAGTCACTGTCTCTTAGCCCAGCCTGTCTCACCAGGTGTTAAGATAAACTATCCATGTTGGCTGAGAATTAGGGTCCAAAATATCTGGAGGATTGGAGAAAGCTTTCTATAGAAATTAGGGAGGTACAGATGTATGTCTTCTCACTCTATCCTAACAGCAACCCCGTAAGACATGCTAGGTGAGGAGACCCTGACTGACTCAAGCTCATTCATTCAATTTTGTGACCATTCATTCAACTTTGCAAAACCTTTGGATTTTGGACCGGTGTCCTGGGACCAAGTCCTTCACTCTAACCTGGGGTATTCTTCTTCTTTAGGATGTGGAGACATTTGGCAATTTGAGAAAGTGTCCTGTGCTCCACCGCAAAATGGCTGCCATGGGATGCTTGGCTACAGACAAATAACCTGCCTAAATGAATGGATAAGAAGCGTGGATGGGGGACTAAATTTCAACATGCTTTCAACATCTCCTCTGCAGCCAGTTCTCAGCACCATCCAAAGTCTATTTCCCACAATCCCAGCTGCTAAGAAAATGCCATGGCTTTATTTTCAGATTGAAAGGGGTAGGCACCTTGGTGGAGACCAAGAAAGATGTCCACAGGCAGATATTGCCTTCCTGTGCTCTAACCACCATTACACCCTCTGGTGACCACAGTTCCTATCCTGTTTTCTAGTGACCCAGTATTCAGGATGCTCCATTCTAACATTCAAACTTATTTTCAGTTCAGTACAAAGCATTCCATACGATCCAAAATCTTGCCTGAAATTTCACCTGCCCATGTTGATTGCAAAAACAGTCTCAACTTGACTAGTTCGAAAGTGCAATGGATGTAACTGGAAGGTGGCTCCAATATCAAATACTCAGGGATGCCTCATCAATCACCCCACCACTGATGACACTTGAAATTACATGTCGCTACGGCAGCCTTGTATTTCAGGGCAGCCTGATAGTAATAGCTGACCGGGAATTCCATGCAGCCCAGTACCTGTGAGTGAGTGAAACCAAGCTGGTGGAGGAGAGATACCGCAGCTGCCCCCCTCCTTAGCTTGCCCCCAGCTCAAATAAGTATATAAATACAGTTGCAGGCTAGTAAATTTGGGGAACTCATTCACAAGGCAGAAGTGTTTGGTGTTAAAGAAAAGCTGGGTATGAAGAATTAATCAACCATTTGTTGAATGCATCTTGAAGCAAGGCAGTTTAGTTTGGGTAATCATAATACGTTCATCTGTTCAAAGGCAATGTTTGAGCACTTTATCGTAAAGAGACACAAAGTTGGGAGGAAGCTCAGAACATAGATCAGGTACATAAATGGCACCTCTATAATTTAGGGTGGAAAACACAAGGTGCTAAAATTTATTAGCTAATTAAATTCAGCACACTGTGCCATTAAATTCTTACTCACGTTTACTAGACGTCACAGTGGCAGTGCAACAGAAAAAACATCTGCTCCAGCAGCAGCACTGCAGTGATATATGATCCTTCATGCTCTGAATTAATTCTTCGGCTATATGTAAGGAACATTTCCATTAATAATTCACTAAAGGGATCCAACCAAAAATTATTTCCAAATGGTTCCAGAATGCAAAAGTGAGCTGGCACATGGGTGCATGTTATATCACCAGTGGCTCCACACGAGGATGGTGCTATGAAAACTAGAACTGATGTTAAAGAGATGGATAAATTACATCCATCCATTGACAGTGTGACTACAAAACAGGCAAGTGGGGGACTAGGAAGGCAAACAAAATAGGACCCATTCTGAAGTTTTCTGGAAACACCATTTTCTTAATATTAGGCAGGCAAACAGTTCCACATTGACTTACTTGCTTATTTGATGTGCACTACTGCCCTTTGAGCAAAATATGGCACTCCAGGCAACTTACAGATATAATGAGAACTGATCGAAACAAAATATTAATTAGTTAGATTTAGTTTAATTACCATAAAAACATAACAATTACAGAACAAAAATTAAAGAGCACTAAACCCAATAGGAACGGCACAAGCAAAAGCCAAAGTTGGATCCACCAGACCTATGTCAACTGCAGCACCCAAGTCAATGACTTTTCTATAGGGAGTGTCACACAAATGAGTTGTAGAAGGTGATCCACCTCTCCTTCTCACGGGCCACAGTTTAGCATTCCTCTAACCTGGGTGAAAAACTCTGCTGAGTGAGATGCGCTGATGACAAGGAAGGGCAATTTCTTTACCACCTATGTTGCCACAGAGAAGGCTTTCAAATGAGCCTCAGTCCATGTTCTGTTGGATCCATTCCAGGTTTTATGCTCCTCTCATTTCATTCGCTGCGGCACACTGGAAAACCATTCACTTCATAGCAGCAGGTTCGCAAAAGCAATCATGTGGATTGGCTGGGCCATTTCTCGGTTCCAGAGGTCAGTCAGGTCTTTGACAGAATTGCCTGCTGAGGAAAGAGGGAAATCCTGAAAGGCCCTCTGAAAGCCATCTGGATCAATCAGTCTCCTGGGTGGCCCATCTTAATCGGTCCCACAGCCCAGCACAGGCTGTAAGTCCTAGTCAGTGTACATACCATGAGGTAGCAATCGTTCCCTGACAACAGAATTCTAGAAAGTCTCTCCACCCCCAGAGCCCCATCATCCCAGATCAGGAAAGGAGTCTGTTGAGCAGCAGGGTGGGCAGCACCCCAACAGAATGCCTATTCTGTTCCAAACACCTATCTTAAGATCCCCACATACACATTGGAAGACTGTGGGATTGCCCGTCTGAATCATGATAGAGTATTTCAACTCCCCACCCCCAATTCTTGCTGGCTCCACCCCCAATGGAGAACAGATATGAGCAAACCTGGGAGATATTTTCTCTCCCAAGCTCATCTAACCATGTCTCCAGGATGTAAACCAGGTCAACAACCTCATCCAGGTTGCTGTTGTTCTCACAGTCAGTGACCTGGCATATGGCAACTGTCACCAGGGCTGATCAGGCTCTCTGACAGGGGAGACAGCTTGGGAGAAAACACTCTCCTATTATGTTCACCACCCTCATATTGACCCAGCTGTCCCCTGCCACCCTGACTGTGGCTGAGAGATAGAACACTGACAGCTACAGAGAAAAATATAGAAGACTGAGAGATAAGTAACTCTTTGGTCGTATCTCTGTTCATCTGAATTTCTACAGAATTTCTTAAAAGATGGATGGACGGACAGACAGATGGATATGCCACTTCCTCACTTTGTATGTCAGTAACAAACCGGCTAACAAATGGTTTGAAATGACTCTGAGATAATAAATGTCAAAATATTTGCAGCACTTAGGAAAAGTTTTATACAAACACTAAAACATCACCAGTATAAAGCTGTTATTGTGTGGTACATTTTTGTGTATGTAACTTGTGCATGTATGAACCACTTACATAACATTTTCTTCAAATTACAGTGTACTACTGCACATTCATAGCTCTTTTTAAAAACATAGCTAATTATATATTCTAATAGCAAGGGTAGAGAACAGTTTTTTGTGTCTTATATTGCATAGGAACAAAATGCTTTGCAATCCTTTTTTTGGGGGGGGGGGTCTGTATTTGTAGAAGTGCGCATACTGCTTTCTTCTTTATGCCATGGAAGAAAGCAAACAAAAAAACAAGAGAACACATACACACACGCACACACACGTTGCCAAGAAGCTGAGACTCTCAAATGCTACATTAATCAAGAAAGAAAGAAGCTTTCAGCACTTCGCAGTGCAAAATAATTAGAAAAACAAACATTTAAATGCACTCCTTTCCAGAATCCTGAAACCTATTCAAAGATATTTGTAAAGAAGATGTACAAAAGATGATGTTCACAGATAAAAATCACTTTCCCCATGTCAGAATAGCTCAAAGAACAAAATGGTCCTCAGAAGGCTTACTTGGTGTTCAGATGTTATAAGAGAAATTTAATTTAGTGGTCACAATAGACAAGGATTGTCAGCATAAGTACAGAATTTAGAAAAAAAAAAAACCCTCAAGAACTCCCTTAATGAAATGGCCTTTTAAAAATGCACTCAGAATAAAAATCAAGTTTTATTTCCCTCTGCAAAAATACTATTCCGCAAAACAATTAGGAAAACTACTATATAACCATCATCCTTTTAAAAAATGCATTTATTTCCCTTTACTTCACTCTTACAATATTCTGCTTTTCCAGAATATGTCCAGCTTGGTATAAACATTTGTTAACTCCCCTTCAGATAACACGTGTACTGTCACTCCTGTTGTAAAGGTTTTCTTTTTGAACAAAACAGGGATCTGCTAGATGGGTGTTCAACCACAGATGTTTTCTTTATCATACACAGAGTTCTAGAAAATAATGTAATGCAATCAAATACAGATCAATATTCTAAAATCTTTACAGCAGTGGAAGGAGCCCCACAATTCCTTCAAGTTAGCATTTCTTTTGTGTTTTTGAGAACAAAACAATTTGGAACCTAATGCAAATTAGCAATGTATGAATTTGATTTGAAGATAATCACCCAAGTTCTCTTTTCCTTATTGTGATGGCTTCTGCTTTGGCAGAAGCATGGAAGAGATGTGGTGGCTTTTATACTCCGTTTAGGATTTCAAGCAAATTTCATGGTTTGCAAGCCAATTAGCAGCAAATGCAGTTACAGAAAACTAAGATATGATCAGCCAGTATGATTAGGAGCACTCTGGCCACCTCAAAATCAGCCCAATGATCTTTGAAAGAAAACTCTTGACAAGTCTGTAAGCTAAAGTATTTTTTTTAAAAACCCCAATCTGTTCATTCATTTCAAAATAGTTTTAACCCATCTTTCAACTGAAATATTACAGCTAACTCAATATAAGTCATAGAAGACTAAAATACTTTTAAACATCTTTCCACAAGGAATCCTAAGCACAACTGGTGGAAACAGCAAGGGCGAGCAGGAGGTGCTGGTCTGTGTCACTGTCAGAGATGAGCAAAACAACTTTCCTAGAGAAGAAGTCTCACAGCTTGAATGTCACGGCAGAGATACCTCCTTCCCATGTTGCTGCCTCATCACTCAGATGGCGGGCAGGTCTGTGTCCAGGGAGGTCCCACCCATCCTCTCTCCACTAAAAGCCTCTCTTACAGGACAGAGGAGTAGAAGCATAGACAAGAGGTGGGCACACACTTTGGAGAGGCCACGCCACAGACCCATACAAACCTGGAGCCAGCCCTGCACTGCCGTGTATGAAGTCAAGGGAAATGGGGAGCTTCTTTGGGCTGTCCTTAGAGCAGAGGTGAGAACCTGCAGAACTCCAGGTGTTGTTGGTCTGGAGTCCCCGTCATTCTTGGCCACTGGCTATGCTGACTGGGATTGATGGGACAGGGAGTCCAACCCTATCTGGATGGCTACAGTTTCCCCACCCTGGGCTCACACCACTTAGAGCTGTGAAGACAAGGCTTCTTCACATCAATGAATTTTAATTCCTAGGAGCACACATAGCAGAGTCTACCTGACCACAGTTAGTACAGGGACTGGCAATAGTTGCCCATTACTTACTGCATTGGGGGACCGAGTCCATATTATTCAAATATCTCAGTTTTGTGAAAGGAGAACTTGTAAACGAGAACTTATCTGGCCAGGGCGACTTATTTTATATTGCTATTTTTTGTATTTTAACTTTATGTTTGCATTTTACAAACATTTTAATTTAATGTTATAACTTAATGTTTGTATTTTAACTTAATGTATTTGTATTTTAACTTAATGTTGTAAGCCGCCACGAGGCTTCGGCGAATGGGGCGGCATAAAAATGTCTTAATAAATAAATACATAAATAAAAAAAAATCTGCGTATAATAGTTGGAATCTTTGCATTGCTACTAAGTTTTACTTTTTTAAAATTTAAAAATTTAAATGTATATGGTTTATGCTAAATGTTATGGTTCCAATTGCGGTGAACCACCCAGATAGCTTCAGTTATCAGGAAGTAGATTAAAATAACCAAGCAAACCTATAAATCTCAAAGGATTACAGCAGGACCACAATATCTGATGGTTCGGTTACCAAATTTTCAGTTAACTGAGTTTGACTTCAGCCAAAAGAGAAGTCATAAACTGCCATAAAGTGCCAAAGAGAGCTTGTAAAGTGCTTCCTATAAGAGAAAATTCTTGCTTTAATAGGGAAAGAAAAGAATCGTATGCTGGGGTAAGAACAAAGGAAATTGTGAAAAAAAGAAATGTATTGTATATAGTATATCTAATAGAATGTTCGCTATTATCCACTGTTTCAGGCCTCCTCTGGGGACTTGGAATTGATCAACATAGGTACAGAGGTTCTGTGGTACTTGCATTCGAATTTCACAGGAGGCAAAACTAGCAAATTAATTTCTCGCCAAAATCACCACAAATACAATCGATTCTTCAATTGATTTGTGCCTTGACCCAGATAACCCCTAACCAATGAGATATGCTCTTTCAACCTTTTGTGGCATGTGGGAAGGAAAGTGTGTCCTCTGTGTGGCAAATGAGCGAAGCAAAAACCTTTCCATGGGCACCAACCTGCACTCAGAGCTCAGTGGGACAAACTAAGGCCCTCGGTCCTAGGACGTCGGTTTGGAGCAAGCAGTCCATGGGCCAGGCCTAGCAGCACTCCTGGGTCTGATTCTGGTTCTGGTCCACCCCTGGTCTTGGAGTCAGAGGAAGAGCTGAGCTACCCAATCAGAAAATACCAGTGCTACCAGAGTTTCTGGCTCTGAGCTTGAGCCTTCTTGTTGCTTTTCTCTCTCCCCATTCCTCTCTCCCTTTGTGTCCAATCTTTTTTGGATGTAAGCCTGAGGGCAAGGACTGTCTTGTATGGATCTCTAAGCTGCTCCAGCAGACTTTCCGGCTGAGGAGTTGGATATACATTTCTTGAATAAATGATTTCCTTTTCCTTGGAGTGGATTCACCTTATACAGTCAGCACAATCTCAATTAATTAATTAATTTGTTTATTATATTTATAGCCCACTTTTTTCTTATAAACTCAAATTGGCTTACATCATTCTTCTACCTCTACTCCCCATCTTATCCCCACAACAACCCTCTGAGGTAGGCTGGGTTGAGACTCTGTGACTGGCCCAAAGTCACCCGGTTAGTTCCATGGCCAAGCGGGGACTAGAACCCAGGTTGCCCAAGCACCAGTTTCATGCTATTAACCACTACACCAAAATGGCCCTCTCCCATACTAGTCTACTTATAAGTAAGTTCCATTGCCTCCCATAGGAACCACTAATAAGGTCCAAACAGATTCCCAGTTGCTTGTTTCCTTTTTCTGATTCATTGGCGCGAAGATGCACTAGAGCAAAAATTGCTGCTGGCTCGTACCTGTTCTCCAACAGAGTCTGCCATAAGCTTCCACGCCAGTGAGGAGAAATAACTAATGTTGAAGGACAAAAGTTCTGGTAAAATATTTTCTTTGTAATTTTAAAAGCCTCTGGTGTATAATTTCAGGCAGGGATGGGGACAGGAGTGCTTGATGATTTTTAATTCTCTTAAGCGTTGGTTTGCATTTTCTTAATTTTAGGACACTACCATTATTGCTAAGGGAATAGGACACAAAGCTGTTCTCACATGGGAGTACTTCCTTGGTGCATCATTTCAGAATTACCTATCTATTTTAACACTTCCAACCTATCGCTGTGATTCGTCTCTTCCAAAGCAACAATGACTGGCCACTTTAGGCCTACAAGATGAAGTGGGATACACATTTAAGGGCAAATGTTGCCGAAGGAGGAGTGTGATCACAAACAGGATTACCGCAAGCATAGAGGAAGAACTGAACCCTTTCCTCCCCCTTGGAATCACTGAAGAAAATTCCTCCTCTGGAGTTGCTGTTTCCATGGGAGAGGGGCTGAATTCTTCCTCTGCAAGAAGGGTTATGAATTGTAAGAGGCTGGGTAGAACAAAACTGACAGGTAATTGAGCAATAAATATCTGCAGCATAGTAAAATTGACTTAATCAGCAAACAGATGCTATTTTAATTTAGCCAGAGAAAGTTTGGGTGGGGGTGGTTAAGTAAGAAAAAGGAGTGTTTTGAATGTGTCACGGACTTTTCCTTGCAATTAAATCAGAGATAATTTCTTAAAATCCATTTTCTTTTATATTATCTCACCTCTTCTACTGTACTTGCACTTTATATGTGTACACACACACACACCCATCCATGCATAAAATAGAGGGGGGTTATCACTGTAAACATCTGAACAGGAAAAATTGTTGCAGACAAAAGCATGAAATAAAAAGATTCATCCAACATGAAAGACTTTCAGTGGCACCCATTTCTGGAACTACAAGTGTCATTTCATAGGACATTCTGCATCTTGATAATTGCTTAGAAGTATAATATCAAATAGGTTATCCGTAATGAATGAGAAAAGGTGACATGTCTAGAGATGCCAACTAAAGTCAACGTTCTGCATACATCTATCCTGACAACGTATATTTTAACTCTGTGCCTTGAACTGAAACATTTTCATGGCTTTTCATTATTTCTTGTATCTCACAAAAACAATTTATGTAGAATGCTCAGATCTGGAAAGCAGTAAAAATTATTGTAATTACTGTGACCTTTGCCAGCATCAGAAGCATCATATGGGTTGCTAAAGTTTCACACAGTATTTGACAAATATTAAGTGCAGCCCCTCAAAGAAAACAAGTCACCAGCAACCCACCCTTGTTTTGAGAAACAAAGACAACTTCATAAACCATAGTTTGAGGCTTGCATTTTTCCTAAACTATAGCTATGAGTTGTCACATTTTGTCCAGGTTTAGACATAATGCTATATTTGTTACTTAGAAATGGAAGAGAAAATTTCCAGAATATTCTGTGCAGACACTCCGGAGAAAGACTACCATTAAACTGAAAATTAAGATTGCCTTCAAATGAGCCCATCATATTCTTGCAGTGATACAGGGAGAATTTGGAGTTATCGGTATTTCACTTCAGTTTTATATTTCTGCTCCTTTCAATAGCAGTGTCTTTATGTATTCTGAATCAATATTTTGTTATAATTCTATAAAATATTTTACACTGTGTGTTTTATTCTGGTGTTTCAGTGCTTTTGTTCTTTTGAGACTACCTCCTTCCTGCTTTTCTTTGCCACCTGAAATATACAGTGAAATCCAAAGGGCCTGGTGGATCACTTCAAAGTTTTCTTAATATCCCACACAGGATATTTGAATATGCAACACAGGAATCTTGAGGAAGCCCTAGTGGATCTTTTATTAATATCTTGTGAAATGCTTGAGAGGGTTTTGTATCAAAAAAGGTAGTCTGACTATATTTTAAATTAATAAATTTCTCACAAGCTATTCCATAATGGAAGCTGTAATCTAACAAAGGTGCCAGAAAATTGGCACCTGTTCCTGCACCACAAAAGAGGCAATCTACTCTTCTGATCAAAGTGTGGCTTTCCTCTTCAGCACTTGTATACAGGCTCAGTGCAAATTTCCAAGGTATCTTTGCACACTATAATTTAGTTAGATCACAGCCTGAATGGCCAAGGGTTATGGGTGCATGAAGGGCATGTTGTAAAATAGCACAGTTTGTGACATTTCACAGCAGTATTGCTGATCATGGGACACATCCATAGTTCTGAAATCCCTGGTTTTGTGGCAATTGAACCAGCACATGATAGTCTTACATCAGGTCTTAAAGCAGCAGCTATCTCAGCCAATTAGGTGACTAGAATATATTTAATTTGGCTGTTAAAAAAATAAAAGAAATTTGTAAGAATTTGTTTTCTTTCCAAACAATGTATATTCAGAAAAAACAAAATTCTCTCCCTCTTTCTTTTAAGTAAGGAATTTTACAGTCTTTGGAAGTCTACAAAACATTTGTCATAAACACTACAGATCTGATTTTCAGTCCAAGCTAGACAGTAAAAAAATAATAAATGCGAAAATGAGAGGGAATTTCAATCAATACCTGTGAACGATGCATGTTCAAAAGTAAGATTTCTAAGAACAGGGGCCTGAAAAACAGTGATGTTCACGTACTTGATTAATGGCAAAAAAAAAAAAATAAACAGGTACAAACCAAAAAGCCAGCTTCATAAAGAACAGTATCACTTGCTGAATATTACTTGCAGAAGTGGAAAGGCCATGCTGCCAATCACTGGCTCCATCTAACTCACCATCTAGGACACCCAGAACAGAAGAATAAGCCTGAAAAAGAATGGAAGAAATAGCATAGGTAAGCCATACGGTTAGCCAAGACCACAAAACAAAACAAAACAAAACAAAACGTGGATTCCACATCCAAGTCAGGTGTAGCAATTTGGACAGGGAGCAGCTAACAAGATGTTCCAATTCATGTATAACTACGCTTAAGACATTAAAATGAACACAGACCATCTTCAACAGACAAGGACGAGAATGCTATCTGTTAAGAGAAGTGGATCGTATTCTGCTAGGGGATTCATCTCCAGGATCAAGGTCAGCCTCAAAGGGATAGATGGCAGAAATCCTTTTGATTGTGGGTTCAGTCCCATTGCAATATATGATCAAGAGACAAGTCTCATTGCTTGGTGTGCCAGTCACAATTTAATTAAAGTGCCATGTCTGTTGCACTGACTCGCTACAGTCAGATGTGAATACCTTAATTATAGAAATGTATCAGAGGGAAGAAAAGTCACAGTTTAACACTTTAAGTAATGCAAATACCGTAATGAAACGCAGAACTTATGGACTATATTATGCTAATTACCTGAATTAATAAGTACCTATTGATTTATGGTCTGCTTTTCCATATACCATTACTGGTTTTACCACTTTGAGGATACCCAAAGATGGCAGTCCTTCCACCCACACTTACTGCCAAAAGAGACAATGCATGACCATGGTTGCTTCCACGTAGGGGCTTTATTTTTTAAAAAGTATATACTAAGCACATACAGTAAAAACAAAACTCATAATCTACATCAATATAAAATGATAAAATAGTAAAATTAATTATGATGACAACAACAACAATAGTGCTACCTCCACCAGGAGCAACACGTATGTGATACTTTGCATACAATCACTTACTCCCCGTGGTAGCGCCACTCCCACTCCCCTTCCAAAACTGCTTTGAGTCGTGTAATGGTATATAGTCCTTTTTCTTTATTAAAACATATTCAATAAATGGTCCCCAAATATAACTTATCAAGCCTTTCTTCAACTTAATATCACAAGTTAGCTTATCATGAATAGCTGTATTCCAGACTTCTTTAAACCACTCTTTTATTTGGACCACATTCTTAAAAAAAGGAGTTTCCTATCTTTTTAATAATATTGTATTGTCCTATTGAAGGAAAATACTTAATAAGAATCCCTCAATATATTGAAATTCTAGTTTACTCCATATTATCTTATCGGGCTGTAGTATGATATCCAGTATATATCTCATTTGATTAACTATATAATAAACCTTCACATTAGGAACTCCTAATTCTCCCGGCTTTTGGTATTTATGTCATCTTTTAAAATTAATCCTTGCTTTTTTATCCCCATTACAAAATTTAATAATAATATTTTGCCATTCTTTCAAATCTTTCTCTGTTAAATCAATTGGCAACATCATAAGCAAGAAATCCATTGTAGGTAAAATCTTCATTTTAAATGCTGCTATTCTATCAAACCACAGTAAACCAATCTTCCTAAATTCGTTCATTTTCTCTTTCATTTCATATTTGAGTTTATCAAAATTATTTTTCTTTAAACATCATATTTTTGGGTAATATTTATACCTAGATCCCAACTGAAAAATGCTTGTCAAGGCCAAATAGTTAAAAAGCTTCCTGCTCAAAGCATTTGGGCCCTTTTATTGCTTTTTGTATAGTATGGCAGTGGAATCACACATAATCATAATCTACCAGTAAGCCTTCCTCCAAATTCCACTTCTGAGGGAAGCTTGGCTGCTGGCATAAAGGAGGATGGCTTTCTCTGTGGTAGGTCCCAAATTTTATTATTTATATATTAAAAGCTTTTCTATCCCATCTCCTACAGAACGTCTCGGGTTGGCCAAATTCAGAATGCTCTCCCCCACCCCCATCTAGGTGTGCTTAGCACACCTTTACTATCTCATTGACCTGGGGCTGAGGCCACCATCCTTGCTGAGAGATTTACCAGCTCCAAAAAGTAAGTGGGAGTGGAGGATATTGCCAGTTGTTTTTAGCAGGCTTGATGGTATAGATCAGTTTTAGCTGTTAAAATGTGGCTTTAGTTTTTTACTGTAATGTTCTGGTGTTTTACTGTTCGGTTTTATATTTCATTTTGTGGCATTTGACTGTTCTTCGCCAACCAAAAAGCTTCAGCTATTGGGTGGTATAGAAATAAAATAAATCATAGTAAATAACAACAATAATATAAGGGCCCAATGAGACAATTCTTTTATATTTCACCTGTAATTTTGCTGCCATGCTCTGCAACAGCCTTTCACAACATGTGGCCTTTTGCATTTCAAGTTCCGCCAGTTCCATATTGCAAGGGCAATGGTCACAAATACTGAGAGCTCTAGTCCAAAGCATCCAGAGGGCACCAGGCTGGAAAACACCATTTAACCGGAAGCTAAAACAGAGCAAGAAGGTGCAAGAAGCATTTAATTAAAAGGACAGTAGCCTCTATAGCACTTAGTCAATTCACTGTGGACAGGTTAATACTGCAATTGCATTTTAACTTTGTTTTAAAACCATAAATCAGATCTGAGAGGGAAATGGGAAAACACTGGCTTGTAATAGGCATTTTTGAGATGCTCTGTAGCAAATGAGTAAATGAAGGCAATTCCTAATTAAATCTCTAATCCTTTGCACATTCATTGGGGAGCAGGTCCTATTATACCCTACAAAACTTACTTTTGAGTAAATATGCTTCCAGTTGCTCAGTCAACCATTAGTGTGAAAGCAACCCAAATGAATGCAAGGCAATTAGTTTTGTTTTGTTTTGAAACAATTTAATTATAATTGAACAATATAGGAAGTGCTTTTGGTACCCACCTGAGAACTAAATCTAATTCCTGAATGCTACTGATCAAAAAAAATTGCATTGATTTATTACCTGTATTACACACATGTTGTATATACTACTGTCTCCAGGAAAAAGAGCCTCTTAAATTATTTAACCCTAAATAAAAAGGTGGCATACTTCACTGGTTATAACCACAGTGTAATTTTTGATCTGGTACATTAATAGTTCTCTCTGGCACTGCCACTTTGGCCAGTTACAACAATGGAAACACAACTCTTTCATCAAGAATCCAACCATGAATGCTCATACCTCAATTTCACAATGGAATGACAGTCCCCTTCACTTTTAAAACTGATCCTTTTTGCAGTAGCAAAGGCAAAACTGGTGTTTTGAGATGCTGAGAAACCTTTATACATACTTGGATGCTTTCACAGAACCTGATATCCCCCTCCACGCACGGTTCACATCAGAAATAGTGTGCTTGTCAATCCTAACACAGCCAAAGGATGTGAGAAATTGATGCTGAATTTTCCTTCAAGATTTACTGAATATCAACACTTTATAAAAGCAGGGACAGGGGTTGAAAGGATGAAAGGATGAAAGGATGAAAGGACAAGGATGAAATTGCCAGCCATTATGCCCCCATCCATAGACCAGATGCACCTGCTATTCAGACAGAGCCACAGAGTCGAGCTGGGTCGGCTGTGGCAGGTCTGCATCTGCCACTCCCAACAAGTTTGCTCTTTTTCAGGAGGTTGTACTAAAGCTTCCTGTTTGGGTCTGGCTGTAGAACAAGGGGGGGGGGGGGCGTCCTTTTGGCTAGTGTCATGCTTCTGATTCAAAACCTACCAGTAAAAAAAAAAAAAAGGAGTCGGGGAGTGCAAAAAAGGGTGCTAGGCTTAAGAGCTTCAGTTAGATATGTATCTTCTCAAGGCAATGGACTGATGCAAGCTATTCCTATTACACAGGAAGTAATAGAAAGGCAAGAAAGGGGAACTATAAGAGGTCGGAACGCAACAGAAGCAAAGAGAGAACCAAGAGCTTGGTTCTTCTGTCCCATGTTGCCAAGTGAGAAGTGAGGGACAAAGTAAGAGGGCAGGGAAAAGGACAAGGACTTAGGCAATTCCCAGTGATACGAGAAGGAAGGTCGACTGGGATGGAGCCAAAGTGCAGAAAGGGATGAGAGGACAAGAGGTGCGATAGACGTTCAAATCTGGTCTCAACTACCAAGTTTTGGAGGAGTGACAAAAAGTCATTTTTTCCCTTCAGTTCCTGTCAAGAAAAGTAGGTTGCAAAGCAATCATATAAGTTGTTTTTCACGTTTCTCTGAGAGCAAAAGTGTAAAGTGTGTGTAATCAAATTCTGTCAAGTCTCAGACCTCTTACATGAGCTTTTATATCAAATTCAGATACTCTTAGAATCATTTTGGCATAATGTTCTGAGGCATCCCATCCTTCAAGTGTACTTCACAGTCCCCAAGGATGAATTGAGTGATGTGTGTGCGCGTGTGCACGCCTGGCTGTCCATCCCCACAATTGCTTCCTGCAATCTAAATCTCAACATACGGTTTGCACTTCCCCCTTGCAACAAAAAGAGCAACTAAACCGAAGGGAGAAAGTGCAGAACTCAAGGAATGACTATTCTTCGCATCACCCTTCTAAAGGCTCCTCTTCTACATGTTGATTTCAGTCTGGTTGGCAAACAGACCAGCCTTCCCCAAGCTGGTGATCTTCAGAGGCATTTGGACCACAACTCCCAGAATTCCCATCCAGCACAGCCATTGACTAGGAATCCTGAGTGTTGCAGTCCAAATCTGTCTGACAGTCACAAGGTTAGGGAAGGCTGACTTACACAGTGAGCCTTTTGGGATAGGAAGCTAAACCACGGTTGATGAAGGGACCCCAAGAAAGCAAGTTGCTGAGTTCCAAAATGTAACTTGCTTGCCTGCATAAAGAAACCATAAGAGAAAGTGGAGGCAGATGATTACAGGAAAAGGCTTTGCCATTGTTTGCCTTAGCTAAGAAGTTTCTTAGAAAGAAGAAATTTTATTGAAAAACAATAGTCATGTGATGTCTTGCTTACTCTATAGTATAAAAAGAGGACCCAAACTGTGCCTCAAGGCCCCAGTTTGAAAAAAAAAATACACTGGCTCCCATTTATTTTGCAAAATAAATTTAGAACTTCACACCCCCTGTTGTGTTTTCATTGGGCAACAGGACGCCAGGTCATGCTTCACTCTGCATATGAGTGAAGTTGGGTATGACATGCGCAAGCCTCAGGCTTGATTCCACTCTGTTTTTCCCTCCCATGTGGTTCCTCATCACATCGGCACTCAGGGGAACTTCAGTTAATGTAGAACTGAGGGTAGTTCAAGCCAGGTTCAAGCTATGCTTTGTGATCCTGGCTTGTTCACTAACCAGTGAGTGATCTCTTCTTCTTAGCCAGAGGAAGAGAGCACAGAGCAGGGGATGCGAACAGGAGGTAAATGAGCTTGAAGGCTGTCGAGGACTTGGAAGTGCAATGCATTAACTGTGAATTAACTGGGCACTACACAAGCCAAGCTTGGACTAGGACAATCTGTTGCAGGCTGGTGTTTTGAACCGAGCACAAGAGTTGCGCAAAATCCTAGTTAATATACCTGTTCCATTGCCAACACCAGCGTACATCGTCCTCAAGGATTAACAGGCAACAAAGGCTATGTTCAGCTTGCTCAATCACCTGTTACATACGCAGAGCTGGCCCAAGACATTTTGCCCCCTGAGGCAAAAGATTCCCCCCCCCCACACACACACATGCACACACCCCATTCCATATGCAGCATCCCACGGGACTAGCCATGGAGTAGCATCCTGCACTGTCCCAACAGCAACAGGCCAGCTGGACGGTCTGCATGCCCACACAGCTCTATCCTCCCACTCCTCTAAGCTGCTTCACATGTCCTGGCACCCACCATCAAAGGATTCTCCTCACGCTGTTGAATGGTAGAGCCAGCCTTGTGTGTAGGCCAGATTGAAGCAATAAAGCCCAGCTACGCCTCTAGAACTTGCTAATGCCAAGATGGAGATGGAGAGGAGTCATGATCAATGTCCCCCTTGTTGTTCCTTTTGGAGCTTTCCTGGAGATGCCCCAGTATTGCAAGAGTGACACTCCGAGGTTCCCCCTCTAAGCACATTTCTCTTTAGCCTAGGCAAGCAACAGGTTTGTGCAACACCAGTTCAACAAAGGATTCCTTTTGTGTGCATTTTTGCATTGGTTGGATTGATTTCAGCAACCCAAACATTTGCTTCTTGAGACTGTGCTAAAGAGACTCAAAAAAAGGACACAGACTTTACACTTTATGTTGTGAGCCGCCCCAAGGCTTCGGCGAATGGGGCAGCATAAAAATGTTTTAATAAATAATAAATAAAATAAATAAGGTCACTGCTGCTTACTTACATAACAAGTATCAGCTGACATGCTACATCAACTGTGTACTCTGCCACTCAGATACTACGAGCAAGTGACTAGGAAACTGTAATCACAGAGTATTACTCGAGTATTCATTGCTATCTTAATTGTTGTTAAATATTAAGAACGTTATTTGCCAGTCTGCACCAAGATTAGCAGCAGCAACAAAAGCTCACACAAAAAGGGCACAGAATAATTAAAAACTACAGTGGTAACACTGGGGATGTAGAAAAGATTTAAACACCGTCCTGAGGGAATAATTGGAAGTTGTTTATTCTGCAGATGGATGGTTGTGCATACAACAAAAGCAGAGTGGATTTATGGACCTCCCTTAACCTGATTTTGGTTTTCTGTTCCAAGGCATTGCTGAAGTCGCCTGAGGGCCAAGATGTAGCTAGCAACTCTAGAGTAGGTGCAGGGGGCTGACCTAAGTGGAGGAGACTTTTAAGAGGTGCACTTCATTTATGGTTTAATTTCTTTATTGCAATATTTTTATCCTACTTTTTTGGTCAAATGGATCTACAAGGTGGCTTACTAATTTAACTTTAGAATATATAGAAGCAATACAAAGAACCAGTAAAAACCCGCAAAGGTAAACCATCATTTCTTCCAAATGCTGTCTTAGCACCTTAACTCGCATGGACAACATTTAGCTCCTACAATCCTCCAGTGTGCCCTTGCCAAGCAAAATTCAGCAGAGTCCCAAAAATTCCTTTTCTATGTTTTCGTGAATGAAATGGCATCCAGGGCAGCTAAAGAGCACCAGTTAGCAAGCAAGTTAATCTTGACGTTTTTAGCACTCTGTAGCAGCTTTGGGTGCCATATTGGTTTTGTTTCTTTATGTTCAGTTCCCATCTGCAAGGGTGGCAATAGCCCTTGAAGCTCCTGAAGCGCCCAACTCTGCTCTCTAAACACGGGAAGAAGGAAACCGAATGGACCTTCCTCAGAATTTACAGGGCTACCAACGATGTCTAATATCCTAATAATGAAAAATGAGTGTTTAGGTAGAAGCCAATTGTTCTCTTGCGCAAACAATAGCTAAGGATAATTATACAATGCACCATTAAGAGTCATTGTGTACGAAATTGCAGTTCAATAATGCAAGGTGTATTATACTGAAATGACGTGAGTTTAGACTTGGGTTTTATGAGGTCTGCCAACAAATATTGTTTATTTAAGGTCACGGTAAACAGAAAGCAACCTTTTTTCTCCCAAGCACGCAGACTTTGCCTCCATCTAGTTTCAATCATGCCAGATGTTTGCTAATGCTGTACAAACAGCAGTCATTAAAATTTATTGTTCTGAAAGCCAGACACCTATTTGGAAGTCTTCGTTAATGCGCTGAGCCACAAGATCTGACCTGTATTCATTCAACAGCTAGAAACAAACAAGCAAATAATTCCAATTAAAGACAGCAACGCTAATTATAAATGAAATTTGAACACCCTCCAACCTCACCACTGAATCTCAATGTCATTTGTTTAAATGGTGGAAATCAATGTTCAGTGGCATATCTCTCAATTAATGACAAAGAGCAGAGAATGAAGGCTTCACCCTCAGTTTCCCTCAGACAGAAGGTTGCATAGAGCATCTGATCTGCGATGCTTGACAGCTCCAGCATCTGACAATAGTCAGCGAGACACACAAGAAACTGTCTGAAGAACACCTGGCTGGAAGGCACATTTGTTCCCACAGTCACAGCAAGACTAATGGCTTGGTTTTGTCCTAAAGTCGCAGACAGAACTCCATTTCCTTTCTCTGGTAGTACCAAACTTCAAGTAGAAAATGCATCAGCCTATGTGTAATTGTGCTGTGGTTTCTTGTCCACTTTAATTCAGGGCAAGAGATGTTTTGCATGCACAGATCAAAAGCAGTTTGTTCTCATAAGGTTGTACACATCCTGTCTCACACTTGCCCATCAGTGTCACACCAGTGAAGCTTGTCAGAAGCATCTATATTTCTAAAGAATTCCTATTTCTATTTCTAAAACACCTTCCAAAATATGATGCCCAAATTGACCTGGGATACCTTTTAGCTACTTAAAGCATGCTTAAAATAGATTAATTGGCAGTGCCATTCTATGAATTTCTACTACTTAGAGATACGTAAGTCCCACTGAGTAAAATTAGGCTTGCTCACAGGTCACTGGGGGTACATTTGCCTTCAGCACCACTGATGGTGCGCATGGAAAAGGGGGACAGTGAGCTGGCATGCCAGCCACCATTCCCAGTGCCCAAGCTTTTTCCCCACATGGAAATAGGGTGCTGCTTAGGCATGCACGGGGCTCGATTCTTGGTGATTGCATTGCAAGTGCTGGGAGCACTCAGCAGAAACTCAGACTCTGGGCCACGGCAATTGGCCCAAAGTCCAGGAAGCCAAAACCAGAGAATCTGAGAGATTTTCTGCACAGAGTGGATTCCTTGCTCAACACTCTTTTACTGCCTGTGTCACACCACTCCTTCTGTATCTTGTACACGTACATGAAGTGAAAGTGGAGAAACTCCTAAAGAGAGCCATGTTAGCTGGGGCTGTTGTGAACAGAAGACCACTGGGTTGGGAAGGCTGCTGTAAAGTTAAGAAGTCCACTTAAACCCACCTCCAGTGCAATGTAGGGGCTTTCTTCCCTTGTCCTCTGGGGTATCTGGAGCTGTGACTGGCCAAGAGATGGTGTTACATGGTCTGGAGATGCAGAATGCAACTTGGGTGATTGGGCTTGCATGCTCCCTGTGTGGCAGATCAGCAAAGTTCTGGGCTCAGAGGCCCAAGGACATTTTCTTAGGTAGCGACCTTAGGGGGAGCTTTTGCCTTTGCATAAGCCACATGCCCTCAATAACTATTAGCGTAATGTGCAGAGTGCTGGTCTTAGGTAAGGGTGACTGAGATTCAAATTCCTGTCATGCCAAGAAGTCTCTGGCCCTGGCCAGACTTTTCAGCCAAACCTCTGTGGCCAAGCCATTTGTCAGTCTGAGCACTTTGGAGGAAGGCTAAAATGCAAGCATGATAACTAAATATTCTGCACTGGAAAAAAGTATTTGGAACGTGTCCCCGCTCTTTCTTTGGCACATTATAAGCTGAATTGCCCAGTTGATCTGGAGAAGGAAAGCCAGTACAAAGCGGTGTTTCTGGACTAGATGCCCTTTTTATCTCTCCCAGCCGAAAGGCATCCAGTATAACAGCAGCATCAGCTGTCCCAATAAATGCAGCAGTCTCAATACATGTGCTAATATAAATGCCAGGGCCATGATTTAAAAAAAATGTTGTGCCACTGAAGGAAATACATATTGAATCAGAAGATCCTTCCCAGCTAGAGGCAGGCAAAAAATTAATTACACATAACAATAGAATGTGTCTAATCAAGCTTTATATCTAGCCCAATATGCACAGTTATTAAAACCTGGAGAGAGATATTTTCTTTATTATTATTATTTGCAAGCTTCTGTATTTGCAGTAGACAATCACTTGGATGGAAATTGTACAGAATCTACTTCAGAAGAAGAGGAAGAGCAGCAATTTTCAAAGGACAAGCTAAAAGTTAATTCAAGGTAATCATAACAAAGAAGTAGTGACTTCTTGATACAAGCTGTTTATTGAGATTTGTGGCTCCCTCTCTCCCAAGGGCACAAGGTGGATAACAATCTTGTCCCTACAAATACATGGAGATTAATGCCAACATTCCTCCCTATATCCAGGCACCAAGACGCAGTCCAAATAGTAACGTGATTTTGCACTTTGGAAAAGGAAGGTATTTCAATAAGTCTTCAGGGAGAGAGGTGAGTAGATTGAAGTTTATGACCCATTCTATCTAGTGTGAATTGCGTTGAACAAGGGTAGCTTGGCCATGCCGTACCATATGCTGTTATTCTAGATACAGGATAATTCCTTCATCAGCAACTTTTTCTCAATAATTGCAGGAAATACACAGTTCCATAATTATGGAGCTATCACTGAGACTACACTTATCCCAGTCCTTCCAGTTCAGCCTATAGCACAGCTAAAAATATAGGATTTGTTGCTGATTCAGCACAGATCATACGAGAGCCGCATAGTTTACAGATTCTCATTTCTGCAAATTTCATTAGCAATTAAAAGGCAGTCCATCCTGGAGATGGAAGGCATGTGTAAAAGGCAGTCCATCCTGGAGATGGAAATTCACAGGCTGGCTGAACTTGGACCACAGCAAGCCAGCAACTACACAGGGCTAATGAACCAGGATCCAGGCTGAACTGTGGAAATCCAGTGGATTTTCACACAACCAGATTCCTTAACACTTTCCTTACTCATTTGACTTATGGTAAAAGAGATTCATAGGGCAGATTATCAAATAAGTTCACAGAATGTTCTTTTCATTTTGAAGGCACTGGAATATATGTATTCAGGAAGAAGTGCAGCTCTTTGCACTGGCTTCCTTATTGTAATTAATTGATATGTTTGAAAAGTCAGGAAAATATTTTAATAAAGAATTCTCCAGTGTGAAGCGGGTACTGAAAAATCTAGTACAAAAAGAATTTATAGAAACCATAGTCCTAACAATTTGGCAACCCACATTCAATGAGTACCATGTGCCATTCATTAATTATTTTTATAGTCTGACAACATAATGTAGATAAGGTACCTGAGCAGGCAAGGTGAGTGTTAGGCTCGACCCACCTGGCACAAGATTGGTATAACAGGAGGCTTATCAGTTGTGTATTGAAGTCAGCACAATAGAGCACAATGGGAGGCTTGTCAGCCACCCCAGGCATATACAGAGTGTTCTTTTTGGAGGGATGGGCTGGCTGCAAACCGCTCCGCTTTTGTATCAAGATATGGACTGACCGCAAAACCGTCTTGCTCCTGTATCATGCCAGCTTGTTTGCTTAGGCTGTCAAAAACAATTCTCCCTTTGTTTGTAACAAGATATAAATACTCTGCTGTCCCTCTACTGGGGGCCGCACCCATCCCGTCCGTGTGGGAGAGTGTTGGTCCCTGTACAGGTAATAAAAAACTTATCTTAAAAAATACCAACTGGTCTCTGATCTCATCTGTAAAACCGTGGGACACAACAATGAGCAGGCTGTGAACTAGGAAGGGACTGACCCCTTGTACTGTAATCCCTCAGACCTAGGCCACCACTCCCCATTTCTGACCGTAGCAGGCACCATTTGTCCCTTGTTCCCTCCTGCCATTTATGACTTTCCACCTAAGGCTTGCATTCTATGACAGTGGTTTGCCAGCATGTAGTATGACTCTTAAGACATTTTTGCAATATTGGTTTAAAAGGTTTCTCTGTACACCTGAAATATACCAGCAAATTTCCCCAGATCATTTGCAACACTTCAAATAACCTGTTATGCATGAAGCAAGCACCATGCATGCAAAGTCCCACATACCTTGCACAAACTTCTACATTTCACCTGCACAAGCAGACATGCATTTTTGGATGCAGCTCTGGGTTGCAGTCTTAGTGAGCTTGGCATCAGAATGTTCTTTTTCCCTGGAAGACAAAAAGGTAACATTCAGTGGCTTGAGTTCAGCAGTGCTAAGCTCCTTGTGGGGAAAACAAATGCTTCTTGAAATGTCAACCTTGAACTTTGACAGACGAATGTGTGGCAGGTTCAAGTTCTAAATAATCTGTGCAATGTGACAGAAATTGGACACAGAATTCCCATTAGCATGAATGGAAGTTATGAGAGTTCTCCGAATGCCCCAGCAGAGAGCTGGACAACAAGCAATTTGCTAATGTATTTATAATTGAGTAATGTTGACTCAATGGAAAGCATAAATCTTTGAGAATACATTTTTCTCTGCATTGATACCATCTGTAATCCACTGTGATAGGTTGCTCAGAAGATTGCTATAGAGTGCTAATTGACGCTAAATTCGAAAGCACTGGCAACAGCTGTGAATGAGAGAGTCCCCATGCAACGTGCATTTTAGAAACACTAATACAATCTCAGCAACTCAAAATGCCTCAAAACCGACCAACACCCATACTGAACATTAGCCACATCACTTGCCAGCCTTCTTCACTTGCATGTACCTACAGACACACACTTGCATGCACACATTACATTAGCTTTTATAACCACAAGAATCAACTGGACATTCTCCCAGTCAGGAAGTGCTCATCATCAGCAATGCACATAGTATCTCATGCGTGTTGAGTGCCACCCCAAACAAGACCTGCCAGTGGCCTTCTGTGTACAAATCTGCATCTTATGGTACAACCCAATACATGTCTTCTCGGCCATGGCTTAATGACAGAGCACATGTCTTTTTATGTAGATGGTCCCAAGTTCACTTCTTGGCTTCTCAAGGCAGGACTAGGGATATGCATGTCTGAAACAAAATGGACCAATAGTCCATCTCTGTGTAAGTCAGCTCCCTGTATTCTTACTCAGAAGTTAGACTTATTGTGTTCAGTGGTACTTACTTCCAAGAAAGTATGCATAGGACTGCAGAATTCATTACTTATTTTGTGATTTCCTTGCTGCGACCAGTAAGGCCCTGAAGGAACTAACCAAGAATTAAAGCACAATAGATCCACAAAAATGCAGCAGATCAATGAAAGAACATGATAAAAGAACACATGATACCATATGTTAAGATGCACTAAAGCTTCAAAAGAGTGTGTGTCTTTCCTCAAAACCAAATTTAAAAAAAAGGAAAAATGCCCACATTTCTTTCAATGTTAAAAAAATGTGAAAAACCACATGTGGATACATTTGACTGTACATCCATTTTTGCTTTTCACTTTTACTTTGCACAACCTGTCTGGAAACAAAAACACCTGCAAATTTCATAAAGTTCCAATGGAAAACACCAACACTGTAACAAGCAGTGTTTACTGGTATGTGTGAGTATATTTTATTTGATGTGTGCTTTATTGTTTTATTGTTTTATCTTTTATATGATCAATAAAGGTTTTATTGTATTGTGTGTGTGTGTGTGTGTGTGTTCTAGTATTGTAATCTGCCCAGAGAACCTTTGGGGTGTGAGACAGCATAGAAATGGAATTAAATAAATAAATTAGCAGATGACAGGAGGGGCTGCACTGAAATCATTGGACAAGCAAATACTTGTTTTAAAAAAGGATTTTTTAAAAATCCATTGCATGTCCGCCATCTCCCCCTAACTATAAAATGCATATGCAAACAGTGTCAATTGATGTTCTTCCTGCAGATTAGTCTTTTCCTATCCCTACAACATTGCAGAAATCAGCACTGCAAAATTGTAAAGTTGCTTGAAGTCAGTAGAGATAGCATGAAGCGATCTGCCATAAAGCACATTGCAAGAAAAAGCTGTTAAGACACAAGACCTGAAATAGTACCTCTATTTAATTTCTTTGGTTCAGTTTGCATTACTTCGTTCAGTTCCTGAGGGACTCTGTGTTCCACTGGAAACGGGCAGAGAAAAGGAAACCTTTAAAGACATTTAAAGCCAAGAAGGAACATAGTAAAAGGAAGTAGGGCAGCAATGTAAAAGAAAAACAAGGTTTAAAGCAAAATTTCACCTTCTCCAGAGCTGAATCTAATAACTCAAGAAAAAAGATGGGGTTTTGTTCCAGTGACTGAAATCTTAGTATAGCTGAATACAAACTTCTTTTACCCAGCCAACAAAAGTGTGAAAAGTGGCAGTGTTGTTTTTCTCCCTTAAGATATATCTTCCTGGTCAAAGAAACAGCCCATTGTCTGTTGAAGATAAAGGAAGAAAGTTGGCAAAGTGACTCAGGAGAGGGTCTGATTGATTGAAAGTTTATAAAACTTTTAAGACAACAGCCCACTGAGCTGTTGCATTGCCTTTTTCCCCCAATTTACTTTGAATTACTGGTGCTGACAGGATCTGATGGTTTGGTTTAAAATTTACTTGGCCATACATTAGTCCCTGCCACTTTATAGGTTGCAGTAGAAATCCTGCCCTTCTCTTCAAAGCCAATAGATCAGGTGATCAATTTTATTGTGCAGTATCCTTACTTATCCCAAAAGTTTGAATTATTTAGCTGTACCTTTATTTTCATCTCCTCCAGAAAAAGAAGGAAAAGGACTAGAACTCATTTTATTCACAGTCCTGTTAAAGGAATTAATTTTCTTTATTTCACAGTAAATTTTATTTGCTGTAAATGAAGTTTCATTTGGACAAGCATTGTCATGTTCTGTTTAATAAATGCAAACCATGAAAAAATAATGTGTGTTACAGTAAAAAATGCAAGTTTAGATACATAAGATGTGGAGGGAGGCTCTCCATGATAAGTATTAATAAAAATTTTCTTTTGTGATAGAACTAATCGCACAGATGAGTATTCAACACATAAGATTTATTTAACACTGTTACAATTAGAGAGCAGGGAATGAATCAGGAGGTGCAAATCTATAATAGTTCACAGTGTCTGGTAGAGACTGAAGGGGTTTCTCTTGTCTCTGCCCATTTCACACCTACTTTGAAGCTTCCACCACTGAAGCAGATAAAATTTTGCTCAGGTGAGCCATCCCTTCCAGTCTGTGATAAATTATAATAAAAAGTATTTACTGGTGTGTCCAGGAAGTGATTCTGATGAGCCAAATGTTAAGGTATCTATTTCAATTTTGCTCCACATTTGCATTTTGATTAAAAATTTTCCATAAGGACTGACTTTCAAGACAATCCATTGTTTTAACTTCTGGCTTCCACTGATGAGACTGTCCATAAAGTAAACCTAACTCTGCCCTTGGCTTCTTTACTATGCCCACTGGTAAGCAGTGTTGCAAATGCTAGATTAAGCACCCGGATGCTTCCAAAACATAAGCACCCTACCAAAAGTAAGCATGAACAATGTGCTGCAAAAAACAAGTATGCATTTGGGTGTGGACATTCCTGCTATATTCCTGTAAGAATCATCTGATCTATTAAACGTGCCTTGCAAATGCATAACTGTTTTTCACTGGAATTTATCATAGTCCTGACATCAAGCTCCCTCAGAGAAGCACCAGACACCTGCATCTAGGACTGCTGTATCACTGGCTGAAGAGATGGGCCAGGTTCGCCCACTGCTCAACAGCCTTCTTTCCTGAATACACAGAAGTGGTCCCTACAGTGATGTTGAGAACCCTAAGCCGATTGGTCCTATGGGGATTTCAGTATGTGTGCTACCATGACAACCATGGGCCTATCCCACTTATACTAGGCTCAATCCATGTGGCAGGCCTGCTGTTTGGTTCAGAATCTATTGGTAGCGGTGGTTGTATGGTCATGATCAGAGCATTATGTTGAAACTTCAGGCTATATGTAACCTCTGAAGAGAGAGAGGTCCCAGGTCAATTGTCTGAGTTCTGAAACCGATTCATCCAGTTAATCTAAGAGTCTTGGATCAAGGAGGTTAGCCTGGCCTGGGACACAGTCACTCCCAAAAGTCCACAATTCAATCACAGAGCCACATCTGCTCCTCGATATACTGAAAAGCTGAGGAAGATGAACCAATTGGGCCAATAACTCAAGTGCAGATGGCAGAAACCTTGCTGTGAGCACAGGACGGTGATGGCAGCGAATTGCTACTGCATCAGCACAATGCTGGCCAGCTGTTTCTAATAGGTTCACAGATGGATGTCGCTAGTATATTGTCTTGTCAAGTCGTTATGGATACTTTTCAACTTCTCCAACCAGAGCTTGCAGACAAGCTGCTTGTATGTTTGATATGCATGACATGTCCTCACAATCACTGCCCACTGTGGTTATTCAAGATCAGATTAAAGACTAAGATTATAGGCGTGATTAACTCATCTTCAGAAAGGATACAATCCATCCTGCCCCTAAGAAAGCAGTGGTACAAATAATCAGACCTTGGATTTTAGGTAGTGCCATCCCTAATCCACAACATATACCAAAAAAACATTTTATACCAAAAAAATCTTGAAACTGTCCCAGGATTCTCTGTTGTTTTTATTGCAACAAATTAACACAGAAGGCCATCTGGATAGTTTCCCCTGAATCCCTCATATTTGCTATTCTGTCATAAAACACTGTTCTCAGTAATATCGGAGATATACCAAGACACTGCTTTATTTTCAGCTACCCAGTTAATTGTGTACCATTTTTAACCAATCTAAGAGGACTATTTAGCTGATGTCCCTAAGAAGAAAATACAAACACTGGAAGCACTCATATTTTTTTCTGCTGTCTCTCCAAGCCAAAACAATGCTCTTTTGCAACAGTGTCCACTAATCTTTTCAAAGGGTTGCCAATGAGAGAGTCCTTAATTGCAAACTGACTTCTTATGTCAGTGAGAAATTCTGTAGTTACAGTTACACTATTTGTCCTTGTATCACACAAACATAATCAAACGAAATATGCTGAGGGAGCCAAATATACTAAGAAAAGTATGTATTGGTAAATTTATTTATTTATTTAGTAAACTTCTATGCCGCCTCATTCGCCGAAGCCTCGGGGTGGCTTACAACAATAAATAAATACATATAATCATATAAAAACAATATAATTGGAAACGCCCTGGCCAAAGATATAAAATCAATTACAAATGATTTAGCTACAAATGAAGCCTTTTAATATAAGTATTTGGCACATAGTAACTATGGATTATCAAGGTCATTTCAGGCAAGTTTGCACTTGGAGAATAATTAATTTGTTGGTTGTGGACCTGGACGCTTCCCTGTAGCCATATTCTCAAGCACCAGTTCTAAAGAGTACTGTAAAGTATACTCAAAAATAATTTCCTCTTGAAGATGGTAGAAATGTAATTTCTATTCCAATGCAGCTCCATGTACACATCGTATAATAAACAACAACCTTTAAAAATACATATGTAATCCCCAAACACTATCGAACTGTTCAGGATGATCTGGAGACAGAAAACAAAATCAGGGAGACATCTAAACAAGGAAATGTTGTAGCAGTGAGTGAATTCAGTTATCATGCCATTGAATAGATAAATAATAATTTTTTGGTTACAACAAAGAGGTAAAATATCTCAGTACTCCTAAACACCAGTACCCTAGAATCAATCCATGTAGTTCAACAGTAGAGAGTATCCTCAGTGTTGCCACCCTGCAATTATTAATTAATTTGTTTTGATGCTATTTTAATTCATTTAAATGGTGGGCTCTTATTACATACAAACCAAGCCATACACTGTTTACATTCAATGGTACAGAAAAAGGGGAAGAAATGTAGGTTCTTGTCTGTCTACAAGGATACTACATCATATTAGTCTGAAGAACTGTTAAAGTGGGGTGTGACAGCTGGGTAGGTGATGAGATCCTTATGACAGAGTTAAGATTTATAAAACCTGAAAGGGCTGAAGACAGACATAATGAGCTCTGAAGAAGCCTTTATGGACATTCTCATTTCTTAGTACAAAGTTCTAAAAGGCTTTTCTTTTACTTTGAAAAACACCTCTGAAGTAATACAAATGGCACCTACATGAACATGTAAAACGTCTTAGAGAAGGTGAACATTAAAACTGGTTGTCCATTTACACTAATGGGTCTTCTAGAGCCACTAGAACACTTTAACTGAAGTAAATTTATGTTGTAATGGGCTAAAATGTTATGTAGGGTTGTAATGTAATTAAGCAATTCCCTTTAACATTTTAATAGGATGAGCATGTTTAGTTCTTATGTATAGATTGGAAAACATTTCCCTTGCATCGGAGAATCTTGTTCTATTTTGCTTTCTCACCTCACAGTTCAGGTAGGAAACAATGTTTATATAGCACAAGATGCAAATTCTTGCCATAATTAGAATCCGTCTCCTTGGTCATTCGCTTTGTTTTTTCTCTCCATATATAAGTCAGTTCTACAGCAATGTACCATTTCATTTTGGCAAAATAAAATTGCAGTTGCCTTTACTGTAGTTGTAAAACTAACATGATTATTCATCTTATCTCTCTTTAAACTAAACCATTCGAATTTATAAATACCTTCAAAGATCCCACATAATTCATGCAGCAAATCACACTGGATCTGAGCATTTTCATGGAATTTAAACCAGTTACCATTGGGAAATGGAACAACGAAAATCCTAAGATACAAATCCTCAACACTACAATCCTTTGCATATATATTCAGAAGTAAGTCCCTTTGAGTTCAATGTAATTTATTTAAGGTTTTCTTCCATATCCCATCAATTCACTCCAAGTTTCTCTTAATGCTGGTGAACACTAGTAGTACACGTAGTTAATATTAGATCTTAAGAGTTGGAGCATAATCTAATGGTTGGGGAGGTTTGTCCACAGCATCTTTTTCTTTCATGTAAGAGAGAGAACTTTTTTTTGCATGCTACAATTAAAGTGGCAAATGTTCAAATATTTCATGTTAATAGTCCAATTAACATGATTTGTTGCATTGTGGGTGAATCCGGTGGTGTATAAACCTGGAAATATGGCCTACTATGTGTTGCTAACCATAAAACTCATGAAAATAACCCATGGTTTGTAGCTGGGTTGTAAACTGTTTAAACCATGGGTTCTCATTACATGTGCACCCAGAATTGCGAGTTGTTCATGGATTGTTCCACCAGACTACTGAGGTAGCAGTAAAGAGCAGTTGACACAAGGAGAAAATAGGTGATAGAGGAGGGAAACAAACAAGGTGTGGGATAAGAAAAGAAACCTGCCAGAAAAACCCTAGGTGATGCAACAAACCATGGCTTAAATTAACTATGGATCAGCTTTAAGTGAAAACCAGGCCATGTTCATGTTTCTCTTACACCACTGCAACATATTGCTGATGTTCAGGTTAATGATGAGATCACACAGTGAGTGTCAATATGACAACAGGATACAGATATTATAATCTATAAAGTCAACAAGCAAAAATTACCACATCTTAGCAACAGTGCTAACCTTTAGCATTTCATTATTTTTTCAGTGGGGTCAAAGTACCTAAAGCAATGGGGCAGATCTTGACTAAAATAAAGCAATTGAATATCGGCAAAGGATCTTCCTGCCTCAGAAGATACAATTCTGCATCTGCATCTGTTCTGGCACAAGAGCAAGGTGGATGGTTATCAGCTCTCCACTTTGAAGTAAGTTCTGCTTGCCAGTCATCTCTCTTGATTATTGCTCGCCCATGGCAATGGTTTGATGAAAACAAAAAGGTAGCGCATTAAGACATTCAAGGGCTTTTATCACTCTCCAAAGTGAGAATTGAAAATTTCAGCACAATACAGTCATGTTACCAGAACTTTAATGAGATGAACCTATGCATATGGGTCTCTCCAAAAGTAAGAAGCTCCACCTGAAAATCAGCAAACTCATTTTCACTGCACATGTGCAAATATACCATCTGATAGTGAGAGATGTCCTTTAACATCCTGAAAAACCATCTTCCAGACTTTATCATGTGCAAATATGGTCAAACCAAACATTCTCTGTCATAAACTGAGACAATAAAGTAACTGTTGTGATTAGTTCACCATGGTCAGAGGTAAACATTTGTCTGCTCTGAGACAGCTAAGTTACATGGCAGCTCACACATTAACTCTTCCCACCCTCCACCAAATGGGGTGGGGGAGAAGAGAGGGGGAAGAGATGAACCAAGTTATTGGATCAAGGCAATGCAAGAGCACCAGAACCTTTCTCCTATTACTAACTGCATGGGGAGCAATTTGTTGCTTTCAGCCATCTAATCCAAATGAACTAGCAGACATCCAGAAGAAACTCAGACCTCTGCTCTATTAACTACATATAACTTCATGCTTGGAGTTCAAGGCTCTCTTGGGAAAGGAAAGCATAGTCCCTCAGGGTTTTCAGCTGGCCACTTTGACACTCATATCTTAGTTTAATAAGCTGCACTACCAATGAACCTTTTGCCTACGCACCCAGCTCTTTCATGAAAGCCAAAATACATTAAGAAATTTGCAGTTAATGTGGCATTACACATGCCTCAGATCTACGCTACTGTTGATCCATGCAGAGCGATTAGGATGGTAGCACCCGTCATGCTGAACTTTCTATCCCCTGATATTAGGCACGTACTGACAATATCTGTTTTAGGATGCATGATGAAGATATATCTCAGCAAACCTCTCAGGAATTTAGTCTACCACAGATGGGTGATGCACATGTTGGCCCAGTTTAAAAAATAAAAATAAAAGTGGATTGCTGTCACTGGGCTATTATCTATGGTGCATATGACTGGTTTATACCGAAGTTTTATTCTTTGTGTGCAAAGGGGAGGTCCAAAAAGGAGAGGAATGAAGTAACCCACTAAGCTCTGCTATGACTCCTGTGTGAAACAGACGGCTCCACAGAATACTTTGGGCCAAGGCTGAGATTTTAACATGGAAGAACAATTGTTAGAGCAATTGAACTAAGGCGTTGGTATGAATGGCCCACCCTTTGGGTGGTGTAAAATTCAGTTTATGGAGTTTGCCAGATCTCTCATATTTAAAGCTACTCAGTACATATCTGAAGAATAGTGACAAACGTTGCTTTACAATGGTGGATTTCTTTTAAGCTCGTTGTCTGTGTAAGCCCTGCCATCTGTGACATGCAACATGCTAATCAAAATGATGGGATTCATTTAGAATGTTTTTTAAACACGGATATGTTTTACAGCTGTTACTCGCCTTTGAAAAAGAGTTACTATACACAAAACATGCTGGGAATTTTATAGAAGGAATATTTCTTAAGTTTGAATGAACTGCATGGATTTATAACAACAACTTCAGATTTTCCAAAGCTGTTTTCTATGGACAACTGTTCTGGGTCATTCCTATTTTACAGATTTGTAAATGAGGATAACTGATCCACCAGTCAAGGAAGAGGTTTAAGAAACTTTCCCAGACCCAAGTCTGATTCTCTTTTTCCTTATACAGCAGTGATTATATATCTGTTTCAGGAAAATATGAATATTGGTTGTGGACTACTTCTTTTCAGCCACAAAAAAAAACATTGCTTGTAATAATTAGCAATGGCTTATATGCTTTGAACAATTTAATTATTCCAAGGCCAAGTGAACATTGAACAATACTGTTCTCTAATGAGCAAATTTACATAGTTTTGTAAAAAATATAGAGTATCAACAACAACACAATTTTATTACCAAAAGGATTCAACAGTGCCCCATTAATGCTCCTTTTGATCAAAGCAATTCTTTCCTGTACTTGCCTGTTTGGAAAATAAAAGGGCTTAGAGCCACTTTTAAAAGACACAGTGTGTGATGGATTATTAAGTAGCATCCTGAAAATGAGGAGATACAGCTGGCCAAGTATTAGAAAGTAAGGGGAAGTTGTTGTCTTTACTTCAGGATGACAAATTCACTGATCAGAAAGAACGCATATACATATATATCTCACCACAATTCCTCAGAGAAGAAGAAAACACAGGAGCAGTAACATTTCACTGTCTATAGACTCAACACAGTCAGTTGCTCATTTAAAATCAGCAACAGACAGCGTCCTCAAAAGAAGAGCCATTCTTCACTCCTGTCAAGTAAAATGCGGCATCCTTGCTATATTTTATTCCCTGGCATAACAATAGGTATGGATGAAAAGAAAGCGCTCCCGATTCATTTACATCTGGCATCCAAGGGGTGTTCCATGCTAGGAAAGTGATTCATTTCATTCATGCCTCTCTCAAGCTGTATATTAAGGGCAGTCTAAAATGATGTTCAGCTTTCGTACGGATGCTGCTCAATGTCTTTGGCCTATTACCGTATTCCCTTTTCTGCAGTCATTTTTTTAAGTAGCAGATTCAATAAACTCTCAAGCATTCTGCGATGTTCAGATTCAGAGATGCAGTTCAGCTGAACTGGATTTCTTCAGCCCTCCTGGGTTGGCTTGATCAGGGATGGAGAAGAAATGCAAGTTTACCTAGCCTCACACTTTTGAGAGGATACCTGAACCAAAATCTAGCTATGTTTTGAGATGTGAATCCCTTTGATTCCTGCAGTGGAGTCATAAGCGTATAGAATAATAGAGTTGGAGAGGGCAATAGGCTACAAGGTCCAACCCCCAGCGCAACACAGGACTCCAAGGAGAGCATCCCTGACAGATGGCTGTCCAGCTGCATCCCAAATGCCTCCCTCAGTGTTTGGTTCCATTTTCCTATTGCTCTGACAGTCAGGAAATTTATCCTGATGCCCAGCCAGAACCCGGCTTCCTGAAACTTGACCCTGTGATTCCGTGCCCTGCATGCTGAAATGACTGAGAAGAGATTGTGGCCCTGTGTGACAACTTTTCAAACATTTGAAGAATGCTATCATATCTCCCCTCAGCCGTCTCTTCTCAAGGCTAAACGTGCCCAGTTTGTTCTTGTAGGGCTTTGCTTCCAGTCCCCAAATCATCCTTGCTGATCTCCTCTGAAGCTTTCCCAGTTTGTCTGCATCTTTCTTAAACTGTGCTGCCCGTTCATTTTTATAAGGCTGTCAGGATAAATTTATCATGTGTATGATGAGATTAAACTGTAACTGTTTTTTTAAGATAGTGAGAAATTTAGTGGTTTATTTGTAGCTTTGGAAAGGGGGGGGGGAGAGAGAATCTGGTTTAAATTAAAAAATTAAAAAATCTTTTTTTTTTTTAAGATCCATCTTTATCCACCCTGTGCTAGAGTAGGCTCAGAGAGTTTGATCTAGATATTAAAAGCCCACCCCTCCCCATCCACATCAGGAGCCCTGAACTTTTCTAGAGTGAAAAATGAAAAAGGCACTGCTGCACAGCCTGAGGAGTGACCGTAGAATGTCTTCTTTTAGCTGTAGACACAGGATATCCCATATTTTTCGCTCTATAAGACGCGCCTGACCATAAGACGCACCTAGTTTTTAGAGGAGGAAAACAAGAAAAAAATATTCTGAATCAAATGAGCACATAATCACAGGCACATTCCCCATCACTTCCCCATGGGCTGCACATCTGACAGACTTACTGCACACACATATTCGCTCTATAAGAAGCACAGACATTTCCCCTTACTTTTGAGGGGGGGGGGGGAAATGTGTCTTATAGAGCAAAAAATACGGTAGTTTCAGTACAGTAAAAGCTCTGTGAGAGCAACCCATGACAGCATACTGTGGATTCCCAGCTGCAACGTCAGAGGCAGAACTTGCACCTCGGAGCCGGGGATCCATGTTCTGACCTTCCCTCCCTCACCCACCCGCTTTGCAGCCAGCCAGGCAACTACCTGCCAGCTGCCACTCCAAGGTTGGGAAATGAGTAGAGAGGGCTGAGAAGGAATTCAGGAGGACAGAGAAGGGAGGAAATTCAGGCTGCTTGGACAGGAGCTATCTGGATGGCACCTTAGCTCCAGACAGCCCAAATTGGCCATCCAGGTGACACAAAAGCAGGAGGTATGGGGAGCCAATGGTCATACCTGCTGCTCCATCCATGCTGCACTTGATGTTCCAACCTCCTAAGGCTCCGACATTTCCTTTCAACTGACGCATACACTCTCTTCATGGAAGGAAAAATTCTTACGTTGTTCAGGTATAGTGAACTACTGAAGGTGGGAACTTAGCTGAGATCCCAAGACTGAGGAAGATCAGCCTCCATCTTGCCCACCTGCTTGGGTAATGGGGTATGCGCAGATATGTTAAGATCTGGAAGTTGGTGCACTTTACCTTGGACAGGGCAAACACAGAGAAAACTCTGATGGTTACCCACAGTGGTCCTGATATGGAAAATAAGTCATCAAATCTTGGTACAGTGTAAAAAAACAAACCTTATTCCCTTTGAACCTTTTCCCCATCACAGCAAGCTATAAAATATATACACTGGTGGTATTTTATATACTCAATTACACTTGTGTATTTATATAGAGATATTTAGCTTATAGGCTAACCCCAACTATAAGTTATGCAATGCCCAGATTTTACCCTGGCAGACTATTTAAAGAAGTTAAATCCAGTTTTCTTTGAATTTCTATCTTCTTGCTTAACATCTCAATTCCAGTCCTGTTGAAAATGCCTGTGCCAGTTGGGTAACACGTGCCTTAACTTAAACAGAGCTGAGGCATTCCTTTTTGTTGCTAACAATTAAAGAAATGCTGCACGTGAAAACACTAAGCAAAAGTGAAACACTTACAGCGCAGTCTTGTGCTTGTTTAGGTAGACATTAGCCCTATAGTTCCTAGCATTAAGGACTGCGTAACGCAGCCTTTCTCAACCAGGTTCCCCAGAACACATGCGTCCCACAAAGGGTTGCTCGGGCTCCCATGAGAGATCACACATGTTGTTGCCCAAGGAGCCCTTCCGCTTGCCCTGATTGCCTAGGAGAGGGGAGCGGCCAGGGCAGGCAGCCCATCTGCTTTAGGCTCAGGTGGAGCAGCATGGAAGCGATTCTGTGTGCCTGGCATTAAGCAGCAGTGGCCCTTATTTCACACCCTCCACACACACTGTGCAAACAGAGCCCGGTCACACACCAGAAGAGCCGTTCCATCTGTGGTCACTCCTTGCACAGTGAAGAAGGCCAGACACAGGACAACCCAGGAAAGCGCCCCCCAGCCAGTCGAGAATGGAAAGTGGAGGCCAGAAGCCACATACTTGCTCACCCTTTGCCTAGATGACATCTCCCACTCATAATGCTCCTGTGATTTCCCAACATCTCTGTCTTTTCTCTTACCCTAGAAAGGGCATTAAGGATAAAATAATGGCGCATCAACACAAGGCCTTTTAGTAAGCCATACTAGGAACCCTCCATCTGGAAGCACCCACATCATCATCATGTCATTGCTTTGTCATTGTTTGGTTTTGTTATTGCAGCTACTGTTTTGGCAGTTGACCTTTGGGATAATTCCTTTGTTTATTTTAATATCCATATTGTATTTCTGTATGAAGTATTTACAATGCCAAATACTTGTTTGACATTAGTCAAACAAGTTTTCTAAAGGGGAAATTGCATGCTCCATAGACTCTGCCACCATATCATCACAGGAAGGAGGAATGCCACATAACTAGAGAACTGATAAACCTGGAGAAACAACGACCCTCTTTTGTCTCTTTCATCTCCCTTTGCTTGGGACAGCGAGTTGGGATTTCTGAAATCTAGATGCTCATCTGAAATGCACAAATGCCTTCCAATTGGAAGGATGTGTTTTCCAGTACTGAAGGGTTAATACAGAAGAGCTGTACTGACTAGCTGAAGTGCATTTAAACACCCTGAGGGTTATTCTGGCAGCTGCAGTGCAAAGCCTCAAACTATGCCTGCAAGGAAGCTCTCCTGTTGCAGGGGGATGAAGCAGCATGTCAAAACCTGCTCATAACAATCATGTTTTCAGACTCACCATTATTTCTAGGATGACTGTGCCACAGACAGAATAGCTGTACAGTGGCAGGACAGCCAAAGGCCATTCACATGGAGTACAGAGGCAGAGCTGTACAGGGAATATATGCCGTTTTTGCAGATTACCAGAGTACAAATGTTAGCACATTATCTGCTTTAGGTGTTGACTGCTGGAGAGCAGACAGTGGAGAATTCCAGACCATTTCTTTCACGCAGCATGTGCATGGCAAGGAATGGCATCAGGCATGTGTGAGCCCATGTAGGAGTTGCACACTGGGCACTTTGTGGACTAATGGAGAGTTGGCTGTACACGGAAACAGGCTGATTTACCTTTGCAAGCGCAACTAATGGGCAAATTCAAATGTAGGAAGAGTTGTACCAGAACTGAAAACATAATCAAGTGCACTAAAATTTAAGAGAAACATTTTAAGAATGCAGCATTGCAATGCGCACTGTACAGAGTACCTTGTTTTCAGTCTTCTCAGAAACTCTCACAAGTACAAAATGCAGGGTACGGACAAGTGCAACTCTGCAGAGCTGATCATATCAATATTTCGGACAGGATATGCACCAGTTCAGCTCAGACCCTGCTTCAGTAGTTTGGACTGGCTCCCAGGCCAGCAAGTTTGAGTTGGTCATGAAACAGAAATTTGCTCCACAGAAACAGAGTCAGAAAGGATCTCCCGGGCCATCTAGTCTGACCCCCGGCTCCAGCCAGCTCCACTCAAGACATGCCTTCCATGTGCATGTCCAGCCTATCCTTGAACACCCTCACCGATGGGGCTTCAACCACCTCCCATGGAAGCCCATTCCATTCCCCAAGGGGTCCTAACCGTCAGGAAGTACTTCCTGACATCCACCCTAAATCTTGGTTCCCTGAGCTTTGCATCCTGTCCTCCACTGCAGGGGAAAACAGGTCATGACCCACCTCTGCATGGCACCCTCCTCACATACCTGTATATTGCTAACAGGTTCCCTCTGAGTCTCCTTTTCTCAAGGTTGAAAAGACCCAGTTCCCTCAGTCTCTCCTCATATGGCTTACCCTACAAACCAGCCACCATCCTAGTGGCCCTTTGCTGCACTGATTCCAACCTTGCTATATCCCTCTTGTACTAAGGGGCCCAGAATTGAACACAGTACTCCAGCTGCAGGCACACCAGAGTCATATAGAGTGGCAGTGATACCTCTCTCGATCTAGAATCCACACTTCTGGTCATGCATCCAAGGGTGGCATTTGGTCTATCCCAAAACTCCTCAGTTTCTCAACCAGGATATCATGGGGCACTTTGTCAAAGGCCTTGCTGAAATCCAGACAAACCACATCTGCCATGTCTCCTCCATCTAGCCACCTCGAAACCTGGCAGGTTACCACAAGGTTCATCTGGCAGATTCCAGGTTTGTGTCTCCCCATGAAATATCATGAACAGCTATGATATTTTTGCTTTTTGACATTGTTGGATGGGGTTTCCTGATATAATAGCTCCTTCAGATAATTAAGTGCAAAATAGCCTTTAAATTTTGGTATTTTTTCTTTTAAGAATACTGCTGGCAACAGTTTCATTTCTTGGCAAAACAGAATGAAATTCACAGGCCTGGTTGCATGCTTTGGGACAATAAAGTCCACCAAATTTCAGGCAGACAAGTGGAGGTGTTTGTGCAAGAGAAATCTTTATAGTTCAAAGAATTTGCCTACCTTACTGTGCTTTGAGGGGGCAATTTTATGCAAATAGACAGTTGCAAGGAATATCAGTGACAAGGTAGGCATGAAGCAAATGGTGGGAGAAAAAGCGGAAGATGTGGGCTTTCCAGAGCAAGCACCCAGTTGGTGATGTCCCTACACAGTCTAAGTGCTGCCATTGTGCAAGCAGCTTTTGCAAGAGGACAACGCAGGCTACATGAGTGGATGACACACTGGGTGTTTCCAGGCACTGCCTGAGCTTCCTACAGCAACCAGACAGGAGAGCCAGGCACAGCCATCTCCAGGGTCATCACTGCTGCAGGCAGCACAGCATGATGCCCTCTGCCACCGGAACCACAAAGCTGGAGGTGAGCCTCTGAAGGCTGCTCATGGGAAAGGGGGAAAGGAGCACAGAGTAGCCACTCAGAGTGCCACTGCCTGCAAATCGGCAGTTGTTGGGCAGACCTGGATGGGGACAAGTTCTGGCAGGAGTGGCTGCTGCAGCCTTGACCATTATTTGTGCTGGAGTCTATGGAAGATGCATGGAAACCACACAGAAGAGGAGTTTCTGGGTTCGGTCATGTGAAGAAATCAAATCAAACCGAACTCCATTTTACCCTCACAACAACTCTGTGAGATAGGTTCGGCTGAGTCTGTGACTGGCCCAGGGTCTTCCAATGAGCTTCATGGCTAAGTTGGGATTAGAACCCAGATGTCTCAGATCCCCAGTCCAACATTTTAACCACCACACCACGCTAGTTCTCAGTATACACATCTAACCCTCAAGACAGAAGAACAAACCAAAAGTACTAAGGAAGGACAGGTTTCTTAGGATATGGGTAGGTTGTAAAAGAACCGATTTTAGGGAAGCATTGGCTGGAATAAGAAAAGCAAATGGTTTCGAAATAGATAGGTACTAGGAATAAGCACAAGCCAAAATCCTCTTAATTACCACCACAACTCTAAGCATTATGGGTAAGAAAATCTAACAAGATAAAGCAGGACCAGAAGCAAGTTAATGTATTACTTCAGCCAGAGCCAGTGTCAAGGGTAGCCACGGTTGGGCACCTGATGAAGGCCCATGTCAGCAGCGGTTCACTGGCAAGAGCCCTCTAGACTTGCACCTTCTCTCCACACTAGCAAGTAACTTCTTCACCTGCCTCTTGTCCTGGCCCCAAAACTGGAGATAGTGAGCAGGAGGAGCAGTGAATGCTACGGCTTACTAGCTCACTGGCTCTCCCTGGTCAGTCAATCAAGCAAGTCCTACAGTGATGAGAAAGAGGACAACAAGCAATTGTGATGAATGACAATAGAACCACAAAGGTCAGTTCACTGAGGGAGAGGAGCCATTGAGGGTGCCTTGCCCACAGATGCTGCTCCTATCAAACCAGGAAAGGTGGTGTGGGGGTGGGTGTCAGAGGCAGAAAAGGTGGGCAGAGACAAAATTAACTACCAAAGGTCATGAATGGAACACTTATTAAATACCTAGGGATGATTGGTTTCATATAGAGGCAGGATGTAGTGAGACAGACACTGCTTTTGTCAGACAGGATCACCACCACCCCAAAAGAGCCTGAAAGGCTCAGAAACATGTCTGCTTCCAAGGTTTTGTGTTTTGCCTTTTCTTTTTATGTCTTGCCTTTGCATTTCTCTTAATCTCCAAGCAAAGCATTCTCTGGTGCAGGTGAATGGATTTAGCTGGGTGTCTGGATCCTGGCCAAATTCCAAGTTGCTTTAGCTTAACAATCCCTAATGAATTGCACAGGGAAAGGCTCAGACTACACCTGCAGGAAGATGAAGAAACGCTGAAGGAACTTGCTAGCTAGAGTAAGAAAAAGATGACTGAAAGATGAATGCATCTGGATTGTTCAATATTTAGGGAGTGTGGTGTGGTTCCTTCCATCAATTCAGTTCCATCCATCCAATTGTTCCTTCTATCAATTCAGAATATGCCAAGACATGATTTATTTTTGACATTCTACTCATATTTATTTATTCCCATTTCTATGCCGTCCCATAACCTAAAGGTTCTCTGTTCTTAACACCCAGCTGATTCTTCACTGAGATCCAAAAGACCTACAGGCAATACACACTCATCACCCAATTCCATTTCCAAAGAATATATTTGGATCCAAGCATGTTCTTTCAGGAAAGAATCAAGTCTTAATTTTAAAAAGCTTGAAGCAACTGAGAAAACCCACCACACCCTGCAAGGTAGACTCCGCTGGTGATGAATTGCTCTCACTCTTGCCATCCGATTGTGTTTGGTTGTTTACTGAAAACTTCATCTCTCCAAGATTACTTTGGGTCTGCAGTGAGGTTTGTTTGTTGTTTTCCTACTCAGTTTCCAACTACACTACACTATTGTAATGCAGGTTATGAAACCCTGGAGCTCTAATAGGCCACAGTCACTACACTATACAGTTACAAGATGTATGACCTCATGTCTTCTTTCTGAACTGTGCAATCCCTAAAAGTCAAGAAAATTGGCTTTGATGCAACAAGCACTCTGTATGTGTAGCTTATCCCCCCCCCCCACTGCCCCTGCTTTTCAGCTAGGTCTTAGGCAATGAAATCAATTTTTAACAAAGCCTTCTTGCCTAAAGATTAAGTTTTGAAACAGTCTTACAGCACTCAAAGCACGAAAAACGTATTAGCATGATAAAGGAATCAAAATCTGCTAAGAAACAACTCTGCACAAGCTTTTCTCCCTGTTATTTCAGTCTGTTCACTAACATCTAAAAATAGAAAGACATGTTCCTTAGATAGTTACTGTGAGTTTGCCAGGAGTTCGTTAGGAATACCAACATATTCCTAAGGAAATGTAAACACTGATTGCATTACATGACACTGTGCTCCAAAACAGCTTCTTCATAATGGAAATAACAGGATTTCAGACTCCTTGCTGGAGAGGAAGCTGCACCTGAGAATTCAGAGCCTTCTTCTGCCTTCATTTCCAAAGCCAGCAGCAGAAGCAATTTGTAACTCAAGCTACACTTCTTTTGGTCGTAGCTGGAGGTTTCCATTTGGGTCAGCATGCACACTTCATCTTCCATAGCTTTTCCTTCACTCTTTCCCCAGCCATTCATACATAACCAGAGGCTCCACTTTGCTCTAATTGACACGCAAAACTGGTTTCATTAGTTATTACTGCAGTACATTTCCCCCATGCTTTCAAGCTCACAAACACTACGGAATGCACATCATAATCACTGTTTATTAGAGATATTTCTATGCTTTATTCATAACACCAGTACCCCTACGCTTCTGTGTAACTATTATTTTCACTACAATTATTCTAAATGTTTCCTTCCTTACATCAAAGTCTAAGATGTAGAACGCTTAGGACAACTTGCATGTGCCAAGATGATGCACTGCATTCTTCACTCTTCTCTGCCATGTTGAGACCTTGCTTTCAATGCGCATGAGCTCTTATCTACGACACCACAGTTCTTCATTAGGCCACAGTTGCTTTCTTTCTGCCATCTCCCCCTTTGACTCACAGCCCCTGGTTGTGCTGGTTTTCACTTGGGCGCGGAACCAGGTTTGGGTTGTCAGAAGCCGGTCCCAGGTGAGGGTTGAGCGGTTCCTTTTATGCCTCTTCTGAGTCTTCCATGTTCTGACTAAGAACTTTCTCCATGTCATTGCCCCATGAGGAACCAAGTACAAAAGCTTAGGGAAGTATTCCCTAGGACAAGCCTAAGATCCCTCATTCCTATGCAGGATGGAATCATTCCAAGTCTCCTGGGAGCCATTTCTCTAAAGCCAGTAAGTTTATTTGAACTGTGTTAAAACTTGTAGAATCATACCAGTCTAGCATTAAAAGAAAACAGAACCCTTTATTCTGATAAAGTCTATTATTCTCAAAGTGGTATTTTAAATAAAAGCAAACATTTGGTGTAGTTATGTAAATCTAACTGCAACATAAAACTGAAAGCATTGTTGTAAATTGTTGAAAGAGCATTTTAAGGTGTAGTAATTCCCTTATCACTAACTCTAAAGAACAGTATATATTGAGCCCAGAAGGCTAAGGGGCTCAAACATAGGTCTTACTTTTGCCAACTAAAAATAAGTTGGTTGTGTATCCTACTTCACAGAAGGCAATTCTTTACTTGAAACACTGCCCTGTCTTAAAGTCTAAACATAAAGAAATGTAAGAAGGGACTGCAAGTGCCTTGAGGTGACCCATGTACACCTGGAGAGTAAAGCGATCAAGGACATTGGTCTGCAAGACACCATGGCAAGAGACTTTGTATTTATATTTCAAGTACAGCAACGTTTTTCAAATCTGCATCCCTGCACATGAATAGGCATATGCTAATTTATGCAAATGCATACATCTCCTTTCAGGCAGTGCAGCAGTGAACACCCATATATGAACACCTCACCATAATCATCTTACTCACTCATTAGATCAACGGTACTTCAGGGAAGATATAAAAAACATCTGAGCAAACATTTGTTAATTCTTTTCCTTCTTGATGAGTCAGCATCATCAAATTAGCTAAGAAGAACCATCTCGCTAAGAAGAGACTGCAGGCACACAGGCAGCCCTCCAGACTTGCTCCTCTTCGTCCCTGTCAGAGATACCTGTTCACCTGGTGGGGCAGCAACAGTGAAGAAGAGGAGGCGCTGGGGCCATGGCCTTGCTGCCTTCGGCCCGCGCACCAAGCTAGCGTTAGCGGGGATGGAGCAACAGCAGCTGGCAAAATGGGGGTGAGGCCACAGTGGGGAAGTCTGGCCCAGAAAACCAGAAGCTGACACCTGCAAAGCTCATGTTTCACCAGCCATCCGTGGTATTTCAAGCCGAAAATGGCCTCTGCTTGAAGCCCATCTCTGCTGACATTTTAGTGCCTGACTTACTGGCAGGTCCCGTGATACTCGCTTCAACCCGTCTTCCTCCTGCTATTTTTGCCATGCTATCCCAATTTCCTCAGACCAGTTATGGCGTAACGTTTCATATGTGGCACATCCCCCCAGTATACAAACATGCACACGCACGCACGCGCACACGCACACCCCTTCCCTGACATCCTGATGTGTTCAACTTGCTTTAGTGGCTTGCTGGCGAGGAGGAAGCGTTCTGTCAAGGCCTTGGCAAAACTGCAGCCAGTCTGAGAGCATCCTTCAGTTGCTTTCCCACACAGTCGCTCACACTCTCCAACTTACCCCCCTTCCACTCCCCTTGGTACAAACCAACCCTAAGCCTAACTTAACCCCTCCACCACCAGTGCTTGGTACAGATAAAGTTTGCAACATCTTTTCAAGCCTGAAAATGCCTGCCTACTCAGAAGCCTATCATGTTGACTTCTACAGGGACTGCTTTTGGGTGGAGGGGAAGGGGCCGCTGATCCCACTGGCAGTGGGAGGGCAGTGGCAAGCAGCACCATGGCTGCCCCATCTTGTCTTCCAACCCTGGGGTTTGTTTGGGTTTTTTTGGGGTGGGCAGAAGGAGCTGTCAGTGAATTTGTTCTTCTTTTTAAAAAAGAAAGTCTCCAGGAGCCAACTAAGCTAAGAGCAAACAAGCACAACAGCAAATGAACCTTTCAAACTCCTCCCAGCTCTGCTGCAATTGTGCTTGTGTGCAACACAACAGCACACTCCTAGCACTGCAGGATATCCATTGGCCTGAGGCCCCAGGGCAAGAAAGGCCAAGACGGAAAGGCCTCTCTGCAGAACTGCCCACTGCATTCCATGCACAAGCGGAGACTTGGCCTGACAGACAATTTTTGGATGCCCTGCCCTCATCTTGTGGACTGTCTTCAGATGGCTGCGCCCTAAACATCCATCTGAATATATTTTAAATAAAGCAACTTCATCATTTCATAATATCCATGTGTCTTCATTAAGTTTCCCCACTTTCATCCTGCCTTTGTGTACAAAAAGAGCTGCAAGCTGACTTGCCAAAGAGAACTTTGGCTACCGGGTGGCAGAGAAATGCAAGACAAGCAAATGAGAAGGAGAAAACCATTTCAGCTCATCCGAGCACCCAGCCCTGGGCTGTTTCACTACCACCACCCACCACCACCACAGGCAGCCGTACCTGCATTTTGAAGACCAGCTATGAGGAAAAATAAGCAAGACTTTAAAAAAAACACCTAGACTAGAATGGGACATTCACAGGGAAGAAAGAGGGTACCTTTTCCTCACAGCGAGTACACACCCCCTCCATTCATGTCCATAAGGGGAACACAGGGCTGGAACACCACAGTTCTATTTACCTCACATGCCCCACATTGCATCTGCTCTCACCTGTCAAGGCCTTAAATCGGTCCAAAATGCAAAGATGCAAGAGCCTCCCGTGAAATGAAAAGGCCCTTTCTCTGCCTAGAACATTAGCGCTTCTTCGGTGCTTGTTAAGCGGGCTCAGGCGCTGTAGCAATGTGCGTGGAAGAAACAGCAGGATGTGTCACAGCCCCATGTCTTTCGCCCTGGTGCTGCCTCACTGTTAATGGCCAATCAGGAAGGAAAAGCCAAGTGGATTTTTTTTTTAATGTGAAACTTCAGGCCCTGAAACATCATTTCATTTAACTGCCAAAACTGGAGCAGGGGGGTGGATCAGTTTTCAAATCAGGCATTTTGGCTTTAAAAAGCCAAGTGCTGCTAATTAGGAAAAATGAGTGATGAATCATAATCCCAGCATCACTCATTAAACAAAATTGCCTTTATCTTGGATTTACCAGACTGAGTTTTAATAGTGAAGAATATAAATTAATTCCATTGCTGAAAGCTCTCAAAGTTTTCTACCATGAAAATAACAAGGCTTTGCATTATATAAGGTTCTTCATTCAGGAATCCATGAACGTTTTATATGAATATTAGTCCCATCCTGCAAATGAGGAAGCTATCACAATAAGAGGTTAATGCTTCTCATTCAAATGCATACAGTAAACCCAAGGCAAAAACACTCCAGTATTTTTGGCTTCCAAACCAGCGTTCAGAATTCAAGAAGCCACTCTTCTTTCCAGGAAGAAAGTGCCTTGACAAATCTGAAAGAGAGGCTAGCAAATTAAAACAGAACATGCTTAATATTGTCCCTCAGTTTTACCCCCATCTGGTATACAAAACCAATTAATGCAGTATGATGACAAAAGCTAGGCTAGCGAGCATAACAAAGCAATGTTTCCAGAGATCTGAGGCAGTATTCTGTGAAGATTTCCTTACCAAACCCCCTCCCCAAACTCCATCAGCACAAAATACGTCATTAGCCTATTGAGGCAGAGCTGGTGCTTTGTGCTACTAGAGATTCGCGATTTCTCCAGCCAAGGCATTCATTGTGCACTTAGCCGCTTCTTTCAGGGAATTCTGCAAGAGGACCACACGGGGCTGGCCCCCGATTAGGCAGAGTGAGGCAGCCACCTCAGGGGCCAGATGCTGGGGGTGGTGGCAGAGAGCTAACCCAAGGAGGGCTGTGCCACCTGCCTTGCTCCACACTCCCAGTTAGTCTGCCACATTCAGGTGTAGCAGACGACTCTGTCCCGGCATCACTGCTGCAGACAGATTCGTCTGCCGATCCAGCCAGCCCTTTGTACACAGAATGGGCAGGGCACCATCTTAATCTCTGCCTTCGGTAAGAAAATCTCTTCGGCCAGCCACCTGTTCAGACAACAGATTCTGCCATTTGTAGCTGTGTTTTCCCACCATGCTATTCCATTTTTTCTCTTATGGGGAGAAGATATCTTAAGGAGGACAACATGGAATAGTTGTGCAGGGTAATTTGATGGGTAGTCCTAGGAGTCGTCTGGAAGTGCCCCAGCCCCAAGATGGAGGCACGAGGTTCAGGCTCGCTCGTGGTTTTTCTGTGTCTTACCTTGTGCACCACAGGCTTTGACTTCCTGTACCGCACAGAAACAGTACCATGTATCACATATTTTCAAGTCTGCAATGTTGCAGTACCACTTACTGGAGCCATTACACCTTCTCTGGTCTGCATCCGTGCAATTTATGTGATTAAAATGGATGCTACTGGCTACAAGTAAGGATTTCACCCTTGGTATCTGTTTCTAGTTTTGTCATAGCCTTCCTATGGGACCTTGGAAAGACAATTAACCTACATGTACTCTGCAAAAACAGGGGTAATGGCCTCTTCATAGCAAAGCTTAATTCATGCACATCTGTGAAGTGCTTTGAGACACTCAGAGGCAACAGAGGAGCCAATATGTTTTTACAAAGGTAAATGCTGTCGGTGAAAGTTTGTTATTTTGAAGGACTGTTTTATGTTTAATAAACTGAACATTTTTCCTGAGCTATCAGGTGCATATTAACAATGTATGACACATGCTCAGGTAACTCCAAGGCACCATCTAAAATTTTCATTCCATTTCTTTATTTTTAGTCTCACATTTCTGCACCTGGTCATTCCATTTTATTAATTTATTTAAACATTTGTATACCATCCATCAGCCAAAAAACACTCCCTGGGTGGATTCTCAAGCTTTCCTAAGGAGTAGAAACAACTGGCATAATCAGCTGCTGCAACATTTTGCACGAAGGTATAAAAGGAAAGAAAAGTAAAGTTCTGTCGTCTAGCTCACTAATGACAGGGGACTCAGACAGAAAATCTTGTCTTAGAAGCACAAACCTGCACAAGCTGAATAAAAAATGGCAGCTGTAACATATGAACATTTGCCAGAGATGGGACCACAGCACTGGCAGGGGAGTCACTCGATAACAAAAGTTCTCTTGCAAACAAATGGGACCTAAAACAAAACATTACAGGGCAGAAAGCTGCCCTTCCGGAAAGCAGCAACTCTGTTCCGTTCTTTCCCCACTCCGCCTTTTCTCCTTAGCTGCCAGCAAGATTTGTACAGGCACGAGGCAGCCCAGCAAAGCTCCTGATTAAGCTGTTCATGCTGAAATGCTGTCTTTCTTTCGTGCAACTGTGAAAAGTACAGGACCCCAGTCCTCTTCTGCTTCTGCTCCTTCTAACCTGTCTTGTAGCTACAGACAGCCAGTGTAGTATAGTGGTTAGAGTGCTGGACTGGGATTCAGAAGATCCAGAGTCTAGTCCCCATTCAACCACAAAGCATACTTTGGGACAGTCACGGACTCTCAAGCTAATCTACCTGGCAGAGTTGTTCGATAATAAGATTCAGGAGAGGAATATTATGTAAATCTCCTCGCGTTCCTCAAAGAAAGATGGGATAAAAATATCATAAATACATAAATAAATAAATGGTGACTGAGCACACTTAGTCCTCATTGGGCTATATGGGAGTGGAAAGCATTATTGTTATCATAGAATCAAAGTATCATTGAATAACAGAATTCGAAGAGGCCACAAATGCCAACAGGGCCATACTCTGCTCTGTGAAGGTCTCCACGTTAAAGTGGTTTACGTACTGATGTTTTGTGGTTCTACAAATTATGGAATTCACCTAAACCTGCTTCTGTGAATGGAGCAAAATATCTGAAGGAGAAGATCTTGCACTGAAAGGGGGGATCAGTTACCTTCACATAGGTGGATAAATGCACATACCAGTCACAACAAAGTTGTAAGGTTTCTATATAGCCTCAGTGATGATGTCCTCAAACAGGTGGTCCTGAAGGGGAGGAGGAAGAGGTGACCTTGGACCACTTCATGGTGCCCAGGACCTGGTTTGAAGTGAGTACTTAAGTCTTCTAGCATTATTGTTGTCATCCTGTTGTGTGAAGGGACTGACAGTAGATGTGGCATTACATGTGTGCTTGTCCACTTTTGTTTCTAAAGAAGAAGATCATGTTTCCACCATGATTCTGGTTAAAACCGCACCCTGAAACTGGTATTAAAAGGCCTGACTGGATGCTTCCAAGGGAAGGTTGATTTTCATCAGGTCTATGGCAGAGGGAGGGCTTTAGCTGTCATAGCAGAGAACCACACGAAGAATGCTATCTTGCACCAAAAGACTACAGAGAGCCAGCAACCATTCCCAGCGTCTGTGAACTGACATTTTTTCACCAGTCTAGGAAATGGGGATCCGCTCTTGCTGGTTATAAACCTGCCTGCCCATTACTCCCTTTCTGGTGTTGTCTAATCTGCACAAGTACTAATATGTCTGTCTGTCTGAATGAATGACTTTTAATTTACTGTCAAGATGCACTGCCTTTACAAGGGCATTTACAATTAGCGATTTTACAAAATTATAAAATTTCCAATTTCACATAAAGACATATCATTAGAGCTATAATTCAGCCAAAGGACACACTGTGCCAGAACACAGGTGTGTGCACACACACAGAAGCAGCAACTAATGATCGTTAAACACAACATGCAGGCTGGAATAAAGTGTCTTCAGGGTGGTGCTGTCCATTTGGTTGATGACTTAACACCCTGCATTTGGTGTTTTAAGTCAGCAGTGGTGGAGCAGTTGGTATTTCTCTGAAGAGGGAATTTCAAAGGTGTTGAGCTGCCACTGAGAAAGCCCTGTCCCTACTAGCCAGCAGCCTAACATCTTGAGCCTGCGAGCCAAGGAACAGGCCCTCTCACACAGACCTTAATGCTTAGGCAGACTCACACAAATGTGAGTAGTCCTTCCAAGAATAGGCCCCCATACTGATTAAAGTTCTTAAGACCAAAACCAGCCCCCTGAATGCTGCACAGAAAGGAACACTCAGCCAATGGGCAGAATATGATCTGAGCACCAAGCTCTGGCAGGTGTGCCGAGACCACACTTGCTACTGTTCTCACATTCCTTTCACTTCCTTTTCTTTCCTGCTCCCCAAATCTCTGAACAGGCAGGCTCACTCTTTCCTGAATGGCAAGACTTACTGTGTTCCATGCAGTCCTCAAGCACCTTCATTCCCCATTACATTAAGTTATTTCATATAACGTTTTTAATCTGGCATTCCTGCAGTACATTTTAAAGGATCAACCTTTGGATACAAAATGCGAAGTAATTTAAAGGGAGGATGATACACAATGAAAAGACAGAACCTTTGGGTAAGAGCTTCTCCTTCAACAAGAACAAATTTAGTTGAAAAAGTGGAGGGAGAGAAACAAGGAAGACTTTTGAGCAAAACCTGTGGGAGGAGGTAATATTTTCTCCTTATTTTTATCTCTTCTTCAGTATAATAAAGGTTTAAAATACAAGTAACAGTAACTGTGACAATATTTCAAATACTCTATTGCAGAGTGAACATTTATTCCACTTTTAAGACAGGCTTCCAAAAGGGAAGATAAAAAACATTACGAAGCTAAACTTTCATTTCATTTTGATAGGAGCAACTGAGATAAACACCAACTGGGTTAAATCACACTCACAAGGATTTAAGCGTAAACTATGTGTTATGCAAGTTCTATTATTCTTTCTCTCTTTCTCTTTTTAACTCAAAACAAGCTAGATAGGATGTAGCTGAATACATGACTGGCAGGCACAGAGCACCTTTCCCTTTGAAAGTAAAAAAGTAACCAGTGCCAACCTAAGTCATTTAGGCTCAAAACTCTCCCCCTCACACAACTGAAGCCCTTTAAAGGGGGTTTCTGCTCCAGCCAGACACCAGTACTAGCTTTCCTCTCCACCCCACTCAACACTATTTAGTTCAGTTCACCAGGCCAGCTCTGACTCTAAAATGGAAAAGAAAAAAGAGTGCTTCTCCATGTCTTCTCTCTCCATTCAAACTTGCGAACTGTCCAGTGTGTGCGTCGGATTTAAAAATGAAAAGACTAACAACTGAGGAGAAAGGAATCGTCAAAATCTGTGTAACAAGCAGATCAAGTGGGAAAGTGTGAGATTTCTAGAATTCATTACATCTTTTAAAATCAGCCATGCATACATTTTCTCTAATTGTGATAAAGTTTCCACAACCAATATAAGTGGTGCCTTTTCATATTAAGGGTCCTAATATTCTGCATATTTTGACAGAAAAAAAGTCTGACAACTTTTTAAATAGGTGCATATCCCTTGCAACCAACAACATTCATGCACACATCCAAAGAATGAGAAGACACGCAGTAGGTTGAGTGAACTAGGGCAATAACTTTATTCATCAGCATTAACTTGACCTCAAGATGATCTTCAATGGAGAAAAGAAGTGCAGGATCATGATCTCTTGAAAGTCAGAAGAGGTCCATCCCTAGGCTGAAGGCTGCTGGGTTGCTGGCCCTGCCCCTAAGTCACCATCCCAAATGCCCAGATTCTAGAACCTCAAAAGGGGTTCCTTCGCTGCCCCAAGGCCCAAGAGGTAAATATGCACCATTTAAGGCACCTCAAGTGTTCACTGATGCTCACTGCCAGCCATGAAAAAGAGGAACACTTGTTTAGTCCCCTGCCCCATCTTGCAGAATTAATTCTCACAGGCCCCTCTGCAGTTCCCATAGAAATATGTCCTGCTGGAGTAGCCTACTTGGTCAGATCATACTGATTCCATCTTCCCCAGGCCCTCAGGACAGACACCTCCCTTTTGCACTGCAGCTGACCCAGCTGGGGTTATCTGTAGACCAAAGACCAGCACATGGCCAATCTGTTCAGTAGCAAGCTGGCCAGGATTATGCCTGAGCAGTAAGAATCTTCCAGCATCCATCTCAATCTGCAGACAAAAGAGCAGAGAGTCATCTGAAATTTCTGCCTAGGTTAGTGGGGAAGGACAGACGGAGATATGTTCCACTGAAGGAAGTGCAAGGATCTTCCACTTCCAGCACAGCTGCCAGAAGCAGTCTCTCGGAAAGTAAGGGAGTGTGAGGCAGGCATCTGGTCCAGTATGTCCAAGATTCCTATGGGGTAGGTCCCCAGATGTAGTTTTTCTCTAACCGAAAGGAAGGAGGCCTGATAAGCTGCTACAGGCACCAGGAGAACCTTGTCACAGACAGAGCAGATCTTCAAGGAACCAGGTAGGCAGCTTGGCACACGGCTGTACTAACCAGATGGTATTTTCCCTTTGGTTTGCCCTTTGCCCCAATTTGCTGTTTTGAATGGCTTACTGCTTTGTGCAGAGAAACTGATTTGTCACCTGTTGCTTTGTGCCCGGAATCTGGCTGACAGTTTTCCCATTCTGCATTTTTCTGAATCCTTCCTTACTTTTACCCTGCTTTCACCAAAGTCCAGATTGCAACACAAGGTGTGCCACATTTTGGGGTCAAGCAATGCTGCTTCAACGCACAGGTTGTATGCAACATGTTGAGTGCAACCTAGGATTGAGCAGTGTTCCCTTAAGGACACAGGTGGGCTGCAAGGGAATCCTACACAAAGGACCCCTGCTGGATCCTTGGCCAGTGGAGACTGGATTTGTTTTACCCTTGGTGGTGGCAGCCAGTGCCAGTGGTCACTGCTGCACCTGGCTTTGTGTCCTCACATGAAGTTGCCTGAAGGTGCCAGGTTATCCAATCCCTTCATCCAACAAGAGGACACCATCAACTCTGTTGAGATGGGTTGATGAAGACAGAATGCCTTACTATGGAAGATGCTCAAATCTCTGACTAACTCATCCCCTAAGCCCCTATTATTGCAGTGCCTTGTCCTGTCCAGGCAACAGAGGTTGTCCTCTGCCAACCAGGTACACCTGGGCAGGAGCTCAGGCATATAATGTGCAGCTCGAGCCAGCAGTTCTTAATTTGCCACAGGTTAGCAATTCCCTGCAATGTCAGGGCTTTAGCTTTTGCGATGACAAGGTCATTCCCTCCTAAATGCATTAGAGGCACCTGTGGGATTCACTACTCCCCAGAGCATTTGCAACGGCCTTCCCCATTCCATGCCACTCCAGCCGAGCTACTCAAGAACAGCTGCTTCGCTGAGACTCACATTTGACCATCTCGTCCCCAGCTGGTCTCAGACATTCTCCTCGTTCAAGCTGAGAGCACCAAAGACAAGGAAGGAAAGGGGCAGGGCAGGGTCCAGTTTCTCCTCATGCTTTGATTTTCACCCCTTCCTGCATGCCTCAACAGGGCTTGCGGACACTGCCCTAAAGAAAGCAGCTCAGACAGAGTCTCTTCCATGCTCTCTGAGCACTACAATAGTGTAACAACCTCAATCTTCATTTCTTGTCATAAGCAGTCCTATTTCTTGTATAGTTCACATAACCTGAGCTTGCTTCCGTATCCAATCAAACCTATTTAATATTTGGTTTCAGAGTGTCCGCAATTCAGCTACAAATAGCTGGGTAATCTTGTATTACCAGTCAATGCAAGGCCTATGGAAAGCAAAAAAAGGCAAGGAGAGGGCCATCGAAAAGGTTCCCAAGTTATCATCTGTGAACAGTGGAAGGAAATTCAGAACAAGGTTTATTCTTATAATCATCTTAAGAGGTGGTAGGACTTTCAGCCACAGATTGCACCTAGAGATTTTGTGTGTTTGTTCTTTTTTGCATACAGCATATAGCCAAAGAAAGCATTTTAGCCTCCCTAAATGTTTGTTTGTTTGTTTGTTTGTTTGTGGGCATATTGTAAGTCTCATTTTTCAGACAATTACTGTCTGCCAAAATGGCTCGCATCAATAAAAGAAAGAGAGCAGCCCTGCCATGAGGTTTGCAGACTAAAATGCCAATAAGCAGAAGAGAATGGGAGGGAGGGAAAAGGCAGAAGAGGCTGATCACTTTTCCAAGATCGAAACATAGAAACAGAGCGAGTCAGAAGGGTCCTCCCGGGCCATCTAGTCTGACCCCGGCTCCATCCATCTCCACTCATGACATGCTTACCATGTGCATGTCCAGCCTATCCTTGAACACCCTCACCGATGGGACTTCAACCACCTCCTGTGGAAGCCCATTCCATGGCCTAGGGATCCTAGTTTTAATGATTGTAAGCTGTCCTGACATGCTATGCATAAGGGACGGCATATAAAATTTTAAATAAAATAATAATAAATAGTTGTCAGGAAGAACTCCCTGGCATCCAAATTGAACCCTGGTGATCTCCAAGCAGGCATTTTAAGGCACTTTGGGCCAGGTGTTCTTGCCTGAAGGAGACTCTCTTTCTCATGGCCGATGGGTGGGATCATCCTTGTAACTGGGGAGCTACAGGCAGTGGGAGTCACATATTCTTTCTGGCATGGAGGAGCCAGTGAGCTTCAGGCACCTGCTCCTTCTCTGGCTGACAAGTGGACCTTTAGCAAAGCCAAATCTGTCCAAATTTACAAATCTGTATGTTAAGGGATTATTTATTTGTGCAAGGAAGCATACAAGCATACAGTACCCCATCTGTCTGCTGAAACCTACTAATCTTTTTGTTAACATGGGATGCAAAACTATTTCATAACCTTTGAGCATCACCAAATCTTTCAAAGCCATTAGCAACTACAGAATGAAAGTACAACAAACTATTTTATAACATAAATCTACAACAGGGTGTGTATTTAATGAGGTGTTGATTTTACTGATTTAATGATTTTAATACATTTGTTTGCTTGGTAAAATTGATGACATTGCAATCACTTTTAAATGTGCTACTCCCTGATATGAGATGAAAATGAAAAATCTTTATGTGGAGAGCAAGATATTATTATAAGTAAGGCTCCTTATGCTGGAACACTTTGGGCTGTCAAAAGCAAGAGAGAAAACAGCAGTAATTTATTTTGGTGATACTTTGTTCCAAACAAATTTACCATTTTAAATTGGTGAATTGAAATAATTGACTCCAGACACACATTCCCTTTTCTTTCTAATAGATAGAACACATTGAAAAGGTTTTTTCTGGCCAATTACATCATCACACAAATTATTTGTTTATGAAGTTGCCCTTCATCTTAATGGAATCAGTGTCTGAAAACTGCAGCAGATAACAAAAATCGTGCGGCCCTAATAGAAGGGTCAGCTGAAATACCACTATGCTGTATCAAAGGCACCATTCTGGACTCCACTAATCCTTGGTTCCTTCCAAGTATCACATCTATTCATGACTTTGAATAGACAATATCCTTTCTGTCGTAAAGGGCAGGACATATTTAGGTAAGAGTATCGATCTAAAAACAAAACTGAAAATGCGTACCTGCTGTGCTTTAATATCTTGAAGTCCTGGCCATGGATCTTCACTCGTGGTCGGACAAGCTTCTCAACACTAAAGAAAATTAGGTTTTGCAGTTAAAATGCACTAATGCCTCCGTTATGGAATTAGCTGCTTGACTTGATGACCCACTTTTCAGGGTGTTTTCTTCCCCCTCTTAATGCAGTTTAGAAGTCAGAAACTGATGAACTGTGAAGCACATATTTGGCAATCTGATCACCGAAGTGTTAAAAGGATTAAGAAGAAACTTGATTTGGTCTACAGATGCCCAGAAGCAAACCTTGGAGGAATCCATTAAATGTGCCGCTGAACCCTAAAGGAGGACTGGGCAACTTCAGGAAGCCCACAACCCATTTGGACCCCTGGATACACACAATCACACACACACACACACACACACATAACTGCAGGCTGCACCTTCCCCATCTGTACCGAAAAAAAATACTGTTAAAATATAACAAGAAAGAAATGGTGCCTGGAGCAGCTCATGAGTCCCAAAGGGGTTAAAATAGCTCGTTTATGAGCTCCCTTGAATCCTTTCTCATTTTAATCCTTGTGGCACTTGGTAGTAGCTATAGGGTACTCAAAGGGCCAGAAAAGCTTCACCGTGGCCATTCTGGTCGTTACAATTAGAGGCAGTGGGGAGCAATGGAGGGCGGTAGTAAGAGTCACCTACAACCTGCAGGCTGCCTGCCTTAACACACAGCAATATTTTGGGATGGCAGAGCTCGGCACTTGCTTGAAAAATCTGCAAACTCTGATCCTCCCACACCCCACTTTAAATTTCCTGTAAATGTCCTGCATTTGATTGTCTATGCTCTCCCAGTTCCAATTTAGCCCTACCTAAATGAATGAGAAGCAACACTAAACCTAATTGTGGTCTATTCTATTTCCAGGAATTTTTCAAATTACACTAAAGAAAAATAACTTTGCATTTTACTTGTATCTCATACCTCTATCAATTTACCTGTATCATTTTGTTGCAGTCCTCAACAAACTGGAACTAAACAAAAAAAGCTCGCTAAAAATAAAATAAAATTAAAAATGGTAGGTTTTTTTGTCTACACTGCACAGCCCTGCCTGTACCAATAATAATAAATGTTCAAAGCACAGAATCACAGCAAGGGTCCAGTTTGTTTGGCCCTGGGAGTTTGTTTTAATTTTGGGCAATAATTATGTTCCCATTTAGCTAGATCTTGACTCAGGAATTAATACTTCAGAAGTTGCACCGTAATGGCTCTTGCACACATGTAGTTTCATTTCACTTCACTTCTGTTATTACAATTCTGTACTGCTCAATATCTGAGGCCCTCTGGGCAGTTCACACCAATTAAAGCCATAAATACAAAAGTAAAAAGCAATACAAAAAATTAAAATTAAAGTATAAAATACAAGTTAAAACCTAGCAGCTCTACAAAGATTTAAAATACAGTAAGAGTCTTAAAATGAAAAGACTAAAAAATGCATGGGAAGATGCAAAGGTCTTCACCTGGCACCAGAAAGAGCAGGATGCATTTACCAGCACACCTCTCTGAAAAACTCATGCCACAACTGGGCAGCCACAACACAAAAGACCCTCTTCTTAGCAGCCACAAACCTCACTGTCTTTGCAGGGAGCTGCCAGAAAAGGACCACCACTTATGGCTGTGAATGGGGAAGTGTGAGGAATCTGCCCAGGGTTGGAATCCATCAGGTTCCCTGCACTTGGGTTCCCAGACTCCCCGCGGAGGTTACAGGTTGGGTTCCTGCTGAGCATATCCAGCATTCGTGGAGCACTTGCTGGGAACTGACCCACACACTGTGCAAGCAGAGCTCATTCATGCGCCAGAAGAGCTGCTGTTGGGTGCTCACTCCTTGCACCAAAGAAGGCCAGCTACAGGGCACCCCCAAGAAAGCGCCCCTTCGGCCAGTTGCAGCATCCATCACAAGAGCCTGATTCTTTAGGAGGATTGCAACTCCCTCCAGAACAGATTGAACAGCATTTAGCGAATGGGACAGAATACCCACTATCAGTACCTCCATCTTTCCTGGACCGTGTCTTTGTTTATCAGCCTTTAGTCCCTCTATGTGCCCCGACATTGATTCAGAGCAGCCACTGCCTCACCTGGATGTGGTGAAAAGGAGAGGCGAAGCTGAGTGTTGTCCACATATAGATGACACTCTGTCCATACTCCCTGATAATGTCCCACAGCTGTTTCAGGTAGATATTGAATAATATAGGGTAAAGAACCCCAGAGCACAACTGTGGGGCACAGAGGAAAAGCTCCCAAGCGCTGTCTACTGCAGTTGGCCATCCAGTTAGGATTGGAACTGCTGGAGTTCAGTTCCTCCAACTTCCAAACAAGGCAGCCTGCCCAGAAGGATTCCATAGCTGATGGGATTGAATGTTACTGAGAGATGAGAGAATCAACAGGGTTACACTTCCCTGCCCTTCTCCTGAGAAAGGCCACCCCATAGGCCAGTGATGGTGAGCCTTTTAGAGACCAAGTGCCCAAACTGCAACCCAAAACCCACTTATTTATCACAAGGTGCCAAAACTGCAATAAAACCTGAAAACTGAGGCTTTAGTTTGGAAAAAACTCCTCATAACCAGTTCAAGCAAATATATATATATATCCTTGGCAGTGCACTGACTGGCCATGCAGGAAGGAGGTGATAGTCTGCATCCTGGTCAGGCTTCTTCAGGAGTGACCTAATTATGGCTTCCTTCAAACTGGATATCCACTCTATATTAACTATAATAGGCAATGAAGGGCAAGAGTTAAGCACACAGGTGGTCAACTAGACTTGGCCAAGCACCTTGTTCACAATCTTGGGCCTAAACAATGGAAACTCAGTGAATAAAACTGAACCAAACAGTGATATGGACATATCTATTAATGGAATTATATTAAATGTTCTTGTTGACATGACTCTACAATGACACTCTTAGCCAAGTTGGTGTAGTTGGAGCACTTGCAGTTCCCCTCAGGCTCTTCATACTTCCATCCAGATGTTTCTCAGAAGCAATCCTTTAAGGAATTGTAGTCTTCCAGGTCTAATTTAATCAGGTAGTGATGTCCCAAAATCAGACTATTGATCCCTTTCTCCTGAGTGATCCTCTCTGTCGCTCTCAAGTACACTAGTGGCTTTAGTCATATTTCCCTCCTCCACTCTTTTAAGCCCCAAATTAGATTAAAATATGCTTAATACTTGACCATTTTTCATTTATGAAGTGTCAATGAAGTCATAGTAGGGAAAGAAGAAAGGCAGTTTTTTGAAATGTTAGTTGAAAAGAAAAAAGAAAACCCCATCTCATAAGTGTAGCTATACATGAAGATATAGTATTTTAGTTCATTAAAACAAAAATAAACCAGGTAGTATTTTACTAAGCCACAAGGGAACAACGTTACTTTGAAATGTCACTTTCTCCTTTAATTAGTACACTCTAATGATAAGTGTGTGTCATTCTCGCTTAATGAAAGTAAGGAGCACATACGGAATCTGGGTCACACTTCACAACTGGGAGTCATGTAGGTAAACACAGAATAAATTACATTTGCCATCAAAGTAGGGAACAATTAAAATGACACCTTGGTTGCCAGTATTTTGTACAGTTTATGAAACCAATTCCCCTCACCCTTCCCAAATGCGCATGTGCGTGCACACACACTCACACCAACATACACACAAGGAGAGAGACCTCCAAGTGATGTTTAAAACTATACAAGATTTGAGCAGGTCAGGACCAAACAGTTACTGCTATTTTAGCTCTTCCATGGACGGCTGGGTTTGCAGGCCCAGCTAATAAGTTTTATATGAACACCAAGTTTCAAATGTATTTTTCCAGCCACATCTCTGAGGTGTGAGTTTGAGCAGGGCCACCTGCTCAGAGGCATATATTTAATAAAAAGTAACAACAGGGCCACCTGCTCACCAAGAGGAAAAGAATTCTATATATCACTTGGTTGTACTTGTTGCAGTCTGAGAAAAGATGTTTTCCCCCCTTCAGAATAAATCAAACTCTTACAAAATGGACAGAGATTTAAAAAGCGAAATCAAGACTGCAGAATTTCTTGCCTCTTTAAAAGAAGTTGTAAATAAACTGTTCTCTTTTTTTATTCGAGATGCTGGGATGGTGACAGGACAAGGGCATGCACACCAAAGATTTAAGGGCTACTTAGAGCAATGGAAGAAGATAGAAATCCCAATGCCAAATGGGATGTTCAGAATGTTTATTTAATTGTATGCAGAACCCAGAATGCTCTTGCTAACATTTCATAGCATTTTTGTGCCTTGGTTTTTTAAAAGCTGCAACGGAAAAGGGTTTTAGAGCAAGCTTTCAATGTACAATCCATTCTTTTATGAACATTTTGCCTGAAGGATTTCTGGAAGCCTCCCTCAGCATTTAGCCCCTTCACCTTTCATGAATGGGGATTTCTTACAGATGTCCACATCTGGACATTTCCTCCTGCTCCGTAACAAGTACTGCAAGTTGCCAGTAAAGGGGCAAGACAAGGCAAGGCACTTTCCCCTCTGCCAAACCCTGGGGAGGGGAGGGGAAGGCAGCTGGTTTCCTTATATCTTAAGATTACAATAGAACCAAAATAAGTAGAACAGGGACTGAACTATATAGGGTGATTACAGTTATAATCTCCACACTATCATTCAAGAAAATCATTCTGGCACGTACTTATCAAAGTCCGCTTTGCCCAGTCCTGTGCATATTCCCTGCCCTTTCTCAGCTCAGCTTTGTTCCTTCTTCCTCATAATATTAACTTCTCTAAGAATCAAAGCATCCCCCCAGCTGTTAAGAAAAGTATCTATATAGGGAACGGGGGAAGGTGAGTGATAAGACTGTTGTGTTATGAACGCACTGCTAGTATGTGACTTCTAAGATAGTCAGTCAGTCTAAGAATTCCAGGGCAAGCAGAATGATTAGAAAGCAAAACTCAGGTGAGACTAGGAAAGACCAGTGGCATGGCCTGCTTTGATAATGTTGGTTATTAATAGTTACTAGTGATATTTATTAATAGTGTTAGTTATTAATGTACAAGGAATGGTTATGAAATGAAAAAAATTGTTTCTCTAGATCTGCAATATTAATGATTGTGTCCCTGTTCTTTTATCACAGCAATATTTATTTATTTGTTTGTTTGTTTATACATGTATTTATAGGATGCATATAACAGCCAAGGCCTTCCTTTACGACTGTTTCAGCAACTGCTGCGGTGATTCCCCCATACCAGCGACCCCTTGCCACCCAAGATAGCTATTTCGTTTTTCTTTACAGTTCTCCTAGCGGCCAAGAAACTGCATTACTATAACGTGTTTCCAACATTCATAAAGATCAGTTGCACCCTGGTTGTTCTCTGTCAGTTGCTTCTTCTCTCTTTGATCGCTGTCTGACAGGAACAAAAGATTATTAGATGGGGAGAAATGCAAAATTATTTCTCCTCCTGCCTCACCCACAAATTCCTTTATGGTTTTTGATAGGTTATCAGTCTAGAGTTATGAAAGATATACTTAGCAATGAAAAGATACTATTCTTCCACAATTACATTGCTAAAATAAGCCAAGGATGAATGTTGCAGACCAAAAAAGTGAATTTTGACATTTTGTATCTTGTTGAATGCTATTACTGCACTAGCAATCATTGTCTCTTACATACAAATTAACAGCTCACCATTTGTCAAGTCTTTCGATAATCACAAGGTCTGATACACAATACGGTTATTAGAATATGACCTGCCAAAAAGAAAAAGAATACAACCTAATTTGGACTATACAATCTATGCTTTCACTTACAAATGACACTTTGACAAGTCATTATTCTACATTTTAGCTGCACCAGAGTAGACACAATTTTAATTCTAATAGTCATACAACCAACTGCCTATAAAGATTACAGAAAACTGTAACATTTGCATAATCATGCCATGATTGGCTTTGCACAACATGATAATTAGTACTCAGGGGTGGAGTATAGGTTGATTTTGGGTTGTTGTTGAACTGTGAACTGTTTTTGAAACATGGATTGTCTGAACCCTGCTACACTAACAACCATGGTTTGTTACCCACAAAGTCCTGAAGAGTAGCCATGGTTTATTATTGGACTATGAACTGCATGTTGTTTGTGATTAAGAATCATGGTTTATCATGGCTTGTTTGTTATCATGGTTATTGTGCTATGTGAATCCAGCAAGTATATTGAACAGTTTCCCAGGCAAACATTGCTTTCTTGCCTGCTAAATGTGATGATAGGCTGGACATGCACATAGTGAGCATGTCGTGAGCGGAGCCAGCTGGAGCCAGGGGTCAGACTAGATAGTCTGGGAGACCCCTTCTGACTCGCTCTGTTTCTATGATTCTATGATGCCATGCTCACAAGATTGGTAGATATAATACTAACAACTGAGCCAAATTCTTTAAAAAATGAAAACATAAAAGCTTATTTTGCTATTTCATATGCTATGATACCCTAGCCACTGTGGATTTTAAAGGCCAGCTCCAATAATTTTTCTAAAGATTATTCATAATGTAGAAAGCAAAAGAAAACAGAATTTCTGAAAAGCAATTGATGGCACGATATTTCTGCATGAGACATTTTATGCCCAGCTGTAATATTTGCTAATGAGCATCATTAAAGCTGTCAGTTTTTTATTTATCATAATGCCACTTGTGTGAGCTGCCTTGTGGCACATCCTGTGCAAAGCACTTCTTGTTTTTACCGAGGGGAATGAGGAGTGTTGATGGTCATCTTTAATAAAAACCATGAAAAACACGCACAGAGTTCTCTGCCGGTAGGACTCCGATGATCCATCAAGCTTCATTCCTCTTGAATACTCCATATTGTGCTAATGTATTTCCCACACTGTACTGTCATACCCAAAGGGTTAAAGATACAGCTTTTAAGGATGGGCACATTCATTAAAAAACAAGGGAAATGATTTCTTGAGCAAAACAGAATTTTACTACGAGCAATTAGATTACCAAGAGAGTAAGTAGAAACCAAACCAAAAAATGATGTAAATTGTATTTCCTTTGCTGGCCTTCTTTTGTATTAACCTTCATGTTACTTAAAGCCATGAAAAGAAATGATGTATTTTCTTATTCTGCATATCAATAGGCGTTTGAGCCAGCATGCTGGACCTCAGCATGAAACAGTCACGCAGTCAGGCTAGGACCATCACAACAACTAAGGGGTGAGTGCTTCAAGATTTTTTTTTTTTGCTGGTTGCCCCACTGCTTCTGAGTTTTGTGCCTCCCCCCACAACTGTGTACTGATACATCAAATGCGGATTTGTAGTTAACAAATGCACACACCATTGTCATAGCAATGTGAATGGCTTCTGTTGGCTTTGTACGGCTTTGTGCTGCAAATTCTGAGTTTTGTGCCATCAGCAAAAGCCCTCAGGTGGGATGGCACAAAATACTGCATACTTTTCATAGAATCATAGAATAGTAGAGTTGGAAGGGGCCATGAAGGCCATCGGATCCAACCCCCTGCTGTTGCAGGACACCATGTTACACCATCCCACCCAGCTGGCTCTCCTGTTTCTTTTTGAATGTCTCCAGTGTGGGAGAGCCCACCACCTCTCTGGGCAGCCAGTTCCACTGTCGTATTGCTCTGACAGTGAGGAAGCTTTTCCTGATGTCCATCCTGAATCTGGGTTGTTGCAACTTGAATTGATTATTCCATGTCCTGTACTCTGGCATTAGCAAGAAGAGATCTTTTGGAGGTGTTATGAGAACGGCGACATTTTAGCATTAGCCAACCACCCCCCGACACAAGAGTCCAACATTATCTTGCTTTTGCTGATAGTACAAGGCTTGGCATTCTTAGTACAAAACAGCATAGGACTAACACAAAATTTTGGCTTATGTTTGCAGGAGATACGAATTGCAGAAGGAGCATTGGACTTAACAGACCCTACTTATGCTACCAAGGAACAACTTTCTAAATAAAGCTTGTGAATGTCCCCAAGATACCCAGGAGAAAATAAATAATGATATAAAAAAGAAAATGGGATTTATGCAGGGCCCACATGTGCTGTAAATGGCAAGTGCTATTTACAACGGTATGAAAAACACTTATTCGACAGAATAAAGCCTGAAACTCTGGCAGCTGCAAGGAGAATGACAGAGGAGAAACATCGGCAGTTGCCTTAGGCTGAGGCAGACCACTGGTCTATCTGGCCCAGTATTATTGCCACTGAATGACAGCTGCTCTCCAGGTATTTCTCCCAGTTCTACATGCAGATGCTGGGGAATTAATCAGGAACTTTCTGCATGCAAAGCAGGTGCTCTGCCGCTGAGAATGAAGCATACAGACTGTGCATTTAGTTGCCATTTTATATTTATGACATTTTTCCTTCTCATAGTACCAACATATCATTTAATTATTCAGGAGAAACCTTATTATAGAATTGCTACGAAGGTTGACTTTTGTTTGTCACATGGCAAACTTCTCGTTCAGGGGGAGGAGCAGGTGTGGGTGCATGTACACAGGGAAGAAAGAGACAATTCCATCCATCTTATTTAAAGACAATTTGTTTCAGGCTCATCTTCCATGTGGTTGACTTTGCTAACACAACGGGAGAAAAGCTCAGCTGAGGAGAGAGCAATACTAGGAGGTGATGCTTGGTCCTGGGAAGAAGAAGGTGTGCTACCTTTACTGAACAGCCCCACCCTCAAGCAGCCCTCCCCGTCAGTCGCGCATCAGCCATTTAGCCACACGGCATCTCCTTTTCTGTATTTCTATTTATTTATTTATTTATTTATTTAAAGCTTTTATAGACCATCCCATTACTGGTGTCTCGGGACGGTTTACAATAAGCACAAATAAAATAAAAATGGCACAGCATCCAGTGATTAAATATTAAAACCACAAAAAACAATTAACCATTAAAATAATGGGAAAATAAAAAGGGTTTTGCCTGCCACCAAAAAGAAAAAAAGTGTTGGCACCAGGCAAACCTCTCTGGGGAGTGCATTCCACAGTCAGGGTGCCACCACAGAGAAGTCCTCCTCCGGGTAACCAACCACCTAATCTCTTTCAAGGAGGGCTCCCAAAGAAGGACCTCTGCCTCAGATCTCAAGGGGTGGAAGGACACATAGGGAAGATTTAAATGTCCAGCATTTAAGACCCACAGCTGCACAAGTTGCATCCAAGATGGTCCAAGTCAATGATTAAAAGCAGAGAACTAAAATGTTGCTTCAGAAACAAAAAGAGATTTCTGCAGAAAAGTAGTGACCATATTGTCCACAAGAGCACCAGCTTTGAGGTGTCTCCTGGGCCAGAGTAGCAGAAGAAAGATAAAACACAAAGGGGGTGACTTGATATGCGTATTCTGCATGAAATGCCATACGTCAGCAAGTTAGAGCCCAATCCTTTGCTTTCTGTCTTCCAGGATGTTCCCCGAAACAGCTGAGGATACTTTAACCTCTATCAGAAAAAAACACTAATATTTCATGTCTCCTAAAATATGTGTCATATCCATAATGCAAACTCTCTCCTGATAAATGCAGGTACAGAATGGACAGCTCTGTGTACAGCAGTTCATCTCTCATTGTCATGTGCACCTTCCTACAGGTATGGATTTTTCCAGCAATTTGGTGAAACCATTTGGTGGGGTCCATCTTGCCATTCACCACTTCAACTGTTCTGTGCAGGAGATGGAACGGAAGCAAGATGGATGCCAGGTGATGGGACAGGGAAATCGAATGTAGGCTGGGAAATCGAATGTAGGGTGCTACCGTGGGTTATTCGACTTCAGACTGTGGGAATCACATTCTTCAAAAAAAAAATCAAGTTTTTATAATGTCTGCAAGTATTGTTGTAAGCCGCCCCGAGGCTTCGGCGAATGGGGCGGCATAAAAATGTTTTAATAAATAAATAAATAAAATAAATAAAATAATTGAAAAAACAAACAAAACAAATGACCACAGCCTAGAGTGGGTTGTAGGTGCCAGTCCATTCTCTGATGTGCTGGCTTTGGTTTTGGCTTTACAGGAAAATTTTCACATAAAAAGGCAACCTACTTCTTGGTATCTGCATTAGTACAGTTTACTCAGTCACCTCGGGATTCTAGTTGCTCATCCCCATTTCCTTCTACCATTCTGCTATCATCAAGTTGCAACAACCCAGATTCAAGCTGGACATCAGGAAAAGCTTCCTCACTGTCAGAGCAATAGCAGAGTGGAATCAGGTGCCCAGACAGGTGGTGGGCTCTCCCACACCAGAGACATTCAAAAAGAAACTGGACAGCCACCTGAGTGGGATGGTGCAACTTGGTGTCCTGCAACAGCAGGCGGTTGAACCTGATGGCCTTCATAGGCCCTTCCAATTCTACTATTCTATGATTCTATGATCATATGCAAAGAAAATGTGCAAGCCAAGGTCTGTTTGCCAGATGGTCAGAAGCCCATTCACCTCTGGCTGTGACAAATGACTTTCAATAAAAAAGGCTTTGCTTTGGATTTGTCACCTGCCCAGTCCTGAAGCATCTGGGCTGATAACAGCATGTTAATTCCTGGAGTGGGGAGCACGCTACATGCATTTAATGTATGGAAGATACTTTCTCCCTTCAAAAGCAATGAATAAACAGCTTGCATATAAAGGCTTGACCAGGCTTAATGCCATTCACTAGGCTTTAGCCAGTCACCATTCTCACGTTGTAAAGGACCCACCAGAGACCTTCTCTGCTTGCTTATGCTCTCCAAGTTCTGCACATCACATCCACTAAAAAAAGAGAAAGGGTGTCTCATCATAGTATTTGCCATGAAAGAAGGGGTCCCCTAGAGCCACAAGCTCAGAAACAGCTTTACAAAAGCAATATGAAAGTAGGAAGGAGCTCAATGGGTAAAATGCTAGAGTTGAAGTTAGAGGTGGCTTCAAACAGCTGACCTGACTCCAAACTCAGTTCCCCAGATTAAAATCAAAAGTGGAACATACAGAAGACATCAATGAGAGATCACAGGTTTTTAAAAAGTTTGCCAATGCAGTCGTCAGAGCCTCAGGGCAGGGGTGACAAAACTCTTTCAACCCAAGAACTTACATCGCTTTTGGAGTAGATCTCAAGTGGGGAAGCATTCCAGTGCTGCAAAGAGCCAAAGGAAATCAGGGTTCCACCCAAAGAAAGAAGGACAGACAGACCAGCATACTGTTGCTTTAAACTCTTAAAGCAAGTAACTAAGCTTTAGGAGAAGCACTCAGCCTAATAGAAGGGTGGGGGGAAAGTCACAAAAGCTGAGGAACAACCAAGCTGTGTGGTCTTCTGGGCAACTCTGAACAACCAGACTGGGCCTGAAGAGCCCTACTCCTTTCTTGCAATAAGGAGATGCTCCAGAATCAGGTGTTAGAACTGCATGACCCTTTATGTACTACAATTAAAACAATCCCACAGAAATAAATAACAACAACCCCATGTTCAAAAATCAATCACAACAGCTGAGTCTCTCCACTTCAGCTGTCTTCCTCACCATTCCGTGAAGCACATTCTCACCCAGGAGCTGAAAACCGCCTTTAAAACTGCAAACTCCTCCATAAAAAGGCACAGGCAAGAGGGCTGTTTAAATTCTGATTATGCAGAGACCGAGAAAAAGAGACACCAACACGAAACAAGCCACTTTGGAGTGTGTGTGTTTGAAAGAAAAGAAGTAGCACAGATGCCTGCATGTCATATTTCTAGTGGCAGGAGGAGGAGCCCGTTTTTATAAAGCACAGAGCATTGCACAGCGATAACATTCACTATAAAAATTTAGGGTAACGAGATGAAAGGCTGTGGCTCCCCTAGCCAGCCTGCCCACAATTCCAGTTTTAGTACTGCCTGTGCGTTTGCTTCTCTGTGATATTCTCATCCTTAACAAGATCAGAGATGATGATTTATTCCACCCCCAGCCTCCCTGCATTGGAACACTATCCTGTGGGACCCGAGATTTCTGAATTGCTTGTGGCCATCAGATATTACATTACTGCTGCAGCTTTCCTTCGCACGAACCGACAGGGGGTGGGTGGGGGAGAATCTAAAATAATTACATTCATGCTGGGAATCAAAGTTTATTGACTTTCCCTTGAGCAGTGATACCAAAAAGCTGGTTACAAAAGTTGCCAACTTATTTAATGATACAGCCACCTCCTCCCTGTACTTGTCAAAATCTTTGGAAAGCATTCTCAAAGAGACATATATATTTTTTGATGCAGAGCAATATCATATCATTTTTAAAGGCAGCTGGTTTTCCTCCTCCTCCTCCTCCTCCTCCTCCTCTTTAACACTCCAGTGCATCTGAATACCGAGCACTTTTTATCTCTCTCTTCCCATTCCCAGTTGTCAGAGTCTAAGGAAGCAGGTTCTGTTACTGGAAGATACTGTCATCGTTTCAAAATTCTCTCTTTAACTAAAGCTTTGGACTGTCATACCCCATGTCATGCAAGTTGATATGCCATTTCTGCTGCTCCAGTGGAATCTTTTTTATTATTAGAAGTAGTAGTAGCAGCATTTACAGCACCTACACAAGGGTTGCATTTTAATATGGGCATTAGCACCAGCAGTGTCTACAAGCATCCCTCTCCCCCACCACCAAGTTCCAGGGATGCGAGACCTCGCTTTTCCAGGCATGGCTTTTCCAGCAGAAGTGGGATGCCAAGAGCATTTCAGCCACCTTAGGCACTATTTTTTGCCAGTGCTGGATTTGCCACCCAGCATCAACCCATTTCTTCTGTCCCACTATTATTTCTTTATGTATACTTGTAGCTTGCCTTTTTCCTTCTTTTCCTTCTTTTCCCAAGGCCACTTACATAATCCTCCACAACAACCCTATGAGGCTGGTTGAGCTGAGAGTGAGTGACTGGCCCAACTGCAGGAGCAAGTGGGAACTAGAACCCAGATCTCCTGAATCCCAACACACAAACCCCCGGCTCTCAAAACTTTTTCATGTTCTGGCTCCTTGTCCCAATAATGTTCTACTACAGCGATGACGTATCAAGCACTATTTGCTTGTGCGCTGGAGACAACTGCTTTCAGAGCAGTGGTACACAATGCATTTCTTGAGTTCTGGATACCTGAAGGAGCACCTTCTCCCCAGTGTGCCCTCCCACCCCTTGAGATCTGAGGCAGAGGCCCTCCTCTGGGAGCCATCCTTGAAAGAGACCAGGAAGGTGGCTACCAAGAGGAGGGCCTTCTCTGCAGTGGCGCCGTGACTGTGGAACACGCTCCCCAGAGAGGTTCACCTGGCACCAACGCTTCTTTCCTTTTGGCACCAGGTGAAAACATTTTTATTTTCTCACTATTTTAATTTTAATTTTATTTATTTATAAAATTTGTATATCATCCGATTACTTGTGTCTCTTGCGGCTTACAATAATTTGCTAATTTATCTTAATCTGTGGTTTTACATTTAATATTGGATGCTGTGCTACTTTTCCTTTTATCTTTATCCTATTTTATTGTTGTTATTGTGAACTGTCCTGAGACATCTGTGATGGGACAGCATACAAAAGTTTTAAATGAATACATAAATTTATTTATTTCTCCACAATTAAACCATACTGTTCTGTGCTCCTCACTCCCCAAGGCAAAGTAAGGGATGCTTTTTCCCTACATCTGTTCCCCATGTTGTTTAACAAATCAGATTTCACACACATGCACACATGTACACACGCTTCATGTCTGTTATGCTCGCCTTCTGCTGCAACAAAACATCCACATAAGTTCCTTCTGGGGGCAAATATCACCATGAATTTAATTCCAGGTTCATTTAATAACATCTGAAATAGGCCGGAAGCTTGAGCAGCCCTGTTCAGGAAAAGAGTGCACCATTGCCTAGGGTTAATGCTGTAGGTATTGATTTGCAGCTTAACTGTGAATGGTATAAACTATCCAAAATTACAAAATAGGCATAAGCAAAGATAAACACCTATGATACAGTATGTTGGGGACATTACTACAATTCTGTCAAACATACAACTGCTATGCAAAAATGCTGACATGCATTGGTATTTTTAACCAGTTCAACACATAACTGGAAATGACATTAAATGGCTCTTGCAAGAGGAAGTGGAATGCACAGATTGCCAAAGAGAGAGTGCTGATGTGATCACTGATGTGGCATACTCTGTATGTGTGTGTGTGAGTGTGTGTAATCCATCGGGCAATCGATCCCCAAACATTGCTATATGTTCAGATAAAATAACGCTTCTACTGTAGCCAGGAGCAACATTCCCAGGGACCATTTGGTCACATTTTCAGACTTTCATACAACTCTGCAAATTGCTCCAATTGCTCCCACACAAGCTCCATTCATATGAACAGGAGTTGTGCAACTATTCTAAGCCACTCTAAAAGACTGATCTGACACAGCAGGCTTAGCACCAACAGCTGACAACCAGATGCCCCAGTGAAGATCAAAGAGTATGATGGATGGTGATGATGAAGGCCATCTTTTGTTCTCTGCTCTACTCTCTGAAATGAATCTAATCCATTTTCAAGGCCATCTGTAGTGGTGGGCAATCACAACAGACTATTACAATGATCTCTATCTTATTTATTTATTTATTTATTTATTTATTTCACTTTTATACCACCCAATAGCTGTGGTTGAGTTGTTAACAAAAGTTAAAAACACAAAAACAATAAAACATTAACATAAGACAACAAGACAATTATAGATTGCAGAAAAGACAATTTTCTTCACTTTCTTCTCAATGTAGCACCAAGTCATTCTACTGGATGCTCTCAAGTTGAAGAATTAAAAGTATAATGAGGAATAAGGGTGCAGGCAACACCTCCATCCAGTCTCCCACTAGGATCATACGTCGGAGTTGTTCTCAGATAAATCTGTGATGGCATGGTGAAAACTGCTCAACTGATGGGGTGAGCCAATGAACTGGAGCAGGTCTTTGTGCGAAATTATTTGAATAGCAGCCTTACCTGTGTGTGCACCAGTCCTCTATCACTCCCTTGGTCCTATCAGCCAGAATGCCTGGAAACTCCTCCAAAAAGCATTTACAAAGGCAGATCTGTCTGCATCTTACAGGGAATGTGTTTTAATCAATGTGATTCTGGGTGCAAGTCCAAAAGCAACTCATTTTTATTTTATATATATTTATTTTATATATAGTATTTTATAGTGGATTTGTTTTGTGGGTGGGGTTTTTTTTGGTTCATTGTATTGTAGTAGTATGTATGTCTAATATTATTGTTTTATTGTGCATATTGTCACTATTATATTTTGTAAGCCACCCAGATAATCATTCTGGCTAATGGAGTGGGGGTTAGAAATGTAATAAATAAGTAAGACTGATTAGGAAGGACCACTTAGGTGCAGACAGATGCAGATGCAAAGTAACAAGGATAAACTTACTAGCAGTAACATCAGAATTAAAATTAAAAACAGTCATGAGTGTTTAACCAAAGTGGGGTAGGAGGATAGACACTACTTGTGACCCAAAACTGGAAATGTTTTCTGACAAATGAGATGTTCTGTATCTCTTCCAACAGGCCTTCCCAGATTAGTTCCCAGTTTTGTTTTATGCTTGTTTTAGTCTAAATTTGAATTATAGTTGTTTTTGATCTCTTGTAAGTGGCCCATACCCTGTGGGAATGGGGCGGGGTGTGTGTGTGTGTGTGTGTGTGTGTGTGTGTGTGTGTGTGTGTGTGTATCTGTGTGTGTGTGTGTGTGTGTGTGTGTGTGTGTGTGTGTGTGTGAAAAACAAAATAAATGAATAAATTCTAGGGCTTTCATTCATACAGCCGCCATAAGTTGGAGACAACTAGACAGCACTTATTGGCACAGCCAATATTCATTTATTAAGTGTATAGACTGCTCCTATAGCCCCATTAGGGCTCTCTGGGCAGTATACATTTCATTATATACCGTTAATCAATAAAACTGTCCAAACCAAATCTTGCAGATTCCAACATCTACTGAAAAGTCATAGTACTTGAAGAGAAGTGATGATATTCAAAATTAGGCCTAGTTTTTAATGAAAGTGTTTTAGAGGGAAACTGTTTTACATTTTTGCATATTGGAATTTTATCTGCTTTAATTTGCATACTGGATTTTTATACTGTGCTTATTGTATTTGTATTTTTATTGTATCTTTTGTATTTGATTAACTGTTGGAACTGCCCTAGAAACCATAGAGCAGTATAGAAATGAAATGAAATAAATTAAAATACCCGCTTAATAACTCCAAAATGTTTGAATCAGTACCTTTGAGAATATTTATTTCAAAGATAGGACTCTAGGCTGCATTATAGACAGCTTAACTAAAACACTTTTCTACTGTACAATAAGATGCTCAATTAAAGGGAGCCAGCCTTTTATATCAATAACTCTCTTATGTCAACAGCATAATGTGTGAAGAGAACAGACTTGCAAAAGATCTCTTTATCTGATTTGAACAGAGAGGTTAACATTGCAATTTTTTGAGAAGTTTGATAAAGATTTTTTAAAATCTTTTTAAACTGAATGGCACTATTAGCCTATTATCAAAAGAACTTTCCATTTGAATTCATTTTAAAATGAATGGCCTCAGAAGTGAGTACTGCTCCCAGTCCAACTTCTGCAGAAGAGTCCCTTGACAACAGAATGAGGCATGACAATGGTTATTATTCCTATGAGAATATTTTCAAAAATATATGGCAGAATACTCAGGTTGACAGTGCACGTGTGCTCAGAAGCCCCATTCAATTCAGTGGGATAGATTCCCAAGAAAGTGTGTATAAGCCTGCAGCCTAAAAAGGACAGCCACATGTCTGAGGGTGGAAATTCCTGGATACTGAAATACTGGAATTACCAGTATTGGTATTGGACACTGGAAATATCTGGATACTGGAAATATCTGAGAGAGAGTCAGGAGGGAAGGAGACCACTGAAGCCAAGATATGAATTAACCGGAGCCTCTGCCAGTTTCCCTCCCTCTCCCTGTGAACCACTGTTGCTAGGTGGTCTAAAAAGGTGGACCAACAAAACAGGCAGGACAGGAAGGCAGGGAGTGGCTTGAGATGCCTCGGCCACCAGCAACACCTGTCACCTGCCACAAGAGCTGCCACCAACACCTGCCACCGCCACTCTTTTACCAGCCGGTCAGTGCTCAACCTGCAAGTGCAATGGAAGGTTACAAGGCATTGGACTGCGCCAGTGAAGGCTCGCGCCAGCTGGGCAAAGGCAAGAGGAGGGCACAGCCCAGTGTGACCAGTCCAAAGAGGATGACTGCCTAAATCATATTCCATTAATGGAACTTCAAGGAGACTTGCTTAATCAAGGCCAATTAAGCATCATTTTAAAGAGCAACTTTTGTTGATTAAGCACTGCAGAAAAGTATATTATTACCGTGTTTCCCCGAAAATAAGACCTATCACGAAAATAAGATCTGTCCCAAAAATAAGACCTTGTACTATTTTTGTTACTTGCTAAAATATAAGCCTTACCCTGAAAATAAGACCTAGCTGTGTTTATTCCCAGGGCCAGGGGGAACATAAAGAGCCTTTTTAAATTTTACTTTTTAACTTAACTTTAACTTAATGCACTGTGTGAAGGAAACATGCTTATGCAGCTCTGCTCCCTGCGGAGGGAGCAGAGCTGCATAAGCCGATGCTTCCTCTACAGCGCCGGCTCCTGTCACAAGCGGAGTCATACCAAATGTACCAAATGTACATGTATTCATGCTGTTGTACATGAATAAGTGTGGATTGTTGTACACATTAAAAAATAAAATAAAAAATAAAACCTACCCCAAAAATAAGACCTAGTGTGATTCTGTGAGTCAAAAAAAATATATAAGACAGTGTCTTTTTTTCAGGGAAACACGTTATTATTACTACATGACATTTCTGTGTTGATCATAGATAAAGCTCTCTGAGATGTTCACAACCAGACTGGACCTTGCTTGGCTTCAGGCTATATGGAAGATACAAGTTTATATACCAATCCATGCATCCAGTGGCTGGGAGTGTTTAAGATGGTCTGAGGCAGACACCTACTGGGACTTAGCCAACGCTACCACAATTAAAGTCACTGGGGGATTGTAACAAGAGAATGCCCCTGATCCGAATCGATCACCACCTGTGGAACGCCACCTCTTTTCGATATATGTTTCCCCTGGCTTGGAGAACATCCTGTTGTATATTATGCTTTCCTCAAGCTCATGAGGCCCTTAAGAGAATATAAAAAGCTTGTTATTTCTGGATATGACTGATATGTTTGTGCCCTTAAACAAAAACATCCTAGGCCAAAAATTATTAGAAAAATATCAGCGTTCCCAATGGGCTTTGGCACAATCTAATTAGCCACCCCAACACTCAATTTTGTCAAAAAAGACTCTGACAACCTAATAACCAGATTGTCAATGCCTGACATTGAAAAATGATATTGTGTTTTCTAGGAATGGAAAAAGGAACACTGTTCTCTGCCAGCCTCCCATAAATCCCCTTGCTTTGCTGCAATATTTAAATCTCTCCTTTTCAGCTAACAATATTAGCCTGGCACTATTCCTGCTTAATTTCCTCTAATATTCCAGATAGGTAATCAGAAACACCAGATATCTAATTTCAAGAAAAAGCCCAAAGCACCAGTGTGAGCTCTGATTACTAGTGCACACTTTGCTTTAAAGAAATGGAAAATGAAGCTCTCCCAAAGAAAACGAACAGCATGGACTTTCAGGATGAAAACAGATGATAATTTACCTGTTTGTCAAACACTACATCTTTTTCTTTTCATTCCTACTGTAAAATAGGCACCTGATTGGGACTCTAGAATGGAGAGCCCTGTACCTCCTGTACAGCAAAAGAGGAAAGCAGATATAGTTGCTGGATACTCATTTAAAGTACAGTCTATTTTAGTCCTCTTTGTAGACTTGCACTTCCTTAGAACCAAGTGATCTCTCCTAAGTGAGAGATAATTGAAATCATTCTATGACCATGGTGTGAAAGTGACATTAAGTCCATCAAGAAATAGCAGTGTGTTGTTGCCACAAGAGATAAGAATCGGCTGTTAAGGTCCATTGCAAGTCTAGGCATGTCTACTCAGAAGTAAATCCTCTTGCTTCAGGATAAGGAGCAATAGTCGTTGGTAACAAAGGTAATATGAAGGCGGTAGACACACTATGGGGGTGATAGTTAAGGGTGCCGTATGAAAAGGTCTGGAAAAACCTGGAGCTGTTGTTGACTAGCGAGAAACCCAAAATGCACACAGAGCGTTCCTCTGTGATGTTTTCTTTCCCTCTCCCCAGTTGTGCAATGAGTGGTTTGATTCAGTCAGGTCAATTGCCAATCCACACCATTTAAACAACAAAAAGCTATGTGCTCGTTTGTCAGTTGTTGATACTGACAGATCAATAAAACAATTGTTCATTTTCACAAGTATTTTTCTGCCCAGAGGCCTTAAAGTAATATAAAAAGTGGAGTATGTGGTCTGTTTCCTCCTCTTCCTTGAAATCTGCCTGAATTTGTGGAAACATACAGAGGAATGAGAATTGACAGACAAACCAACACTCTGTTTGAAAACTCAAGAAGCTTAATCATTTTTTAACTTGCTGAGGTGTCAGGCTGCAGGGCAAGTTTGAAAACAATGGATTCTTTTTGCTGCTTATCTTGATACAGCAGAAATCCAAAAACCATGAAGGGGATTGCTGTGCGTTCATTCCTGTCTGCACACTCACATAAGCACTGGCCCTGCTCTAACAGCTGCTACTTCAAGACAGCCCTGTAAATGAGAGCGAGAAACCAATATGTTGCCCCACTTGAAAACTGTAATCTTCACCTTCAAGTAACATAAAGCATTAATCCTTAACCTTACCCAATGCATGGCTGGCTCTTGAACGTGTGGTAATTACGCTATCAAAAAGTGATTATTTTAAAAACCAATATTGCTTTCTAATCCCTGAGTCAAAAGCTCTGTCAAAGCCTGAAACAAGTCTAATTTTCTTGACTGGTCTGGACAAATGCCCCAAATTCACCAGATGGTTATTCTACATGGGTTAATACCAAAGGTTAGAATCCATTTGTCACATTGGTGATAGTAAGGCTTACTGTTTTGTAAGGAACTGATTTCCAGATATTTATTTATTTATTATTAAAAGCTTCTCTAACCCATCCACTACAAACGTCTCAGGACAGCTTACAAAAATGAGTAGAATAAAACAAACACCATACAGATATATGCAAGATCACAGCCTTATTATTATTACTACACTGCATTTATTATTACATTGCATTTATAACCCTCCTTTTTCCCTCTTGTAAGGAACCCAAGGAAAATTAAGTAGCTCCATTTTAGGTAAGTTGGGCTGAGAGTGAGTGACTGGCCCATGAGCTTCATGGTCAAGGCAGGGACTAGAACCTGGATCTCCCAGGTCCCCAGTTCCACCCTCTGAGCACCATGCCACAATGGCTGTTAGGCATCCGAACACCATTATAACTTTTGCCACACATTAATGATCTTAAGAATCCAAAATCCCTGTGTATGACAACCAATTCCAACCAAGGAATTGGTTACATGTTGTGTGTTATACTGAGAACTGAGTCCAGGACTTCATTATTTGAGAGCCAGTGCGGCCTGGAGACCACAGGTTCAGGGCCCCACTCTGCTACTGAATTCACTGAGTGACTTGGGGCCAGTCTCAGCCTAAACGACGCCTGGGTTGTAAGCATCAAATGAAGAACAGGACCATATACTTGGACTCCTTGGAGGAAAAGGGACATAAATGTATCAAATGAATAAATACTTTTTTATAAATGAAAAGCAACAACAGCCCATATCCAACTGTGATTTATTTTTTAAATCACACTATTCTAATTGGAATACAGGGGAACGCCCATGTTACCCCACTATCAACCTTGCAGTTGGAACACCTGAGCCCAAGTTTCCTTTGCCCTAATGTCCCACCACCGCCTATCAAAACATTTCGAGCACAGTCCTAGCATGTTCAGACAGAAAAATAGTCCTACAAGTATCCCGGACCTTTTTCTGTCTACAGGTGTGCAGGACTCTGCCTGAGAGTGTACAGCTGTCACAATGGGCATAGCCCAAAGATGAAGCAGGATACTTCCAGCCTTCTTCTTGAATCACCTGCAGCCATTTCGACAGTTGTGCACCTTCCTTAAGAAGTCCTAATGAGGCAGTGCCATTTCTTTGCTTGTTTACTTCTTTATTGAAAGTATTTGCATAAGACCCGGTGATGCGTTCAAGACCTTTGTTCCAGGTCCCAAGTCTTTATTTTCAAGTCCAAGTCAAGGCTGAAGACACTGAATGAAATTTTCAAGTCTAGTCTTAAGTTTCTTCTCAAGAGCCAACTTTAAAAGGAAAAAAGGGAGGTGGTGAGGACATGGGAGAGTTGTAAACAACCCCAGTAAGCCCTGGGTCATAAAAAATGTAGACAACAACCCAGTCATACAAAATGTAGAAATCTTGAGTCAAGTTGAGTCACTTGCTCAGTGCTCCCAAGTCGAGTCACTAACGTGACTTGAGTCAGACTTGGGAGTGAGATGCTTGAGTCCCCCACACTGGTAGCACCCAGAGCAATTTGAACTTCAACACATTAAGATAGATAAAACATCAACTAATACCTTAATATGTGAGAGCATGATGCTAACAGGGGGCTTTTATACAAAATAAATTAATTAATAATAAAACAATGAAAAATTAGAGTGGAAATACAGCAGCGATGGAAAACAACCAGTGCCTTTGGATGCCGGTATAGGAAGTTGGCTCCTATCAGAGACACAGCAATCTAGAGTGACCCCAGTGGGAGATGCAAAGCAACTTTTGCCTGTCTCATTCCATATTTAGTGCTTTTTTATGGAACACAGGACAATCAATGATTACTAAGGGTGGTAACGACATATTACCCCCATTATCAGAATACCAGTTGCTGGGGAACATGAGCAAGATGGAGCCACTGCACTCATCCTGTCCTGTTTGTGGGGCTTCCCCAGGCATTTGGTTGGGCACTAGATGCCCAGGGGAACTGGATGGGGGGTTACGGAGGCCTCTCCTCCAACCCAGCAGGGCTCTGCTCATGATGTTGCTAGTGATAAGAGTGAAGCACATCCTAGTCTGCATTTCCAGAATATCTTCGTGGTATTGTAAGCACAGCAGTGAAGGTGCAATTGGTGAAAACTACTCTGTGCCAAGCCAAACCTGCCCACTTTAATCACCCGTTATGAGTCAGCCTGCGCACAGAACATAAAAAGGAGTTCTACAAAATGTTCCCAATGCAGAAGAATGAGGGAGCATTGTGCAAACAAAATTTAAAATGACCACATATGTGTTCAACTTTCTTGCTCTCTCTCAGCATGACAAAACCTGTATTGTATAGATGAGAAAGTGCATTCCCCCATTTACACTACTGAAACTGTTCCCAATATGAAGTGCAGGATGTCTTTTCCACCATCAGTTCATCATATTTCTCAAACGGAATCTGTCAGTCATGTATTCTTCACCTCCATCCATTTCCTGCCATTGGGAGGTTTTTCCTATAATTGAAAACAGCACCTGGTGAGTAAGGCAGAATGCAATGGACATAAGCACGGCTGTAGAATCTGGCCAAGGCTAATGCCCTTTAATTTCTCTGCTTCCCCCTAGTCCCCAGCGCAATGAGAAAAACCTCTGAACTGGAAGGGAAAGCATGAAATATCGCTTTCAAGATTGCTAAAGGAAACTTTATGGTAGTGAAAATGTCTTTTCCTCCAACTAATTTTATGTTTGAGCTATTTCAGATTGTGTGTGTGTGTGTGTGGGTGGGTGGGTGCATACTCACAGACATGCACAAACACACACACAGGATTTTTGTCCAAGAAGTTTAAACATGCATATTTAAACAAGTACTTTTATACTGCAAACAAAGTGCCCTTCACAGCTTTGGGTAACGGTTGAACAAGGCTCGTGTAGGGTCCTTCTTCACTGTCTATTCTGTAACACACATGTAAACACCACTACCAGGTAAAACCAGGCTTTTGAAGAACAAATGATCTACAATTACTCAATGGCCTGAGCCCAAATGAACATTGTTTTAAAACTGCACATACAGTTAGCTGGTCCAAGAAAGGAAGAATCCTGATACAGTGGTGCCTTGTACTTTGAACGACCCTAAGTTTGAACGTTCCAGAGTTCAAATGCTAAAACTGAGATAAAATCGTTCCAAAGTTTGAACAATGCTTCTAAGATTTAACTGCACGTGCAGTGAAAATAATGTGATTGCCGTGGAAACATCATCTGTTGTGCACACAACTGTTTGATCATTTTCAGTGTCTTTTTGATCATTTCCATGTTTAGCATCTGGAAACTGATTAATTCACTTCCATTATTTCTAACAGGGAAAACTGATTTGGACTTCAAACAATTCAGAGTTCAAATGGCCTCCTGAAACAAATTAAGTTCAAAGTATGAGGCACCACTGTACTCAAGTTATTCCAGAAAAACCAGAGACTGTTACTGAAATATACATAATAAATAATGCTGAAACATAAGGGCAGAAGAAGAGCCATCAACAAAAAGGTTGCTCTAGTCCATGATTTAGCATTCAATGCACAAGCCAAATGGAGCTAAGTGAAACCTCAGGCTTCCATATGGCTCAGGTTGGGGAGATAAACCGGGATTCAGTTTCTGTGATTCCTGTCTTGATATTATGAGTTTAAAATAAACTCCAATCAATTGCTAAGCAAGCCAGTTTCAGATCCTAGACTGCTTGGCTGTCTTGCCTAATGCATTAGGGTGTATCTTACATCATCATGCTTGGTCTGCATGTAAGAAAAACCTGGGACTCCATTAATATAAAACAGAGTCCTGGGCTTGGACCCATGACATGCAACAGGGACTTCTCCATGCTCTCCCTTATTTGCAATCCCCCATGAGTAACCCTTCAGTTTCCTCTGGAGGGTCCCCAGTTTTCCAGAGCAGAGTCCGAAGGAGCATGGGTTGCTGCAAAGAAGAGGGGAGAAATTCCACCTCCTCCCAGCCATGTAGGAAGAGGGAAAGGAGCCTGGTGCTTTAGGCAAGCTCCTTTCAGCATTTGCACAAAGCACTAAGCTCAGTTTAGCACCACATGATAGTACAGCTAATTCCGTGCATTAAGGACAAAGGAGGAAGGAATAGTAGCATTGTGACAACTGGTGACAAGGGAAAGTGGAGGTTCTGGGGGAAATGTGACATTGGGTTTCCAAGCCCAGTACCAACTATTTATTTATGTATTCATTTTATGCTACCCTTCAATAAATCTGTCAGGGATGAGTAGAAGAAACAGTAAAAACAGTAGCAAATGAAAAATAAAATGAACACAAAAGCAGAACAGCAGAACACTCCAATGTAAAAATTCAGCAGAGCAGATAAAAACTATTCAAAATTAGACAATTCACATTCAGCACAGCAATGCCTCAACAAATAAACACGTCTTTGTCTGGTACCAAAGAGATAATGCAATTGGCGAACTTTGCATATACATAAAAAATTTGTACTCATATTTCCTTGCTTTATTTTGACTCTCTCTTTAACTTAATCGGCATTATGCATAGTCAGTATTATTATTAAGTAGTAGTAGTAGTAGTAGTTGTTGTTGTTGTTGTTGTGGCAAGCATATTCTTTGCTGTCCGGTGAAACAGGCCTGTATACATAAAGCAATCTACTGCAAGTCACAGTCCTCTCAGACTGGGAATCGCAGCATCCAGTTCCAAAGGGCTTTTCTGGACTGCCCTTGATGTGTTTTTAGCCACATGGGCACCACTAAAACAACGGACTAGAAGGAGACAGTGATATATTCAAGTCCTTTACTCCAAGCTTCGAGCAAATTCTCAAGTCTTAACCTTCAAGTCCAAGTCGAGTTTCAATCCATTGAAAGGAATGTTCAATTTAAATTCAAATCGCTTCTCAATTCACCTGTCCCCTGCCCCCGCCCTTTGTCCCTCCCCCCGAATGCCTCCCTCATGCCAAAAAGAAGAGCTGAAGTCAAGCTGAGTCACTTGCTCGTTGCTTCTGAGTCAAGTCCAAGCTGAGTCTAGAATCAAAACATTTCAGTGCACTATGCCACCAGGGGTTGAATCCTAGGTCTGCCTCCAGCTTATAAAAGGTCCTTCTCCCAATTTCTTGGAAAGTCTCTTCCCCCACCTCTCCAGCTGACATGGTCCATGCAGCAGGGTCTCCTGGCTCTCTGTGTAGCATCTTCAGGGGACTGGATGGGCTGCCATGTCAAGGAGTGGGAGGGAAGCCCAGTTCTGTCTGCAGTTATACCAGCTGAAATCTGGATGTGACCCTACCTGTCTAATGCCACAACCACAGCACATGAACATGAAAATTGGTTTCCCATCAGCCAGATAGGTACTTTTGGAGCAGCATTCTGGATTTAATTCAATAGACGGCTGCAACTGGCATGCATACTGAGAAAATAAGAATTATTTCTTTAAATAGATGTCATTAGCACACATGTATTTTATTTCTCAGGCCTTTAAACAGAGTAAACTGCTTGTTATATAGTTTTCACTTCTGAATACAAATAAAAGATTTGGTATGTTTTCCCCCCATTTCTATGTATGGATGTGTTTATAAGCTTTGCTTTCATAGCATTTTAAAAGATTCTTACAGAGCGAGGGTTAAGCTGGGGCAAAGCAATTTGGCATGCCTGCTTTGGAAGTTAACAGGGAAAGCAGGAACAGGCCTGAGCTGACCTTAACAAATCTGAAGGGAAGATAAAACCATGTGCTTGCTTAAAGCAGCCCAAATCCTTCAACCTGCAGTTATCTCATGTGAAATCTTCGGTCCTGTGACCACTGCATTATAGATTGCCAACTGTATGCCTTTTATGAACACTACATGATCAAGAACTCCAGTGCTGAGGCTGACCCAGGGTGCTTGTAGCAGCCAGGTGCAGCGCTGGTTCCTGCCATCTTAAGACACTTGCTTCAATGCTTCGTCACAAATGCTTTTGCTCTCTGGTTTCATAATCAGCTTGTCCTGGGAAACAGGCACACTGGTTCAAGGGGCAGTGGGGGTGATTGAAATTGGGAACAACATCCTTAATTAAACCTAATGGAACTGTTCTTTTTGTAACCACAGTTCCTGCATAGGGGGGCCACCACAGGTAGGAAAAAAAGCATAAAATTTGCATGTGCTAATTTATATGTGTAGGTGCAAATGTGGCATCATAAACAAAAAAGAAATACACATAGCGTGGAAAACTGAGACCAGGTGTCCTGTGTGCCTTGCATAGCCCACGGTTTTGGTGCTGTTGGTAGACAACTTCAAGGCCCAGCATCTCCTTCTTATGGTTATTTATCCTTGGGCTGGATGCCCCTTCAAGCAGAGGACATCTTCAAAGCTGACGACAGTTCTTTGGCTGCCCTTTATACAAACAAACAGAAGACTATCCTCTGTAGAAGATGACACATGTCCACCCTATACCATGGTTAACACAAGCAAGCATTCAGTCAGTGCGACATAGTGGTTGGAGTGCTAGACTGGGGATCTGGGAGCTCCAGGTTCTAGTCTGCACTCAGCCATGTAGCTTACGGGGTGTTGCTGAGCCAGTCACATACTATCAGCCTAACCTACTTCACAGGGTTGTTGCTGCAAGAATAAAATGGAGACAAGAACCACCTTGTAACTGCCTTGGGTTCCTTGCAAAAGGAAGAATGTGTAATTTAATATAGCCATAAATATAATGTAATAACAGGCACACCTAGTGGTGTCCATGCTGGAGGGTTAAATGCTCTGCATTTATGAAATTTTCTTCCTTTGGAGGATTTTTCAGGAACAGTGAAAGTTATTTATACTTTTGTTTCATAGTTTGGCAAGTGAAGTTAAACTGATGAGTGAGTTATGTCAAATATATAGCACTCAATGGACAGGACTGAAATCCAATAACACAACTAGGTTTTCCTGTTTTGTGCCTCCAACTGAAAACTTTTGCATTCCCCTCTCTCCCAAAGCCACTCTTGAGATCAAGGGGACCATCCCAAACTATTTGGGGATGTGGGGATGCAGCAAGAGCAGGGTAGGGCATCTATAATGGAAGTCTCTGAGCAGTCAGTATATAGATCAGACCACAAAATTTAAATAAAATACAAAATCTGCAAGTGCGGTTGTACATTCATCACACTGACAATGGAAGTACAGCTGTGGCCACCCTCTACAACCCACCCCCCCATGTCTTCTAAAAAAACAGAATAACTGGGGTGGGACTGCAAGAGCTGGGGGTAGGTAAAATAAACCTGCCTCAAGAGAATGAAAAAGCGATTTTGCCTCACAGCAGACTGTAAAGCCAAAGGTAAAACTGCCCTGGCCATTCAATGGTGCTTGCTTTAAGCAAGGAGAAGACAGTGTTTTCTCTGCATCTGGTGCCCTTCTTCATTTCTCCTGTTCAATGTCCAAGCATTTTCAGCACAGTTCCCCCCTTGTCCCAGGGTGATTTCCAAAAAAACTGGGTTGGGGGATTGAAAGGTGGCAAAGATCAGACTATAACATGACAGAAAGATGGGAACAGGGAGTGGGAAGGCTGGAAATATGTGGGGAGGGGGCAGTCGTCCATCTCAATGCCTCTCGGAGACACTCCAGCTGCTTTCCTTCTAGGCAAACGGGCATAATGTGAGAGCACTGTGGAACTTACTTTAGATGCCCCAAGTACTACCAAGAGCAATAGCTTCCCAGATAGAAGGAGAAGAGTGCACTAAGCCAAGGTGCAGGTGGAAATGAGAAAACAGGCTAAAGACAATCTAATTCCACGATAATGAACAAAAGTGTACCTACTCATTGAGGCACAAACCAGAAGACATGAGTAACAAGTTGTTGTTTGTCTAAAATCAATCCAGACTAAAGGTCTTCAACTCCTAAAGAGAAAAAAGTTATAAGAGTCTTTATCTTAACTAAATCAACACATAACTATGCATCAGTGATATAAGTCACGATCAAAACAGTCAGGAGATACAGCACAGCGCAAAAAAACAGTCGGGAGAAAATAATGCTTTGACTCATGCCAGGAAAATTTTATTCAGAATCAAGTCCAGCTTCGTAAACAAATCATTTCCACTCCTCCTTTCTAAGCAATGAGCAGCGCAGAACATTTCTGGAAAAACATTTCCTTGGATGAGGAATGCAAAACCCTTGTCTTCTTTGTAATAATTTGATGTGTACATGTTGCAAGTTAAGCAGGTTCATGTGGCTGCTGAAACAACCCCATACAGGCCCTGCGATCCTTCCTGCCTCTTCATTTATTTTGATTCATTGTGACCTTGTTGAGTGCCTCACATGGAGGCAGAATGGAAGAATAGAAGCGTCGCAAGGACGATATAGAACCAAAATGAAATCCAAAATTCAAACCCCAAGCCATTGATATCATCCGTTCTGATTACATTCCACATAGTGAATCCAAATACTATTTTGTTTGTTCACACATTTTGCCCCATCAATAAGTGCTCGAGGATCTGAGATTAACTTTGATGTCCCTCATCTCTATTTGCAGTCTAGTTATTCAATCAATCGATATCACTTTCCAGCATTACTATTATTGTATTATTAACTATGTCTGGGAAATGTAATTGGCGATCAATTCACAGATCTGCAAGAATTATCCTGCAAAGCCAGCAGACAGTCATAAAGCTTTGGATAGTGATGCTGAGAAGACACCTTTTAAACCAGTGCAAAGGGAATAAATAATAACAGGCTGAATCCATGAGAAGAACCAGCCAATTTTAGCTCCTGCCAATGGACGAGGAAGAAGTAACGCCTCCCCTGCAGTCCTCTCTGAAGATCTGCTCTAGAGGGTTGACAGTAGGGATATGTGAGTTTTGTTAAATGTGTTGCATTGTCAGGCACCTTTCATTCCATTGTCCATTCATTGATGGAATCAGACTTTGCACCTGTGTGGATTTGCACTTCTGCAAACATGCAAATCCCCCCACCCTGCCAAAAAGTATGCCTTTAGCTTTTGCAGGAAATGCCACTTCCAGTTATTTTGTGGGTTTTATTCCTACAACTAAATTTTCATAAAACTAGACAACACATGCAAGCAAACAAGCAAAATGACAGACCGACAGACAGACAGACAGACAGAGTCTGCAAGTGTGCAGTCAGGAAAAGTTGCAGGTCAGATTGTGCATGTATTGTAGATTTCTCCAGCATCCTCAGGTGGGGCCTCTTCTGAAATGGCATGGAAGGTGGAACTGGGGAATGAAGGGGGAAGCAAAGCTTGGGAAAGTATCCAAATGGTTTGTCCCACACCTAGGAAAGTGCTGTTCAGTCATGGGAAGTCCAAAGTTGTGCTGCCTGGCTGGCCATCTCACCTGCCTCAATGGCTCTGTGCTCACTGTGGTGCTGGGTGGCAGATGGCAGCGCTGGTGACCAGTGCAGGGAAACAAGCTGCAGCCCATCCTATTTGAGGCATCTCCAGAGGTGGGACCACCACCAGAGCCCTATTTCTGGGTGCTGCAGTCAAGGCAGTGGTTTTGGGTCTTGGACAGATGCCAAAGGGCACCGCCAGTTCAATGCAGGCTTTGGGGGGGGGGGTGTTTCCCTCCTTTCCCTGTTGTTGTTTTTGTGGATTGTGGTTTACTTTTAGTTTGTCTACTTCACAATGCCAATGCTGATAACAGCTAATTATCATTCCAAGTGATAATTTAACATGGTTTCTGAGGACCATGGGGAGCAATGGGGGTAGTAACAAAGAAACAGAGCAAGTCAGAAAGGACTTCCTGGGCCATCTAGTCTGACCCCCAGCTTCAGCTGGCTCTGCTCATGACATGCCTACCATGTGCATGTTCAGCCTATCCTTGAACACCCTCACCGATGGGGCTTCAACCACCTCCTGTGGAAGCCCATTCCAGGCCCTAGGGGACCTAACTGTCAGGAAGTACTTCCTGGCATCCAAATTGAACCTTGGTGCCCTGAGTTTGGCTCCATTGGAACACATCCTGCCCTCCCCTGCAAGGGAAAACAGGTATGGAACTGCCACGTATGGTTCAACAGTCAACAGAGGAGAAGAAGGCTTAGAGCTCTAACTGCTGTTCCCTCTTATGGTTCTTCTCCCATCTGGAGGATTCCAGGTAGCTGTACCAGCCTGCCCACCGGCTTGCTGCTGCTGCTGAACACCAGGTTGGTCCAGAATAAAATCCCCCTTAACCATGATCTTATTGTGGATGAGGGGGCCAACCTGACCTGTATTACAGAATCAATCTCTCTCTCTCGCTCCACACATAACCTGTTAAAAGAAGCAATTTAGTACCCCACAAAATGCAAATACACTTGGAAAAAAAATGAAATTCCGCTCACAGATCAAACCATAGCATGAATTTGCTTCTTGTCTATCATATAAATCTGTTGTTTAACCAATGTTTTCAGCCGCTGATCGCAGTGGTTTACAATTGATGACATTCCAAGACTAATAACTCACATATCACTGCATAATGTAACAAGATTCAGTTTCTAAATCTGCCATTTATGTTTCAGGCTGCTTTAATTATCATAGTTCTGAATTCTGAAACTTACCTCTTTGGGAAATGATAGGAAATAAACTCCTCACAGAAAGGAATAATTTTGAAAACAGTGACAATCCTCAATATGAAATCACACCGTATTTTACACTGTTGTTAAAACCACTAAAAAATTCCAAAATCATGAATGAGCATAGCATTATCTGGGAATGTATTTTTAATTCTTTCCGGCTGTATGCATTCCTTTTCCCATACACATCCAACTATGTGTATCCAGTGGGAGAAGTATAAAAACTGGTTTCATGCTACCTCCTTCAAGCAAAATTTATCTGCCTAAGAATGTAATGGATGGACTTTGTGTTTGCTCATAAACTGATAGCAGAAACAATAAAATACAGGTTATCTACCTGATCAGGGGTGGCTGATGAAATTTGGAAGGCCAATTTCTTTCATATGTGCATGCACAGCATGGTTCAACAGTTGTAGTCTTACCTATGTGAAACACAGATACACAACTCTCAAGCACTGTTTTGTGAGTGTGTGTCCATGAGAAATCATGCGTTCTCAAAATCTTTGTAGCCCAAGGCCTATCTGAAAGCCTAAAGGGGTCTAAAGGAGTGGCAAGCATAATAGTACTGCACAGAAGCTTAGATTTATGAACATGTGTGCTTTATAAAAATCTATCAAGAAAAATTGATAGATCCTTACACAGATATGTAGCAAGATGCCTGAGTGACTTTACACTACAAGATAAAACTAGGAGGATAAAAGGGGCTTGAGAAAATGACACGTCTGCCCCTAGAAGGGAAGGCCTGCACATTTGAATGCAATGCCTTGAAGGAAGGAGGGGACAGGGAAGAACTGTGAGCATTGAAGAGCACAAAGTGAGCCCTACCTTTTTACACAACTGTGCCTTTAGGAGAACAAGGCCTCTTGCAAAGGGAGCAAAGAGTGTACTCTTTAGAAGCATGTCTCTTCTTCCGAACTCTCTACTAACAGGAGCCCAATAGTGAAACTACTAATTTGACCCGCATTTTACTGACTAAAGCTGGAGAGCCTTGTTCTGTGAGTCTTTAGCCCACAGGCCTTTCCCCCTTGCCCTGACAGGCTCAGAGACTGAATGAAAAGTCAGCTTGAAACTAGAGACTCCGACACGACACAAAAGCGATGAAATTGCATGACCAGGAGAAAGCCAGAACCAGTCAGGACTTAGCCTGGGTCACTGAGAAATATTTAACAGATTAATTTCATGCAATTAAATATTTAAATGCATTATTATCTCTTTCTTCTTGAGGAAATAGGGATCAGAAAATACCACTCAACCCTCTGGAGGTGTCTTCCTCCTGCCTGATGGACAGCTTTTTCAGTTTTAATTTCTCTCAGGTTCAAGTTTTTCCTATCGTAAATTCAAATTTTTCTCACATCCTGGGAATTTCTCCTGTTCGAAATTCAATTCATCCCAAAATTCAGTAATTTTTAAATAAAGACACTGCATTAAAACTCATAAACAGTTTTGCACATATTTCTCCTAATATGTGGATTTTAATGCATCGTAGCCTTGCTTTAATTTTTGCAAGGTATTTTTTCCTTGCTTGCAAAAGGTCAAGATAGAAGCTGCTGAACCAGCACGTTGACCTACCCAGCTGTTGCAGTCTGAGAAAGGCTTCTCAGAGCGAAATACACACTCAGGAATTATTTCAAGGAAGAGAACAAGATGGCCTTCTTGGAAGTGGTGAGGAAACTCTTCCAGATTAGGGTGTGGTGCAAGAAGAGGCTTTTTCTTTAGCAGCTATCCACATTTCAGAGCTCATGTACTTAATGACCAACTTCAAAGCCAGAAGGAGCTTGCAAGCAATAATTAAGTTTTTCTCCTGCTTGCTGCAGAACTGTTCACTACCCAATATTACCTATCACAATAAATTAAACACCATCAGATTAAAATGCCACTCAGCATCCCATTTTAAATGCATTATTTTACCAGCTCGCTTTATTCAGCTATTGACCAAAAGGAATGCCAGTTCACACAGGGTCTTTTGTTCTTTATTTTGTGGCATTAATCTTAGCACACGCCGCTACACCATAATATCTCAGGCACAGAGAACAAAACGCATGTCAGCAATCACACCAAAATTTGGCCATTCTCAGCACATCACTGCCTTTCTTTACACTTCGCCCTCTAACTAGAACTCAGTGTTTCGTGCAAGATGGGACAACCATGTGGTTAAAGAAGTTGCCCTGTCAGCTGTATCATTAATCCAAGTACTTAAAACCCTGAATAAAAAGAAAATCAATGTTGTACGGCAATGTTTGTCAATGCAATGTAATAAATACACTTACCTTTACAGACTATTCTCAATGGATTTCACTTCTTTGCTATGCTTCAAGGCTGCAGAGGATAAGAGAGAGAGAGAAAAGAGAAGCACTGAGCTGCCTGCCAATGAAAAGAGAATGTTTGGTCCATGTGTCTGTATCCGTGTTTTAACTTATGTCAAAGCTGCAGAAGCTAAGGGAGTCCCAGGGAAACTGAGCTCTTTTGAGTTGCGCTTTTAAAACAAAACAAAACCAAGGCCTGTCTGCTATACACTTGTAGCCCTCAACAAAGAGATCTGAAACGTCCATTACCATTTTCCAACTTTGTCACCCCACCATCAGAAAAAGCTGACATTGGAGGTGGGATCGTGGCAGAGGAAAGTTTGGAAAACAACAAAGCGATCTTCTGGTCTCAGAAAAAGTGGGGCTTGTTGCAGAATTTGGTGAGGAAACAGAAGTACCATGACTAATGAGACTACCCAAGTAGTGTGATAAATCAAAGCCAATCACTCCATTGGCACATGTTCGTCCCTGCCATAAAAATGTACATCGACCTGCTATCTCCAGAGACATTCTCCGCCCTGCTTGGGATTTGCTGTCATTTTGCTTCTTCCCTTCCCATAACCACTTCTCTCTCCAGCCATTGTATGCATGTATCCCATTCGTTATAATAATTATCCAAGAGTTGGTACCTGAATCTCCTCATTTTTCTCTTTTCTCACCCTCCCCTTTTCCTTTTGCATTGTGTGTCTGTTAGAGAGCATGAATAACCTTAAATGTATTGGCAAAAATGTTATATAAGTGAAGTAAATTTAATAAAGTAAAAATAGTCCAAACTGGGCCTATGCGAGACCAGGCTATTAAACTTTGATTTTAAGCAAATTTACAAACCACAGTTTGTGCTAACTGTAGTTTGTGTTCTGTATAAATCCACAAGCTTCATGAAGGACCATTGATCATCTTCACAGAGCTACTGCACAATCCAGGCTAGAGCTGTTGCGTGCAATGTGGAGCCATTGCACCCTGGAAAAAGGAGTGAACTTTTGGAAGTTCAACAGTGAACAGATAGAAACCAGAGACAGAAAGCCAGCTTTAAAGCATGGTTCATCTGTTGTACACACCAGTGCAGATCACTGCATGGGTTCTTAACTGTCCTTTGGAAGATGCTAGTAAGAGCTGGCATCTGAATTAAGCTAATGGCAAGAAGGATGAAGGTGAGAGGATGCTGTGAGAGAGAATACGGAAGGAAATGAATGTGGATTTCTTGTGCAAGCTGCCAATGAAGTTCAAGAGCGGAAAGACACCAGTGTCATTGCCAGGTGAAATAAGGGGAGAAAGTGTAAGTTTTACCATTTTTCTGAAGACAACAGTTATGTTACTATACATTAAGGAATACCAGGAAGAACACTGATAATTATTTTCCTGAACATGCCCAACTGCAAGAGGTTGATTTCCATCCCGTGAGTGTATACATCCTGAAAGTGACTAAAAATAAAAATAAAAAAGACATCCATAATGGCCGCAGGCACCACTAAGACCACAAATAGGTCAACTACAAACTACATTTGACTCTTTGGATACTCTGTAGCCATTGCAGAAATCTTTTAGGATACATTTCCCAATTTTGGAGAGCAAGAAGCAACAGGAGCAGGCTCCTTCTGGTCAGTTGTAAGTGTGACTGAGAAGATGCTGGACTCTTGCTCTGCCACAATTTATGATGTGTAAACCTTGGAGTTCCTGTAGTAAAAATGCATGCAGTAAATTCTCATTACAGTAACTTTTTCAGTCATATTTACGGGCACAAAAGAAAGATGGATTTGGTGAGAAAGTATGTTTTAAAAGACAGCTGATGGCAGCATTGTATACAAGTTTAGCAGGGTGACATGTTCAGCTTGAGCCATGTTTCATAAGGCTCCTGCTCCTATAAAAATGTGAGTGGCTTTTACTGGAGTACCTTCTGATGTGCTGGCTAAATTTCAAACCACAGTATCTATGAAAATTTGTTTGCATTCCACTGAGTATCTCCTCCTTCACATAGACTTATTAAAAACATAAGAAAAGTTGTACTGGACCAGACCAATGGTCCACCCAGTCCTGCAAACTATTCATACATTGTTCTGTTTTATTGTGGAAATGGGCATCCAGTCCTTCAAACTGTAGAATTCATACAGCTTAATACAACAGGTTAACACTGAATATTAAGCAATCTAATAGCTCTCTCTGGGCTCAGGTGATTCAGCTTCAATGTTTGTTTCCCACTGTATTAAAAATATAAAAAGAACAAATGAAGTTTAGCTCTTTGTTTTTAATTTTAGGACAGGACATGAAATCATACATGGCTTTTACTGAAGCTCAGCGCCCAGATTCTATTTGGTGTCATCTTAAACTTTTAGGGCTGTGAGGCTCATGCCACTGGCTTGCCTGAGGCTAGCTCAAGCCAGAGGGTGGGCCACTTGCCCCCACAACCGTTGTCCTTGATAGCTGTTTCACCCGCTCAGTCTAATGATGATGGCAAAAGAACTAGTACCTGGATTTGCTTGTTTTTGTCTTCTCTCACCATCCCTTTGTGTCTTGTGTGAGAGAAGGAACATTACTGTTACTAAGCAGGAAGGTGATATCTGAAGCAAGGACACACCACCAAAGATTAAAACAAGGAACTATATAAAGTAAAGAGCTGGGGTAAGGCCATTGAGACCTTTATAAAGGCCTGCGTACAGAACCATGTAAAGTGTTGTAAATAGGAAGTAGAAGAAAATAGGCAGCTTTAAATTGGTTACTGATGTGGACAAATAAAGGTGAGTTAATAGTATGGCTAAGCTGAATACAAGAACAATAGTGGAAGAGTGGTGCTTCTTACATCAAAAGTTCTGAAAAACACAAGAGGGGTGAGGTTGGGGGCAGTGGTAAAACTGTCACCTTTTGCGGAAGATAGTAGGTAATTGATTGCCTTTTACAACTGGCCATAATGAGCTTGGAGGAAGGGTTGTTCTTCCCATCTCCTCCTCCCACAAGTTTTGGGAGATAAGTGGTCATCAAGCGAGACTGCTACAAGGCCAAGATGACCTACTGAACTGTTAGGAAGTAGTGCGCACGCTTAGTAGGTTCATGAATAATAACTGACACACCTCTCATAGGTAATGGGCTTATTAGCATGAACATGGGATGTATCAGCGGGAGGGGCGACATACCAAGGAGTAGTATGGTAGAGGCGAACGGAGAAGATTGTGACCTCTTAGTAACCCAGCCAGTGGGAGAAAAGAGGCAGGGTCTGCAAACCGGGAAAAGAGAATAAAAGGTAATGTCTTTTATGGAAACAGCGCGCTACCTATGTGGTATCTTGCAAGAACGTTATTAAACTATTACTGCTTGTTACTTTGCCTCCCGTATCGTCACTGCTTGGAATTTCATTCCTAACACTTGAGTCTGTTATTATTTAATTCATTTATATACCACCTGATAGTTTAAAAAATAATATGCAAGCCTCAGCTATGTATGACTTCAAGCACACTGGAAGAAAGAGGGCATATAAATAGCATAATTTATGTGTCATTATATTGTGTATACTGAGCATTTCACTTCCTTTGCCAGCAGCAGTCAGTAATTCAGAGATTCCTTCCAGGTTTGGTTCATTCAACTCATTGTCCTGGGTTATTTAACCCAGAAAGAGCTACAACACCCACAGGAACCAGCCTGCACATGTGACCCCCACTCAGGGGTTCTAACAGCATTTGAATGGGGCAGTAATGCAAAGGTTAAGCAAGGCAGCAATTCTGCAGAGTTTAAAGTACTCCCTGACAGTTAGGACCCCAAGGGTGTAGAGTGGGCTTCCATGGCAGGTGGTTGAAACCCCATTGCTGAGGGTGTTCAAGGATAGGCTGGACATGCACATGTCATGAGCAGAGTTGGCTGGGGCCGGGAGTCAGACTAGTTGGCCCGGGAGGCCCCTTCTGACTCGCTCTATGTTTCTAAACAGCACTTACATAATAAACAAACAGGCCATGAATTTGCATATTCAAAATGGGGGCTGCACACACTCCACATGTGCTGTCGCCTCACTATGGATTAAATATCCCATGATGAGATGTTCTATCATGCAGCCTCTTTGACATTATCATGCAAACAAAAGCCAAACTACCTAAAGCTTAAGTTCTTTTCCTAAAAATTGCCACTGTGGAGACCCAATCCAAATGGAAACTGTAGGATGGGACTAGAAGGATTGGCCTCTGGCCCTGTTCCAGAACCCTGATCAGCACTGGGTGTGAGGGGTCACCCACACTTTGCATTACAAAAACGTCCTTTTCATTGCAATGCGACCCTTTATTGCAGTGAAGATGGCAGAGGATCTAGAAATCTAGCCCTGCCCTGAAACTAAAAACAGACCAAAGGCCATCATGTCCACAGTGTGACTGATGGTGGCAGGGGATGGACCACCCTCCTCCCACCACCACCCACCTCGCACTGTCTGGATTTCCCCCATCCCATTCACAATTTGTGGGAGAAAAAAAAAACTGTATTCCAGGGCAGAATTATGCAGTTAAATCTCCTGTATTTGAACCCCGTTCCTACTAGCTAGTACAGGTGGAAGAGACAGAAATCAGAACAGGGATGACAAATTAGATGGTAATCCCTTGTTTCTAATCATGTGTATTTCTACTTTTAGCTAGAAATGAATATTGAACAAATACGAGGAGTGACCATAGGGGACTCACAGAAGTTTTGGGGTCTGCTTAAATGCCATAATCCTGCAAAGACCAGGGAAATATTTTCATATGCAAGCGGGCTCTTTAGTGATTCATGGTAGCAAAGAACACAAGCATAAATCTCTGCAGAATTAAACCACCTAATTGAACTGATTGCACAAACTTAAGGACCAATGAGGTAGGCAAATATTGATGCTGCCATATTTAATTTAGGAGGGAAATAAGAGTTAACCAGTTTATTGTTGTAAACAAAGGCATTTGGTTAAATGAAAGTTCCATCAAAGCTTAATAGCCAAATTCAAGTGAACATAAAGTAAAGGCTTATGTACTTTCTGTGGTTTCTATAACAGCTAATCTAATAACTCTAAATGGAGTGTTATTGTTTATTCCTTAGCTTCCATTCCATAAATTAGATAAAGCAAACTGACAGTTACAGTTCTTGGGGATTTTATTCTACTAAGTGATTTTAAAGGGTTCTCAAACTCTAACGATGCCATGACCTGAATGACTACTACAGAGTCCTTTGGGTGGGGGTGGGAGGGGGGAGACTAAAATGCCTCCAAAAAGCTGCTTAAAATGATGTCCAATATCCCAAAACAAAACTCAGATTCATCTTCACCATATGCAATTTAAATGTGCACCTTTAAGTATCTCTTCTTTTTAAATAGTTTTCTTATTCTTTCCATTTTAAATGATAAACAGTTTTTCAACAAAATTATATAATTCCACTGAGTTCAGTGGGGCTTATATCTAGGGAAGTGCCAAAGGATTACATCCTAAAATGTTTAAATTGGTTGGTATCTTCGTATTTCTTTTAAAATTAATTTTGTGCGGCTTACTTATTCTAATATGTCATTTTTATTTTATTCTCCGCTTGCTACTGTTCCATTTTTGTTTGATATAGTTTCTGTTATGTATATAGCTACTGCTCTAAACCACTCTAAGCTTTTGAAAAAGAGTGGGTTATTCTGTTCTTGTTGATCTCATTGGGTGACTTTGGGCCAGTCACACACACTCAGCCCAGCCTACCTCACAGGATTGTTGTTGTGAAAGTGAGAGTGAGAGAAGGAGGAAGAGAATTATGTAAGCTACTTTGAGTTCCTTGAAAGGGAAAAAGTGGGATTTAAATGTACTAAACAAATAGATGATGCTACCTTTGAAAAGAGTCAGAAAATTTCAGTGGGTCAGAACACAGCAGCAAAATTGTTCAGTGGAGCCAGTGAGAGAGTAAATTATCATGAAAGGGCAGAAAGGTGTTATTTAGTGTAATGTTTATTTATTTTCCTCAGGAAGAGCCGCTTGTGGAGGGTTTTTTTTTTCTTTTTTCTGAGCTACCAAAGTAACCAGTCAGCCCTGGATAACATCTCTGAAGTTAAGCAAGTAACCGGAGGGGAGACTATCTTGACCACCCTGGAGTTGGGCTGGATAAACAACTTCCATGGTAATGGCATGAAGAGTATTTGCAAACTGAAAATGATAAAGAAATCATTGCTACTGAAAATATCCTGCATATTTCTGATTCCTAGATATTGAAGCAATATCTGTTTCCTAAAAGTTAAATAAATAATGCAATCTCCGCAAATCCAAATATTGTGGCATTGGACCTAGTTTTACTGGCTTCACTTTCGTAATTGACAAAAGTAGTTAGTTTATTCTTTTAATTTACTTACCTAGTTGTTTTTTTCTTATATTATGAACTACTGTTCTTAGAGTGGCAATCTGTGAAAGTCCTTGTTTCAAGAATATGGCCATTATTCAATAAACATGAGAAGCCAGCATCCTAGGCCTTTGTTCAAGTGTGTAAGACACTAACAAAAGCAAGACAAACGGTGACAGCATCTCATCTGTCTGCCCAGAAAGTGTAAAAATAATCAAGCTCCTTCTTCCCAAATGAGCTTCTTGGATAACTCTGAACGTTCTTTAAATCCTTGCAGATTTTTGAGCTTACGGGGTAAGACATGTGCTTGCATTCCTGAAACTAAACCATTTTTTCTTCTATGCATTATTATTTTTTCCTTACCTATTCTTTCTCCCATGCACTTGCGATTGCACTAGTAGCCTAGAAAGCCAGCCCTGGGAGGGGAGGGAGCTTGGGGAGGGAGAGGGGAGAGAACGGAAGTCCCTGCACATTTCATTCATGTAAGAATCTGCAAGCTGTTCTGTATGACAGCTGAGCACTGCGAGCTAAAGCAACTTGTTCCGCCTGTCAGCATCCAAGAACCTACAGCAATGAGATACAATTGTGATGACACCACTGTAGTAGAACTGGGTCAAACTTACGGTCACTTTAAAGCAGAATGTCAACCGTTCCTTTCTACTTCAGTAATTTGATTCAGTGGCACTTGAAAAACTGTTAGAAACTATTAGCTTCATATCTAGGTTCAAAATCAAACTGTGACAAGTGCTAGAAGAATCCTCCCATGAGCCCAAAGGATTGCAGGAATGGAACACCAACATGACTGGCAGATTCCATAGGTTTTCTCCGGCAGCATCAAGCACTTTTCACTTGAAACCTTTCCCCTGTGCCTCACGATGCTGGGCATCTTCCTTACTTCTTCCAACAGGATTATTTTTTCCTAGCCACACAGAGCATTTGAACCTCCACCAATCATGTCATGAACCAAATATTTTCAAGACAGAAACAACAAAATACAGAACATATTCCTCCGATTAAGAAACCTCCCCTGCCACACAGACACACACGCCGCCACCCGAGAGGAAACGTTTCTAAGTACGGTTGTGTCTTACTAATAGACAAATCTTTAAAATTCTTTTTTCTAGCCTAAAAATGGAATGTAAGGATACGGGAACATATTCTGCAAAAATGAATTGGCAAGCAACACTGATAAGATTTACATGGGGGGAAAACCCATTTGCTCAAACTGTGCCAGTTAATCTCACAGGTTTTGTTTCCATTATGTTTTGATAGGAGCAAACTCTTGTACTGAATACAACATTCGCACTGTGCATCTGTTCACAGCAAGAGCAATTTGATGTAAACAGCTGATCAGTACAACGTTTTAAATACTACACCATAGGTCTACATTATAGCCTTCAGCAATGAACACAGAGGATGATAATTCTTTCCAATCCACCCTCATTTACCAGTTGCATCCAAGCCAAGTTCCAAAATGCACACTGGAAATTTTCACCCAGATTTGTACATGATACACAGTTAGCGTTATACTTTCTTTCTTTGCTCAGCATGCTTCTATATGCAAAGCCCAAGGAATTTGTGATACTGTAGCCACAACCATGGTGTCTGCTGGCCTTCCTAGCAAATGTCTTTTGTACTACTTTCCCACAGTCCAAAGGCACATTTTCACGTCTATATACCAGACATATTTGCATATTTTTGCTCTTGGGCACTGTCAGTGGATACAAATATCTGGAATTACTTAAATATAATACCTTAGACAAGTAACAGGCTCTGAGGGGAAAATTAAATGTCCATATCCAGGCTTTTAAACTCATCAGAGCCGCCTAAGAAGGGTGAGGCCAAACTGCACTCAGCATGAAATAGGTGTGTGTTTAAATCCAGATCAGGACCATGGCGGTGGGTGGGAAGGGGAGGTCCAAGACAGACCCATGCTCTTCAAATGATATTCTTTCCATAAGTGAGGTTGCTATGGCACAGGGCCGGGGAAGTATCAGCCACATTGGGATGCAGGTGTAAAATATTAATGATGCTCTGCTTTCTGCAGGTCTTAATCCAGAGGGGAGGGGGGTGAATGAATGGATGAATGAATGAATGAATGAATGCATTAATGAAAATTTCAAAAAAGAGGAAACATATGCAATGAGAGGTTATGTATCCAGGATACAATGTGTACACTGAAACATTCAAATATAAAACTCATGAGGAAGTATTGAGAGGAAGTATTGCTGATCCAGACAAAAGTGATAGGTAGATGGGAAAGGGAAACTGGGAGGAAACTGCTTATAAAATGAACTTCATGGCAACTTCTACACAGAAGTTCCTTTCTGTTTTGTTTTTTTGTTTCTCATGCATCCCTTGAGAGAGGTGAATTGACACACTCATCTCCCATCACCTCGATCAAGCCACTGTTGTTCAGGTACGTAAGTGTTGGGAAGACCAGAATCAATTTCACTGATTGAAAATTGCTGGTTACATCACTTGTCAGTCAACGCCTCAATGTTATTTCTTTTCAAGTCAGGAAGTTACATCTCCCACTCTAGTCTGAGGAATCGGAGGAAAAAATATGTTATGGCCTTCATCCAGTGAATAAGGAGTTGGAAGAAGCCTTTTTTTTTTAATAGTTTCTTCAGCCACTACAAAATTCATAGCTTATCAAAGGGCAGGATCTCTGAGGCCAAGGGAAATAGCTATCAAAGAATGGGTCAGAGAAGCCCCATTGCAAATGGCCAATAATAGGCCAGGATCTTGTGCCTCTTCATTAGTAGGCAGAATGTGCTTCATCTGCAGTCCTGAATGCGAAAACACTGGGATTGGGTGGGGCCTGCATATTTCCAAGCTTGCAATTGCAGTTACAAAATACATTTGATTTTTTTACTCTTTTTATTATTGGCTAGAGAAATGGGACTATGCATAGATTTGAAGAGGTTTACAGATTGCTATAATATATATATATGGGGGCGGGGCTGACCCAGCAGGTCTGATGTTTCTGACGATTGATTTTTTTAGTTTCTTTTAGTTTGTAGAAAATAATAATAAAAATTTACTCAAAAACTGTATTTGATTTTTTTTAAATGTGCACTTTTGAAATCCCCCTGAGGGAGTTATTAGTGTTCATGGTTTAGTCCATGGGTCCTCATACTATGGCCCATGCGCCGAATCCAGCCCACCACTAAAAACGGATTGAAGGTAAGAAATATACCTTTTTAAAACCTATGTTTAATTATGCGCACCCGGGGGGGCCAGGGCCAGACCCACGCTCACACCCGCCACCTTGCCGGCCCCTGTCCACCACAACCTTTCAACTGGCCCCCTGTTGAAAAAGTTTGAGGACCCTTGGTTTATTCAATGGGAAGAAAGTATGGATTTGTGTGTGCACTTTTTAAAACTGTGTCCTCAAATGTACACTTTTCCCGTGGTGGTGGTGGTGGTGGTGGTACACTCACATTCAGGATCTGGCACCAGATGCACCAAGCTTTGATTGGCGACTCTTGACGAAGTTGAGCTTTGCTGATTCTCACCTCTGTACCCAGAGCTGCTTTTGTCAGCATGACTGAACTGGCTGCTCTCACCTTCCAGGCAAGGCTACTTTTCCTCTCTGTACTGAGTTTGACTGGAAGACAGTGCAATGAGGATTCAGGTGAGCCGTCCACAGTGCCCAGTCCAGTCCTCTGAGTTAACAACATTGCACTAGGGATTTCCGTAAGGAGCCCTGCAGTCTGGCGAGGGCCTCAGCAGAGACAGGTGGCAGGCTCTGTGAGCCACAGTCCTTAGAGAAGGATGAGCTAAGGCAACCAAGTTGTCTCTCCCTCCCTCCCCACTTTTACCTGACAGCTTCAAGCATTTCTCAAAGGCAGAGAAAATGCCTAAGATCCATAATGTAGCAATATCCATGGGCTTTCCTCCTGAAACCCACAGTGTACAAGTGTCCAGGTAATTCAGTGCCCCAGGGGTGACATCCATCATACCAGGAATCTCTGTAATCTAAGGAGTTGTTTGTGTAAACCATGCTTTACTAGCGTATTGAGAATCTGCTTAACCTGAATTCTAACCCTATCAATGAATTTTCAGCCATTAAAGCATTTCATGTCGATAAACAGAAGTGGTTTTCCTTCCTTCTGAGTAACCTAAAGTAGGGTGGCTTTGCTGGATCAAGGCCTTGGGGTTCACTTCACCACTTGCCTCGCAGATTTTTCTTCAGCTACAGAGCTGTTTTATCACTTGCCTCTCTGTTCGATTTCTTCCTCCTCCTCCTCCAGACTCAAATCTTCCTAGTATAGCCTTTCCTTCCTCCTTCTGTTCCCCCGCCCACCCACAAAAACACACACACCGATCCTCTGCTCGGTCTTTTCAACCTCGTCTCGGCCCCAGGCTCCATGATAAATTGCAGCTGTGGCATTTCTGCTCAGCCAGCTGGACTGAAGAGCTGTTCTGACATGTTTCCTGCAGCCGCTGCCCCACTTAGAGCCTAGAGGAACCCACAGCAGGCAATAACCTCCAGATCTGTAGGGATCTCAGCAAAATGTCCTGCCGTTTTTTTCATAGGAGATACTAAGAGGGAAAAGCCCTAAAATAAAATGCTACATCCAGTTAGTGTTGGAGTTTGGCACTTACAGCATCCATCGTTTTTACACAGTTTGGGTCCCGGAGAGTTCCAAATGTCTGGAAGTGATCTGCAGTTATAATAATTTGTGGGAGCAACATGGGAAAGATGCAAAACAGATTGTGCAAAAGGTGCATAGCATGTGTGGAATAACTCCTATTTTCCAGGTTTTACATAAGGAAAAAATAGCTCCTATAACTGGTCTTTCAACTTTTGTTAGCCATTTGTCCTGTTACCAGAAACTATGTAAAAATCAGATAATAAACCGCTGGAGTATGATCACTGGAATAATCGCTCACCTAAGGTTTTCAGTCTGAGGAACTATTTTATGGCAAAGTTTTAGAACTATATATTTTGTACGGCTTTGTTTTGTTATTGCTTTTATTTGTAGTATTTTTGTACCACTTCTCAGTTACACAAATCCAGAAGCAATTTACAGACAAAGGCAACACATGCTGCTCTAGGATTAGAGAATGATCTGCAGAAAGCTCATGGCTGATGGAAAGTCAAAATATTTTTTTCAATTAAGACACTGAAGACTTGATATACCACAGCATGGTAAAGATCATTCCACTGGGCTCATCTCCATGTCACCGCCAAATAGAAGTCCTTCGGCTGAAGAACACAGTGGCCTGAGATGGGTGCAGGATTTCAGCTTGCCATCGTATCTCACAATTCCATAGTAAAACTAGGAACACAACAGGATCACCAGCTCCGGCTACTGAAAAATCCACCTGACCATTTGTTTACATATTTATTTAAATTATATACAGTCCATCAGCCAACATAACCAAAGGAAGGGCAACTTACTAAGCCCCCCATTCCTGCAGAGAAGAACAGACACTGAAAACCAGTTTCACTAGGAAGTGGTCTGATCACAACAGCAGAGTCACCACAATCCTTCCCAGAGGCAAACCATTCCAACCACCCCGTGCAACCTAATCAAGCACACTTTTCACCATCTGGTTTTAACTGGAGTTTTTATTTTGAATGGCTGGATGCTGTGCTTGTTTTGTTTTACTGTATTTGTTCTTTCATTGTAAGTTGTTCTGAGATATCAGTGGTGGATGGGATAGAAAAGTTTTAAATAAATAAATAAATAAATAAATAAAAAATAAATAAATAAATAAATAAATAAATAAATAAATGGGTTCACCACCTTCTGGGACTCGGTGAGGACCATGAAATCCCCACCTGACTTGCTCACCATGGTCTTGGCATGAATTCTGAAGTCACCCAGGGCTACTTCTGAGTTTGTTATTCACATTTCTAATCCATGCAATGTTCTCCATGTAGAATATACGCAGTTTAAAAAGCCAAAATGCCATGGGACAATGAAAAACAAAAAATACAATACAAATGTTTAAAAGAATAAAATTCAATCTGCAACAAAACAATGCACCGTAAAGAAATCAGTGAAAGAGCCATAAAGAAACTGGACTATTCCAGGGTTCTTCAACACCACGCTTAAGCCATTCCAGCCAGCCAGTCAGAGATACCTTTGGAGTGGGTAGTACACTAACAGGACCTCATAGCCTGCCCCAGTTTCCTGGTGAGAAAGGAGCTATCTCCATGGATCACAGTGACTCCTTACCCGCTCTGAGTAAGTTGCTGCTATACTGTCAAGATCTGAGGCAGCTTCAGGGCTCCCTCTACTGGCCAAGAACCAGCACAGCAGCCATGGTAGTTGCAAGATTACTGCCCCATCTACTGCAGCTGCCAGGGCTCCCATGACCATCACCTGGGAGCCCTGGAGGAAAAGCTATTTAAGAACTGGCTCTTCCCTCCAGAAGCTGCCTTGGAGAGAAAGGTCTTCTGACTTGTTCATTGGACTCTTGGACCCTACTTGTGATCCTGCCCCAGTTCTTGGACTCATCCCACTTCCTGGTCCTTCCTTGCTCCTTCTTCTGCTGAAGCCCACAGGTGCCTGCTCCCCCTGGCATTGCCTCTTCAGCTTCCTGGCTCCTGAGTGGTTTCACCACACTTGCCTCTTGGACCAACTCTACCTTGTTCTCTTAGTCCTGGCACTGTCCCCAGACTGCCTGACTACAGTTTAGATTCATAGTTGAACTCTAGCCTGGTTTCCTGGGTCTTGGTGCCCTTGTCAGGTAGTCAGCTGCCCACGCCCTGGATGCTGGCATATACCCAGTGACTTGGTTGGCACAGCTGTGACAGGACAGCTCCACTCAGCTTGCCCACCCAAGTCTCAGTAGTACATGCCAGGTAGACTTTCTGTACTTAAATCCCGGATGTGCTGGAATGCACCAACCCAGCATTCAATAGTAGCCGCACTAGACCAAGAAGGCACAGTAGCTCAGCAACCAGAGGTGGGGTGGCCTGCAATTAGCTACATCCCTTCTGCTTATGACCCGCTTCACTCATGCTATCATATCTCCTCTTACTCTTAACAGCCATTAGTAGAGGCTAACCCCAACCCTACCCACGCACGACAATCAACATCTGATGCCTCTCTCCAAGTGCCACCCCCAAGTGAGAAAGTGGCAGCAAGGGAGATGGCCTTCTCAGTGGTGGCCCTCCTGATGATGGAATGGCCTCCTCACTGAGCCCCACTTGGCCATACCACAGTCACCGGCTACCAGCATCTGGTTAAGACTGCCCTCTACACACAGACATTTCATGGGGGCATTGTTGTCCGCTGGTTTTAACAGATTTGGTATTTTATTTATTTATTTAAGACGCTTCTATGCCACCCCATTCGCCAAAGCGTCGGGGCAGCTCACAACAATAAATAACAACAATATAAAAACAATATAATTGGAGACGTCCTGGCCAAATTTATTCAAATTGATTTTAGCTGTTTAAATTGTTTTGTATTTGTGCATTGAAATACTATGCTGCTTTATCTCTGTGGCTTGTTTTTGTGAAATTTGTGGATTCTTGTGGGCCAGCTCCCATCTAGGAACTGTTCCCCACCTTGGATCTGGGAATCCAAATGATTGCATTTCTTTGTTCACATAATTGCATCTTGAATGGGAAAGAAAGAAAAAATCAAAAAGTGGAATTTGATCAGGAAAAAGCACATCCGGGTGACACAGAGGGAAATGTGATGGGAAAGCAATGGGTAAAATTTGAATTTTTTTCTCAGTGCTCGCTATCTGTAGAGCGAGCATATGAAAAGGCAGAGGGAGAGAGAGATCATAATTTCAGAAGTGCAAGATCATGGGGACATCTGAATTATGTCTCAAAAGCTTAAAGTGAGAAGGGAATTGGGTGAACAGAAAAGTACAAAGCTAGGGATACCTGCTGTAAAAACAACAGTCTGCTACACTGTGTGCATTTTGTATTTAATTACATATAAGGCTAATAAATTTTATTGAGAGGCTGCAATAAAAAATCTATTGAACGGCAAACTTGAACAATGATCAGAAACAATCAGACAAGCAGCGGCATCAACAGAGAAGCTTAACAGGAGAAAAGGACAGAGCCAGAATATGGTAACAATCAATGTAGGAAATAAAAGAATGAGCCACAAAGGCCATCCAGATGTGACGGAAGCCACAGTGGCAAGCTCCTGTTCATGTTTCACAGCAACTGGTGTCCAGAGGTGCATTGCCTCTGATATTGGAGGCAGCACATACTCCTCATGACTAGTAGCCACTCACAGCTTCATCTACCATGATTCTGTCTAATCCCCCTGTAAAGGCATCCAAGTTGGCAGCCATCATTGAACAGACTGGGTTGATGTGAGGAACGCAAGTGAGGGGGAACAAACAGCAACTATTAATCAAGAACAAGAGAAAGCAATGCTGGAAAAGGCTGTGAAGCAGGAGAAAGATGCAGAAACTCAGTCCTGGCAGTGTTGAATAAAGCTGCCCATGAGTAGAGAAAGAGACGACAAACAGGCAGCTTTTCATAGAAGCCTTGCACAAAAAGATCTTTGCAGCAGCTCTGGCTTTAACCTTGCAAAAGTTAAACTTGAGTGTTACTCACCAAAACTTACAGAACAAAGTCTGTTAAATACTTTGGAATATATGAGACACCTACAATAAAATAGTCATTCTAAGGCAATTATGTTCCCCATAAATATTGTCGCCACTGAGAAAGCAATGTTAGAAATTTCCTAGATTGGAAAGACATCTGTTGTCTGCACTGAAACTGAACATATTTGCTTGATTTTTACCTTTGATAATGTAGGTATCCAAATTGTACTAAAGTGCTTTAAAAATATGGTGATGTTTATTTACTTCATTTTTCTGGAAGAATAAGGCACTTAAAGTTGTGGCTACTACTTCACAAAAATAGTAAAGAAAGTTTAAAATCATTTCAAGTATCATGCAGCATCACCTTAAAAAGAAAACATTGCTAATCCTAAAGCATAACCCATTTCAGCAGTGCTACAAATTTGGGATACATCTAACAAAATATTTTATCCAAATATTTCCTTTATTCACATTATTTATTTATAATACCACCTTCTGTTATCTAGAGTTTTGTAGCGTTAATATTCTAGCTGTGTTTATTAACTGTTCTGAACCACCCAGAGAGCTTCAGCTTGTGTTAAAAAGTACAGAAATGAAATTATAATAATATCAATATTGATAATGTATTTTCCTTTTAGACACATTATGGGCAGTATTCAACACTGCCCATGCACCAGCCAAAAGCCTGATTCTCAGATCAGAACAGGTCAGCAGAACTTACAAAGCTCACCTGACCTGACCTGTCCTGTCCTGTCCCCAAAACAAGTGTTTCATTTAATGTCTATGGTAGTTCCAGAAAGTTGGAGGCTCCTAGTGTGCCTGCGATGGGGCCCACTGCAAAACCCACTTGATTATAGTGCAGCAACAATGTGGGAAATGTTCCAGTGCTGCAAACAAATTTCAGCATTTAACAGGCATTGTATGCAAGGTTGCGATTGCCACTAAAATGGAAAGAAAGGTACCTCTCCGGTCTCACTACTAACACATAGCACAGCGCTCTAGAGATGGAAGTTCAAGATTAGAGTTGACATCTCTTGAGTTAATGATATAAAAAAGAGGGAGAAAGTCATGAAAACAAAAGTCTTGAAAACCCTGATTTCTCAGGTTACTCTATCAAGGGAAACTTTTTAAAAGTAAATAGGAGGAAATGCTGGGTTGTGACACTGGCATTTTGTAATCACTGGAAGATCTGCTTCTTCTGCTTCTGTAAGTATAGAAGAAAATCATCAGTTGGCAATGATTTATAAAAATGGCCATGATAACCGCTGGAAATGCCTTAAGCTTAAAGTGTTTTTTATGCACATTTGGTGGACTTGCAATAAAAGAGATAAATTCTGGAAGGAAGTTGTGATGGTAATGAGCAGCAAGATAACTTACTCTTCAGTTAAAGCCTCTTTGTATCTTGTTGGGCTATTGGCAAAGTTTAGTTCATCCACATTTTACATAATGGTGAGACTCTAAAGCCTCACAATTCATGAATGGCTTCAAAAGACCTGGCACTACTTAGCTCCAACAGCTAAACTCACTGAATTTGTTCATTTGCAAGAGGGCAAATGTCAACATAAATCATTTGGAAGGATCTGCATTTCATTTGTTTATATGAGAAAGCACAAGATTCTTTAAGGCATTTTTCCGTCTGTCTTTGGTTTATTTTTTAAAATCAATATGTGCCTTTCGCAGCTGTTTCAGATCTTTTTAAACATAGCGTAATGAAGAAAAATGCTGAAGTTTTGCTGCTTCTTTTAAAACAAAGCTTTTTAATGTGGTTTAGTCTCAGCTTTGCCAATCATTTTATTCTTATTGCTTTTTTTCTGTATGTCATCCTGAGAGTTTCAACTGCGGACAACTCGTAAATTGAAGGAATAGGAGAAATAAGTTAAGACAGAACTAACTTAGGTCCAGTTGTTGTTATTCTTTTATTTTTGGGTTATTTGTATGTTATGAATGTCTTAATCATGCTTTTATTTTAAAATATTCGTTGTTATGATTGTTAGCTTCCTTGAGAGCCATTTTCTTTTGGTGTAAAGGTGGGTTATAAATCAAATGAATAACATGCTTTTCATGGGATTCATAACTAACAATACCCGAACAGGAGCATGTTCCTAAATGAGTTCGCTGTAGCTGATAGCAAGCACCTCTTTCTAAGGCAGGGGTCCTCAAATGCAGCCTTGCGCACCTCCAGTAGAGCCAATTAAGGGATTCCCAGTATGGTGCACCTCAGCAACTAGAATATTATTTCCAGGTTTCAACATTTTCCCATTTTAACATGGATTAGCATGAAATGCAATTATACACACAGATTTCAACAAAAGTGGAACAAACATCCAAACGAGTGCCCATTTGAAGTTGGTGTATACCTTTCCTATACCAAAGGCATTGTAACATCCTCAGTCTGTTGCAGGTGCGTGTTTATCCTTCCAAATGTGCAATATCAGCCTTCTATGTGTGGATTTTCATGCAACAAGTAAAACATTTAAAAGAGCATGTACATCAATAAATGTTGGAGACTGTTTCAGTACAAAATGTATCTGTGTAATAGCCTCCTCCTCCAAAGAAGCAACTTCTGCACAGTGTTCAAACACAAGTTAAAAAGAAGCATTAGCTGTACTGCACCAACAGCAATAAGCCAATGTAGACCATTCCTTACTGTAAAGATGTTTTAGTGTCTCAGAAATTGCACTGAGTAAGCAAAGGCAATAGGAAGATGCCAAATCAGCAATCCACAGATTAGGTATGTTGTGAAGTGCCCACAGCAGTTTCTTAATTTCCAACAGGTGCCCAGAGGTCCAAAAAAGTTGGGAACCCCTGTCTTAAGGCGTAGTTGTGCTATAGATTTATTTCAATGTTATGCCACTTTAAGTAACAGGATCCTACCCTCAAGGAATTTAGCTGTGAAGACCCAATTCAGAATTCTATTCAAGGATCTTCACTATAAAAACCACTACCAGCCATTTGTCTTGCAGAACTACAATTCCCAGAGTTCTCCCAGAGGATGATTGATACCATTTTGCCTGTAATACAAATAATCCATGTAGCACAGCACCGGGAGATTTTATATGTTGTAAAATCCATAGTTGCTCAGCAATGCCACTACTGATCATCTTCTGAAGCTTCAGCGGCGAGGATGCATTCAGGTTCATTTCTTGCTATGGTGAGCTCAGAATGAATCATTTCAGTAATGTGCTAGAAAAATCCTCATTGAAATGGTAACAACTACGAGTCATTAGTGAACACAGCCTGATGATGGGAGAGTGCAAGAGTTGTGATGCAATTAGGCCATATGTGAGAAATCATAAATGGATACTAGGCTGTCTTGGGAGACAAACATCCGGATCTTACATACATTTTTTCAAAAACTTGGAAGTAAGTCATATCACTTTCTGCCAAAGTGTGCTTTGGGACTGGAGCCTATGAGATTCATTAGCTTGCCAAATGTTAATGATTTTGGTAAACAAATACAGATTTTCACTTTCTACTCCAGGCTATTCTCTGGTACAAGGATTTGCAATGGTAGTTTATTCTCTGTTTTCTCTTCTTTATAGCTCCTCTTTTTCCAGATTATCATTTACCCTGTTGATCCATCACAATCAAGTTTTTATATATTTCACACATATATGCACATACACGCATGCACACACCATCAGACTTTGTTGTTGTTGCTGTTAGTCGCAAAGTCGTGTCCGACCCATCGCAACCCCATGGACAACATTCCTCCAGGCCTTCCTGTCCTCCACCATCCCCCGGAGTCCACCCAAGCTCACATCAACTGCTTCAGTGACTCCATCCAGCCGCCTCATCCTCTTCTTCTTTTGTCATCTATTGTTCCCAGCATTAGGCTCTTCTCCAGGGAGTCCTTCCTTCTCATTAGGTGGCCAAAGTAATTGAGTTTCATCTTCACTATCTGGTCTTCTACAGAGCAGTCAGGGTTGATCTCCTCTGGGACTGACCGGTTTGATCGCCTTGCAGTCCAAGGGACTCGCAGGAGTCTCCTCCAGCACCACAATTCAAAGGCCTCAATCCTTTGGCGCTCAGCCTTCCGTATGGTCCAGCTTTCACAGCCATACATTGCAACTGGGAAAACCATAGCCTTGACTATACGCACTTTTGTTGGCAGGGTGATGTCTCTGCTTTTTAGTATGCTGTCTAGATTTGCGATAGTTTTCCTCCCCAGGAGCAAGCATATTTTAATTTCTTGGCTGCAGTCCCCATCTGCGGTGATCTTGGAGCCCAGGAAAATAAAATCTGTCACTACCTCCATTTCTTCCCCATTAGACTAGAGAAGTTCAAATACTCCAGTGGTTGAAAAGAGAACACATATAATACAAAGCCAAATAAAAAGAATGTTTTGAAATGTGAATTTCTTCAGACAAACTTCATGTATGTAAAATATGTATCATTCTTTCCCATTCTAGGCAAGGCAGAAGAAAAAGGCATTCTGTTGTGGATTTCCTGTTTCTATGTTTCAGATGCTGATATATATTAAATGTTTAATAATATTTCCAATCTCAATTGGAAATTTGTTCTTTCAGTCCCCCCACCCCAAAAGAAATGTCTTGTTATCATTACTCATTGTCATGCCCTCCCCAAATATACTTCACCCAGGTCTAGATCACAGGTTTCTTTACTAATCTCTTTGGATCCCTCCATGTTACAATTTAGTATGGACATAAACCAAAGGAAAAGGGATCCAATCCAACCTTCCGATTCATTTGGGGCCCTGGTTTCACCAAATAAGCAATTATTATTCTGGACTTGAAACTTCTCCCCAGAATAGGAAGCAACCTGGTGACACACAGGACCAGCAGACAAGGAAGGTTCCAAGTCCACATAGCTTATTCCTCCTGCTGTTCCCAAGTTTCTAACATCTCTAGAATCAAAGGCTTCCAAACACCAGGTACTGGAGCAAATGAATAGGAAGCGCTCCTGTGTTCACATCCTGATTGTGTCCTTCCACTGCATCTGGTTGGGAGCAGAATGCTGGACTGGGCAGGCCTTTGGTCTGATCCAGCAAGGCTCTTAACCTTCCTAAAGTTTCTCACATCATTTCTACACTATCCTTATCATAGTCCACCTTTTCCCTGCAGAACTCAGGGGAGCATTCATGCTGCAACTGCAGAGCTATGGACTAGCCAACATCTCTGGAACTCCCTCCTTTGCGGCCATTGTCTTAAGTTGTGGCTATGTGACACATGTAGAAGAATAAGACGACATACTCCATCCCTGTAGGAATTGTAGCACATAACTTTTCTATGAGATTTGCCCTTAGGCTACTCTTAAACAGGGGCAGGCAAACGAGCACCCATTAGCTATTTGGGTAGGTAAATAACTCCCCAATTCTCTGGGCTGTCATGTTGGCTCCGTTATTTATTTACTTAATAAATCTATATACCACCTGTCATATTAGGAAAAAAAGAACCTCTATTTGGTCTACAAAAACACATTGCGATTAAAGATTATTTAAAGATTAAAACCAATAGCCAGTGCCATTATTTATTTATTTAACTTCTATGCTACCAAATAGCCAAAGCTCTCTGGACAGTTTATAACAATCCATTAAATACAGTATAAAATACACCACCTTATAAAAATGTAGTTTAAAAAGTTGCCATACAAAATTTAAAACCACATTTAAAACACACATAAAATTCCAATAGCTTAATTAGCAAGTAATCAGCCAGTTCAATCAATCAGGGAAGACCTAAGTGAATAAACTGGTCTGTAATTGGTCACACCTCAGTTGGTTCCTCCTGAATGTGGAGGGTGGGTGTTACTAAAAGAAAATATGCTTCCAGGTGATGATGAGATAGTACTCTGCAAGTCACAGTACAGCCAGCAGTGCCAAAACACTGAAAACACCTGGAAGGTACCAGGTTACCAACCTGGTCTAAAAGAATGACACTATTCACACTAAAAGGAAAATGGGGGTAGGAAAGAAACATGCATGCTATGGGTTGCCTGTACCTTCCTCTCAGTAGGATCCTTGTATGATTAAAACACGTATGCAAATATGCCTCCATTTGCATTTTCCTGTTTTCAGATGTATCACTAAAACTTCTTGTATGCACAGTTAAACAATGTAATACAATAGTTGTGGGGACCTGAGAGGCCTGGATTCAAGTCCCATCTCAGCCATGAAGTTCACTGGATGACTATGGGCCAGTCACTGACTCCCAGCCTCACCGATCTCACAGGGTTCCTGTTGTGACAATAAAAAAGATGCTATACAAGCTGCTTCGGGTAGTTTATAAGAGGAGGAAGGTCAGGGTACGAACACAATGTAATAATGGCAATGCTAGTACATAATGCTCTGTTTCTGTAACAAAAGCAGAATAGAAATAGTAAAAAAGAGGAAGCAGATAATGGGGCAACTCCTGTGGTATCATGAAATCAGCTGATGGCTAGTACAAACTAATGAAAGGCAAAGCATATGGGTGTATTCCAACTAGGTGAAAGGAATGGTTTTGGGTGATGAATTATTCCCATGGTCCCAGCTAGGAAACAACCATGGGACAGAGGATGTCAACATCTGAAAGGTTCCCAATAAAAGTTTGGAAGAGCCAGACAGAAAGGAAGATTGTTTCCAAATGCCAAGTGCAGAATGTATTTATGTATGAAACGCATCGTGCAGAATGTATTTATGTATGAAACGCATCTGACACTATTCATTCTAATGAGGGAAAATGTCATTCCAGCCAAGTTTCTCCTAGCAACCTTCTGTTGAAATCTGTGTACAGCAAGAGAGATACTTTGTCACCAGCAGCTACAATCCAACCAACTCCTTTCACTGTGCTTACAGGAATGACAGCTCCTGATCCTACCTCAAGGAGCACTAAGCAGCCTGGAAGACTCACCACACAAGTACTAAGAAAAGATCCACAGGGCACTGAATTATTTTTATGTAAGAAAAATAATTACATCTGAGGTCTGGAGTCTTCTGCATTACATCTTTGAGGGTCTGACTTTTAACCATCTTTAGGGTAGAAAACAACACAAAATTAATTGACTAGGTTCTAAAGGACCTCACCTCACATGGCAGATTTCCAGCTGCCCTTTTAATAGTAGGTCCTTGAAAGGGATACTGTGAATAGGGGAAGATTCTGGTACAGCAGGGCAGAAGAGTCTGTTGAGAAGCAGGAGGAGATTGGCCATGATTCCACTGTGCCTGTGCAAGTTGCCTCTTTGGTTTCCAACCATTGATTGATTGGATTGAGAGAGAAATCTTAATAGTAGGTCATTCTTACAATTTACACAAAAATTGCAATTGGCTGTTCCCATTTAAGCATGTACAAAACTGAAAGCACTTCTGAATATAAAGGCCCACCTAAGCATTCACTACGATTAAATACTTTGGCTTCTGAGGGTGAACTATTACAATTCAGCTAAGTATCTGAATGCTGATTTATCACAGATAGTTTGCCATTTTTAGTAGTAGACTGAGAGATTACTAAATCCCTCAAAGTATTTAAAATACTAAAAGTAATCTGCCTTGCGTCATTAACAGAAATATGGATTTTCAAGTCACACTTCATATATTTGTATATTTATGTACTGCAAAGCTTTATCTGCAGCATATGTTTCTCCCCTTTCCCCATTTCTTTTAGTTGGCTTCTGTGTCATTATTTTAGAGTAACAAAAAGCCAAACACCAAACAGCCTTATCAGATTAAAGATGCCAGCCCAATTACAGCTTTCTTCCTTATATTTTGAAGCATTATATAATTGGAGTTTATTTGCTTTGATATTAGAGATTTACTTTGATGTAATACATTAATATTCATTGGTATTTTAATGTCAGACTAATGAGAAACTTAAGTGTTTATAAGAATCCATTTAAATATTATGCTGTGAATGCTCCTTTTTTAAAAGAAGGTTTTGATCTGACCCTAGGAGCTGATACATTGGCAAATAAGCTTTTAGAATGAGGTTTTGACTGCTGTGCTAACAGAATATCAGGATCTACGGTACTGCAAACCAAGCCAAGACATTACGTTGACACAGCTGCATAGGCAAGCACAGAAACGAGCTTTGAAGTTTCCATGTTATTATGAGCCAATTTTATGGCAGTCACCTTCTAAGTCTAGGAAACCTAAGCATGCTGTACACATAGTCCCCAAGTTAAGAACATCTGAGTTACAAACATTCTGTACTTATGAATGAACTGCCATAAAGCCTATTAATTTAGAAAAATATACTGTGGAAAAATGATCATCTCCATAGAGAGAGGAAGTGAAAGGGAAGAGAGGGAAGGCATCCAAAGCATGGCTTCCTGCCCCACCCATCCAGAGAGGGAAATCTCTCTGGCATTTCCTTACTGCAAAAAAGCAGCACTGAGTTTGGGCAAAGGAGGGAGGCTAGAGATATTCACAGTCTTTCCACTTTGACTAGAGTCCTACGCCCCTAACCTTCACAAATGTGGAGGACTGACTATACATGGTCCAACCTACATTAAAATTTGATGATTTTTACTTAAAGACAAATTTCTGTTTTCTCAAGAGTGTAACTCATTCATAACCCAAGGACTGCCTGTACTTGTCTCCTGACCAGCGCAAGTTATCATTGTGATATCACCATTAGACAGAAAAGTGGTGTTCACAGCTCAGTGCGTGTCAGTTTAGAATTTAAAATTATTCTTTATGCTGATGGTATGATATTGCTTATCTCAGAATTCCATTCATCTGTTCCAGCTTTGATGCACTTAATACTTTTGGAAATCTGTTTGGTTATTCAATCAATTGGTCAAAATCTGAACTAATGCCAGTTGCAAAAGTTGACAAATGGTCCGTGTTTAGGTGTGTGTATGCCCAAAATAAACAACAGGGGAAGGTTTTCTTTTAAAAGATTGATTCTCAAGAATACCTGGCTGCCAACTAATCATTCCAGATGGTGCACCTGAGCAGCCCTCAGTTGGCCCTTTTATATATTGGTCACTAAAGGGTTACACATAACAGTTAACAGCTTCCAACAGGTTACAGAAGTGAAAAATTACAATGGCACCATCTTCCCTGCCTGCATACCAAAGAGAAAGAAGATGCTCCCGAGGAGGGGAGGGGAAAGGGGTGTTATTCCAGGGAAGAGGAGGAGGAGGAAGAGGAGGAGGATGGGGTGTGCTGGTGTGAATTGCCCTTTGTTCATGATGCTGTTATATGTCAAGGGTCTGCAAGCTGTCTCTGGAATGGTGCCTGGTTTGGTTCAGCTACATTTCAAGGATGCACACATGCTGATGTCTAGAGAAAGATTTTTTTTCTGGTCCAGCTGTATGTTAGTATTTAGATGATTATGTAAGTTACACCTACTTATTTGTACATCACAGACAATGTATCTCACAATGTATTAGGTCATTGACAACTTGTCTCAAGTGATCACTTGAATAAACTGATGAATAAACTAGAATAAACTGATGAATGAGATATTGCAGGATGGCCCTCTTTAATGCTGAGTTTGTGGGGGAAGGTAAATACTTTCAAGATGAATACTATACCTCAAACTGTGTAAATTTTATATGGGATTTTGCTAATTATAATTAGCAACTATTTTTTAAAAATAGTTTTTGTTTCAGAATCCTCACCACAATTATCTTTGAAAATATACAATTTTCAATTAAAAGACTGGTTTGGTTTTCTGGAACTTGCTTTATATCATTGGGGTTATTTGATGACTTGTACTGAATTGTGATTCTTTCTGTTAAACTCAGATTTTCCACTTAGTTTTAGAATCTTCTTGCCTAGACCTTCTCTCTGAATGGGTGGCACTGGGCTCTTCTCACATGAGAGTGAATAAGGTTCCTCCTACAGTTCAGAGCTACTAGATGTGTCATATACTGTCAGGTCAGGCACCGTGATCTATGTCCTTGCGCTGAACTAATGACATCAGAAAATCCAGACTTTAAAAGTTTTTGTGGACGACAAGGATGGAGAATTCATTTTTTACATGGGATCAACTGACGAGTGCTGATCATTTCTTGACATTCTCTGTTTTGTGGGCTAAATATACTTTGGCAACTACAGTTTATTAGCAATACTTTCATTTGTAATATTTGTTACTATATGTTCACGTATAACTTCAGCATCTCCTATGATATTGGAAGCACTTACTGAGGTCTATTAAACAAATGCCACCATCTTGGCATACTTATTTGATGTTTCTGTAGATCTCAGCTTGTGTTTCATTCAGCAAAAAGTTTGATTCATGTCTACTGGATGCTACAACATTTCTTTAATTATTGTTTGTCTAAGTCAGCCAATTGTTGCAGGTGTTTCACAGCTGTCCAAGCCATGATCACAGCTACAATTTTCTGTCAAAATTGCATAATAAAAATATTTTTAAAAATCATTGCTAAATCTATATTTGCACCCTGTGAAACATCGCAACACTAATTTTAAGTTTAGAAGTATCAGCTTCAACTGTCGGTGATGGTTTATACTATAATCTTAGTATTTATTTATATTATTATCCCTGCCTCCTCAAGGAGCTTAGGCCAGAGTTTAGCACCGATCCTTTCAACACCAGTTTCCCCTAAACCCCATATTAACATTACAATTTAAAGCATGGAGCAAGCAAATTTGGCGATAGGTAATCTACACTCAACTCCAAATAAAATGGATGAGTGTGCATATTTTAATACAGTCTATATTATATACTAATTCAGTTGAAGCTGCGATCATATGTGCCTCTACCTGGGAATAAGTCCAATTGAACTCAGTGGGATTCCTGTCTGACTAGATACACATAGTATTGTGCTATTATTATCTAATCATGTCCCTGGAAGTACGTTCTACCACAGACAAAGCTCAACAGAGAAAAACAAGTTACATCAAAATGGTTTTGATCTAGGCCAAAGAAAATGTAATCCACTCATTCGATTCAGTAACTGATAACAGTTTTGAGACCTAACAGAAACATTGCAAAACACATTAACATTAATCTGAAGAGCTATTATGGTTTATCTTGAAGACTCTTCACTTCTGTGCCTTTGTCATTTACCTTCTAAAGCCAAAAATCAATGCAAATAGCATCAGAGTAAAAGAATAACTAAAAGCCAGTGTACCCTACAGTGTTTATGTAGCAGGCTCATTTTTATGGCATATGTTTATATAGCAATGTAATTCTAGGTATGCCTACTCAAAAGTAAGTCTCCATTTTGTCCAGTGAGACTTAATCCCAGGTAAGCAAGTATGAAGTTGCAGACTATCTGATCACAGTCTCTCTCACCACATGAAGTACTGCCAAAAGTATGTATTTAATAGAAACTGTGTCTAGCCAATTGTTTGCATGCCTGAAAACTGCTGTAATTAGCCATGCTTCACTGATTCATACCTCTGTCCTTTTGTGGCTTTAGTACTAGCCCTCCTGAATTTTAATGAACATGAATATTACAAATTCTGAAGGGTTCTATGAAAAGTGCATATATATATAGCAGCAGAAGTTAATACCAACACCATCTGAATGAATATGAATTCATTTTACATACAATGCATCATGTCCCCACAGCTAACTAGCAGACTATCGCCAAACGACCCCGTAAAACCCAATTAGAGGGAAAGTGGCAAATCTGATTCCTTCCACACTGAAAAACAGACCAGCAAGGAAATACTTTGATGAAGGCTCACCCACGGATCCAAAACTGTGCAGCCCTTGCATTTGTATAGGCTACTGAGCGATACAGAAATGAAAAACATGAATTTGTAATGCGAATATTATTATTAATAATAGAGGGGAGGAAACGCAGATTGTGCCTGCTAAACCTGCACTCCAAGGCGCAGATTCCTGCCTATTTCGCTTAGGCCCTGTCCACGTGACTAAGGGCCCTGCAGGTTCGTCAGCCAGAGTGCAGCGCCTCCACGTGTAGCTGGTACACGCCAAAACACCGGTGCAGAAATTACGCCGCCGATGCCCCAGTTAGCGAACGAGCGGTAGAGAGCAGGGTGGCGGGACGGCACGATCCCGCTCCCCTGTCCGCGCATTCAGTTACACCAGCCGAGCAGCGAGGGCACTCGTACGCAAAGCGCCGCGGTTTTTTTCTCGCCTCGGGTGCGGGTTGCGGAGGAGGCAGGCCCGCCAGCGCCGCGCGTCGCTCCGCTCAGGTCAGTGCGCGCCGGGGCCGCGTCGAGCGAGCTCGGCCGGGAAGCCGCGCGCTTCAGGCGAGGGGGCGCCGTTCGCTGGCTTCACTGCGAAGCGAACCGAGATTTCGCCTGGACTGTGCTCGATCGCTCGTAATAAATAAAATAACGCGCCTCACCCGGCGTGGCAGGCCGGCCTCTCTTGCAGGAGGTGCCTGGAACGAGCGCTCGCGTCGGATGAGACGCAGTATTTTATTAATTAACCGGGGGTGGGGAGGCAATGACGGAGCGCTCGGTCTCCTCGTAAGTAGATCTCCCGAGGGGCCCCGTTTTCGTTTGAGGAGCGCCTGCCCTGCAGCCAGACGCGTGGCCGCGTGGAAGGACAGGAGCAAATGCGGGCAGGCTGAGCTTAAGTTGTCTGTCACTCACGGCAGCCTCCGCCAGCGCCTGTGGAGACCGAGGAAAAAAGAGAAAGATGGGAAGAGCGGAAGGAGTTCGTTTTCTCCTTCAGCTCTTCCCGCGCTTTCCTCTTTGCTGGGATGGAGCAGCTCCGGGGCAGCAAGACCCCCTTTCCCAGGAGACTGGAAAAGCGCGCACGAGATGCAGGAGGAGAAGAGCTTTCATGGGGCAGGCAGGAGGGGACAAGCGACACTAGCGCCACCAATGGAGGTGCTTGGTGCTGAAAAGATCCGAAAAAGTGCATCTGTTTGCTTGTGTTAATTTTCTTCCGTTCTAATGCGAGTGCTTGCGCACCAGTCTGTCTCGCTCTTTAAAGGCACCCCAGTTTTTTTAAAAGGTTTGTATGGACAGAGGAGAGGTGGGAATTTGGTTTCGGGGAACAAGTTGTCAGAAAGAATGGCAACGGGATGAAGCACATATGGACACACACCAGGGGAGATCAGATGCAACAGACATCAGGGCCCCTATATTCTTATTTCAGCAAGCACCCATGGACAGCAGGATGTTGGGGAAGAGGGATTTGAAGCTCCAGGGCAAGTGAGCTGCATGCTAATGTTACCCCCAAGTGCTGAGCTGGCAGAGGGATTGCAGTCCTTCTGTAAAACAGACTTCATCACTACCACCCCTAAATATTTATTAGATTTATATCCTGCCTTTTTCTTGCTGAGAGGACTCAAGGCAACTTACATCATTCTTCTCCTCTCAATGTTACAACAACCCTGTGCGGTAGGTTGTTCTGAGAGTTTGTGACTGGTCCAAAGTCACCCAGTTGGCTCTTTGGCCCTTAACCACTACAGTGCACTGGCTCTCTATCAATTGGAGTGATACTGCACATATTTAGACATAAAAAAAAAAAAAAAAAACCCTGTAACTCCTGGCATCTCTCAGCTAGTCATGCTGGTAGTTGCAATGACTGAATGCATAACATTGTACCCCAATTGTAATTACAAGAATTTAAGACTTAAAACTATATATTTTGGCTGCGGCAGGGGAGATTTTAGTGAGTTGCACTGGAGCTATGAAAGCTGCTTGAAAGAAGGGTAGAATATAAATCAAATACATTTTACATACAAAGGTAAAATATGGATATTTTAACTTATTGTTTTATCTATGTTGTAAGCCGCCCCGAGGCTTCGGCGAATGGGGCGGCATAAAAATGTTTTAATAAATAAATAAATAAATAAAATGTGCATGCTATTACTTCTGTAAGACACTTTGAACAATAAGTATTGTTTGTCAAACACTTTTAAACATATCTCACATACCATTGGTGTAGATTATTTTACTGGAATGTAGGAATGTCTCGATAAAGGCATTTTTTGAACTTGCAGAGTCATTTTTAATTACCTCCACCATGTATTTTGGTTGCATGCTTGACTCTGATTCTGAATTGTGCAACTGCTGTTGCTTTCAATGTAAGGTAAATAATAAATTCTGAAACCAAAAGTCGTTAAACAGAAGCTCAGGGGTGGCCATGGCGCCTTTTTTCCGAGGATTGTTTGAAGACAGCCAGAGGACCATCTTTTATTTGAAGGGCTCTCTTGTGCAATTCTCCTTGAAAGATAAGAAGCATAAGAACTGTTGCCTGTCAACAGTTTGTGCTTGGATGACTGTCACTTTTCCAACCTACAGTGGATATATTGCATTTCCATTTATTTGATGAAGCATTTCCTCTTTTTAGCAGTTCATGGGTGGGCACTGTGATTACAGACAAAGACTAATAGGTCAATATTTCCTTCTTTCTGGGCAGTTCATAATTAAACTCATAAATTGCATATCCTGTAAAAGTACCTGTTCTGTTTCATAATACCCAGTTATATAAAATAAGAGTACAGAGTGTCATACTTAGGGGATCATACAAAGCTAAACTGGTATTAGGCTGCAACTGAAGTCTTAAGGGCCTCTCTTAATCTCCATAACTAACGGAAATGGTGGATAGTGTGTCTCTCTTCTTTTTCCCTCTTTCCCTTTCCCCAGGATTAACAGCTGTAACACCATTACAAGCATCACTGGGATTATCCATGTAACCTTGATAATTCTGGTTTTTTAACTGTATGCACCTTATTTGACCTTGTATTAACAGCCCCCTTCACAGGTTCTGTATAGCAAAGAGAATGTGTTCGGCAGCGTTCCTGGAAGTTACAGAAGTTATCCCTTCTTTTCTTTTTTTATGCATGCCTGTGTGTGCGCACCCACATTACTAAAAGCCTTATCCACATACTAAGTAGCAAAGGAAATGCATTTATACTGTTTCTAGCATAGGCTTAGCTTATGGCCTTATTTAGGATCTGAAAAGGAAGGGGAATCCACTGGGCATTGCCTGGGATAAATGTTAAGCACTGTACTGTTTCCTTAGACTTCACTTGCATTAGATTCCAAACCTGCACATTTTACCCCTAAATACAACCAGACCCAATAGTATTTCTTGGCCCACCAAATAAATATACATATTTCTGAATATACCCTGGCTATTAGATTAAACACAAATTGAACTGAATTGTGTCATTCTGCTAATCGAACCAGTGCCATCATAAGAACTGGAAGGAGGCAGCTGTACCCTTGTGCTGTCAAAATTTGCCTCACAGGGCTGGGAGCTGATTTTCAGGTAGGGTGGCAAACTGTGGTAGGGATGAGAGAGACAGAAAATCCCATTTTGCTGTTAGGTTTAAGCTAGTATGGCACTGGATATAACACTCAGGTTTGTGTGTGTGTATACGCATAGGAATATATCCCATAGGAATACATACCCCTGTAGTTTTCAAGGTACCAGTGCTACTACACTACTCCAAGCATCAAATCCAAATTCTAAAAAGAGTATGCTGAGTAATATGGAAAACAAAACAATGGCCTAGAGACCATTGGTAACCATAGGACCACTGCACTAATTTCCCAGTCAAGGTGTTGGAACAAGGAATGTTATTCTGTATGGAATGAGAAATGTCTGACATTCAAGCTGGATTCTGAAAAGGTAGAGGCATTCAAAATCATGTCACAAATATACATTTCTACTGGAGTGCACCAAAGAAGATATACTTTATAGAGTGCAGCAAAGTCTTTTACTATATGGTTCATAAGAAGCTATGGGGGATTCTGAAAGAAATAAGGGTGATACAACACTTGATTGTCCTGATGTGTAATCTGTATCATGTACAAGAAGCTCCTGTTCTCATAGACTATGAAGAAACAGAATGGTTTCCTATAGGCAAAGGCATCAGATAGGGTGTATTTTATTTCCCTATCTGTTTAATCTATACATGTAAAATGAGGAAAGCTGGGTTAGGATCAAAGGAAGGAATGATAATAGGTGGAAGTTACATAAATAGTTTAAGATATGCAATTGATACCATATTACTGGCAGAAATCAGTAGTGATGATTGCAAATTAGAACGAAAATTGCAAAAAAAAATCATAACTCTAGAAGAATTATACAACCTTAACATCAATGATATTCAAATTGTAAAAAATGCTGTATGCTTTGATTCAATTGTCAATTGAATTGGAACTGCATCCAAAAAATTTGAAGACAGCAGACTTGGAAGGGCAGCAATGAAAACTAGAAGAGATCATAAAGTATAAGGATGTTTTACTGAAGACCAAGGCCAAGGCCATCCACACAATTGTATTCCTGGCCACTATTTATGGGTGTGAAAACTGCACATTGGAAGAAAATTGATATATTCAAAACATGATGCTGTAAGAGAACTTTGTGAATACCCTGGGCTGCCAGAAAGGTGAACAAGTAGATCCTAGATCAAACCAAACTTTGCTTGGAAGCTAAAATGATGAAACTGAAGTTGTCTTACTTAAGCACATCATGAGAAGGCAAGATACACTGGAAAAGACAATCATCCAAGGGGAAGTCAAAGGTGGAAGAGGAAAACCAACTATGAAATGGATTGAGTCCATACAGGAATCCGGCTTTGAGTTTATAATATCTGAGGAAGGCTGTCAAGGACAGGACAATTTGGAAGACATTCATTCATAGGATCACAATAAATCAGAGACAACTTGATGGGACATAACAAAGTTTACAGCAAGAAATAATAATATACAATTATGTAATTAATGTATTGCAAAACCTGAATTAAAAATGAAAGCAATTTCCAAATTCATCAATTACAATTCACAAAGGAAAAAACTGATTTCCCCAGCATTTCTTCCAACTACATTTCTATTAGTTGTCCTTTAGGTAGTGACATTACATGCACACACACACACAAAATAAATAAAAAAATCAGTTGATCTTATTCTTCGACCAAAATTCCACATTAAATCCTATAACTAGCTTTGACTATTGTTTCAGCTCAATAAAGGTTATTAAGGTATTAAACTGCCTCTCTTACAATTCTACAAACCAGCTCTCCTCATGACCTTTACAGAGTTTTGAGATGTACACATATGCAAAATAAACAAAATAATCTCCAATAAAATTCACAGAGCTCACCTGACCTTTGAAAATAGCACAGCTAATTTTAATCAGATTTGTATAGTATTAACCTCTGTGTTGACCTTTGTCTAGCTTTGTATACATCCATAAACATAGGGAAATGTGAGATGTGTATGTGTCATTGGGAGGGAGATCACATTAAGGCAGATAACCCAGGCAGTCATTCTGGGGAGTAGGAAATGCACCCACTTGACTCATTTGCGTGATGCAATTACAGGTCAGCCATGGCAGCCACTGTTTATCCATCGACTAGAAAACAAACAAAAAAAACAATACTACTTAGGCAGTTACACTTAGTTTTGTTTCTCATAGAGGCTGAAGTTTGCAGTAAGCATCACAGTTGTCTAAATATTATAATCTTCAATTGTACTATTCTGTCAAAACACCAACTCTCTCACAAATTGAAACTAAAGATCTGTAATGCTGGGATTTCTGTTGCAGTCCAACAGGATGCTGTAGTCTTTTATTCCAATAAACTGCAACAAATAGCAGTTATTTTTTTCCCCTGATTTGAAAAATGCAGATTTTTCTGGGTGCTATCATTTGCACAAAAAATGTACATTTGTTGCACAGACCTAATGGCTGAGCAAATTTGCCCTCTGTTTTCATCCCAGCTTCTAAATTTGCACAAATTTAAAATCTGGAAATTTACACAACAAAAATAGGTATTCAAAAAAGGAGGAAGCCTCCTTTCTGGACTTGCTGAAGATTGAGGAAAGACTTGAAAAGAGGAGAATACAAGTCATAGCAAGAGGATTATGATGGTAAATAGGATTATATTGCCCTCTCCACAAGACACTTTGGTGCACTTACTCTATTTGCATTTCCTCCTCTTTAGTGCGTCTTATTTGTTTAAATAGGTTCTTTCTGTCATTTGTGCCCTGACCTTTTGCAATTCTGAGAAAATTGGCCTTTAAGCTGTCTTACTTTGTTAGTTTTCTTGTGCCTTACCTATTCTGCTTGGGTGCTCTTGTTGGCAGTTGAAACATTCTAGGAAATAAACATGGCAAGACTATACTTGTTGGATAGTGGAATCTGTGCACCCCTGAAAGGCTAGAGAATTGTAAAGAAAGGTTGCATCCTAACCCTAACCCTTTCTATACATAAAAAAAGATCTAATTTGCACAAATTGTGCCATTAGCAAGAGGGGTGAAAAAGGAAACTGCATATTGGATTGACTTGTTACAAATCAAGTAAATGGGGGGGGGGGGGCTTGCAGGCAGGAACGGAATTAAATCTATTTAGTTTTCAAATAAGTATCTCATATATCTCTAAATATGAGCATTAGCTTGCTTGCTTTTATATTCTAGAATCCCCAATGTGCAATCAGTCAATCCGTTAAAGACACCAGTTAATTGATAAATGTTATTCTTTACCATCCTGTCATATTCATGATATATTTTTATATTCTTTACCATTTTCATGATCAAAGATCTCTGTCTAGCATAGTGGGCAGTCTCATATTTGGGATGGAAAAAAGAGTTGCTCTGCAGCAGCTACTTTCATTGCAAAATCTAACATGAAAAGCCAAGCTTTCAGCTTAACTTCTCAGCCACTCCTCACAACAAAAATGGCGAAAGAGATATTTCCCCCTACCCCTCTTATGTATGCTCATGGGCAAGATGAATTGTGAACAAGAGGGAAATTCTGGCTAGACATTCTTGAAGAATTCAGTTTCTGCAAATAATATGGTTTGATCAGGTCCACACATCCTGGACTAATGTACAGATTGAACCTCATTTGTCTCTTGGTCTTGCATTTATCTTACAGGCTTGTTCTTAGCTTAAAATATGTTTAAAGGGTATACTTTTAACATATTTAACAGTATATAGTGGTACCATGGGTCACAAACTTAATCCGTTCCAGGATTCTGGTCGTCACCCAAATTGGTCATGAGCCAAGTTAAATTTCCCCATAAGGTTCAATGTAAATAAGGTTAATCCGTTCTGTAACTATTTTTTTAATCAGAAAAATGTAAAGCAAAGGGACAAAGAACTACAAATCTCCCCCCCCCCACCCTGAGCACGAGTGCGGCCATTTCCCTGCCCCCCCAGCACAACCGTGATCGTGCCCCTCATCCCTGCATGCGCCCATCATTCTGGTGCACTGGGGGGGGGGGAGACAGTCGCGATCATGGCCACATTAAGAGGGGGGAGACAGGTGCGATTGTGGGCACGCTGGAGGGGGGAGAGACGGGTGCAAACACAGGCATACGGGAGGAGATGGGCACAAACATGGGCATGCTGGGGGGGAGAGATGGGTGCAAATGCGGGCGCACTGGGGGAGATGGGCGCAAACGCTTGCATGATCGTGAGCACGCTGGGGGGGAGATGGGGTGAACGTGGGTGCATGGGGGGGAGATGGGCGCAAACGCGGGTGCTGGAGGAGTGATGGCCAAGATCGCGGTTGCGCTCGTGCAGGAAAGACAGGCGCTATCTCGGCCATCTCGCCCCCCAGCACGATCGCGGCCATCTCCCCACTCAGAGGGGAGGGGGAGATGGCCATGATCGCGGTCACCACTCAATGCGGAGTTCATGACCTGAGTCAAAAATTTTATGAAATTTTTGTTTGCAACCCAATTTGGTCATGAACTGAGGCATTCATGAGCTGAGGTGCCACTGTACTTGAAAATAATATTTTGTTTGGACTTTTAAAACATCGAATCAATGTGGAAATAAGAGAGAACAGACTCATGGGTCAACACATGCAAAAATTACGCAGACCAGAAATAAACTTTTTTCACATGGATGTACAACATAGAAACATAGAAACAGCGCGAGTCAGAAGGGACCTCCTGGGCCATCTAGTCTGACCTCCGGCACCAGCCGGCTCGGCTCACGACATGCCCACCATGTGCATGTCCAGCCTATCTTTGAACACCCTCACTGATGGGGCCTCAACCACCTCTCGTGGAAGCCCATTCCACACCCTCAGGGTCCGAACCGTCAGGAAGTGCTTTTTGGCATCTAAATGGAACCTTGGTTCCCTGAGCTTTCTCCGTTGGAGCACATCCTGCCTTCCTCTGCAGGGGAGAACAGGTCTCTACTCATCTCCATGTGACATCCTCTCACATACCTGTATGTCGCCAACAGATCCCCTCTGAGTCCCCTCTTCTCCAGGCTGAAGAGACCCAGTTTCCTCAGTCTCGCCTCATACCCCATTCCCTGCAAACTGGCCACCAACCTTGTGGCCCTGCGCTGCACTGACTCTAACCTGGCTATATCCTTTCTGTAATGAGGGGCCCAAAACTGAGCACAACACTTCAGTTGCGGGTGCACCAGAGTCGTATAGAGTGGTAGTAATACCTCTCTTGATCTAGAAGCCACACTTCTGGCTATGCAACCAAGGGTGGCGTTCGCCCTCTTGACCACCGCATCACACTACTGACTCATGTTTAGCCTGCAGTCAACCAGTACCCCGAGGTCTCTTTCACAAGTGCTGCTCTCCAGCCATTTGTCCCCTAACTTATGACACCCATTCCTATGCCCCAAGTGCAAGACCTTGCACTTATCCACATTGAATGCCATCCTGTTGTCTCCTGCCCACTTCCATAGTCTGTCCAGATCCTTTTGGATCTGGAGTACCTACTCCTCAGTTGTGGCCACTGCTCCAGTTTTAGTGTTGTCTGCGAATTTGATCAGCAGACTGTTCACCCCTTCTTCCATGTCATTAATGAAAAGATTAAACAGGATCGGCCCCAGGACAGAGCCCTGGGGGACCCCGCTTGTCACTGGCCGCCATCCCGATGATTCCCCACTAATGGTTACCTTTAATGCAGGATATGTAGGATAGACTCAGGGTATGGCAGGTACAAGGTGATATCCTATGCATTTTTAGACAGAAAAAAGTCCTTCAACCCTTCATGCCAGTTGGGAATGCTGGCCTCTGTAGGACCATTTCATGTATCAACATGTATAGCATTGTGCCTTAAACTATTTGTTGTGTTACACACATAAAGGCCTATATATATTCTGCACAACCATTTATGGCTGTATGTTAAGGTCACCACGTGTCCTTTTTAATGGAAGAAAGTTGGCTAGAATTGAGATCTTTTTTCCCTTCTCCATGGCAGGAGTCTCCTCCAGCACCACAATTCAAAAGCCTCAATTCTTCGGCGCTCAGCATTCCTTATGGTCCAACTTTCACAGCCATACATTGTAACTGGGAAAACCATAACCTTGACTATACGCACTTTTGTTGGCAGGGTGATGTCTCTGCTTTTTAGTATGCTGTCTAGATTTGCCATAGCTTTCCTCCCAAGGAGCATGCATCTTTTATTTTCATGGCTGTTGTCCCCATCTGCAGTGATCTTGGAGCCCAGGAAAATAAAATCTGTCACTACCTCCATTTCTTCCCCATCTATTTGCCAGGAAGTGATAGGACCGGATGCCATGATCTTAGTGTTCTTAATGTTGAGTTTCAAGCCAGTTTTTGCGCTCTCCTCCTTCACCCGCATCAAGAGGCTCTTTAGTTCCTCTTCACTTTCTGCCACCTAAGATTAACCCATGCCCAGGTTGGCATGTCACAAAACAGTCCTCTGTCCACCAAACTAAAAGTTAATTATACAAAACAGCAGCATTATGTGCTGGGTACGTGTATTATTAACATGGATTATCTGTCAACAAAAATTTTGGCGCCAGGCGAAGACCTTTTTATTTAAACGTCATTTTAATTGTTAATATTATTTGCTTATTTTATCTGGCCAGGGCGACTTATTTTATATTGTTAATTTGTTGTATATTTAAACGTTTTATATTTTAATTTTATGTTGTGAGCCGCCCCGAGGCTTCGGTGAATGGGGCAGCATAGAAATGTTTTAAATAAATAAATAAATAAATAAATAAATAAGAGAATCCGTCAGTTCTTCTTTCCATTCAGATTTTTTTTTTAAATTGTGGCAATTGAAATGTCACCCTTATCTAAGACTTTCCAGGGGAGGGGGTTGCGGGGGGAAAGAAGGTGAACTTAGGCAGCTGTGCATTTAGAAAAGTATGAAGTGTCTATCCTGAACCTGATGCAAGAGCTAGAAAAGCATTTAGTGCAATGTTGAGTGCACCAGTGAAGCTCTGTTTGTGGGAAATTCTCTCTTTTTCTACAGAGGACCTTGACTCAAACTATCTCCAGAATTTATTATTGTAAGCCTATAACTTATTTGCCTCTGCAATACAAAGGGTATTAATTCTGTGGAACTACTAACACCTCGCAGAAGAGCTCTGGGAAAAGCATAAAAGTAATCATTTGAACTACCTAAGAAGTTGTACCTATCTACTTCTCACAAAATTCAATTTTTATATATTGTACATTTCTTCATTCCAGGTATTTTCACCAGCTTGTAATTTTTATTTTTAGAATGACAGTAGTTTTGGCCCGATTTAAATTGTGGAGCAAGCTAAATAAGCCATTTTATAAAATGCTCAACCTATTACTGAGTAACACAAAGTTGGATGGAAGCCTTTATTTTCAGAGCTATACCAGCACCTGTCCTATATTTGAACTTAAAATACAGATCCTTCTTCCTTCATTTCTGCTTGCCTCGAAAACCATGGCAGGGAAAACAGAAATGGGGTTATCAGTAAGGAGGGTTGGGAGAAAGGAAGCAGCCAATGTGAGCTAAATTCATGTATTTTTAGGACACAATTAGACCAATGATTAGAAAAAAGCACTTGTGGAAAGCTGCATCCCATTTTCTGGACTCAGGAATCTACTTTTTTTCTCACAGAAACAGAGCATCTATTAGGCAAGCCTTGAAGCCAAGGAGAAAAGCATTATCAAGGTACAATCACAGAAGTTCCAATCACGTACTTAGACACAAGTGTGGCTTTAAAAAAAGATTATAGTAATTCCCTGCTGCTGATTTCCATCAGCAGCCCTATGGGTATGTGGTACGTAATGCTCCTTGATAGTTACGGCCCTTTTTACACAAATGAATCCATGGCCACCCCTGCCATCAGTCACTTCTCATATTTAGACTACACTAGTACCAATCTGTGATCATTTAAGTATGTTCTGCATATTTAGGAAGCCATGATCTGAGTTTAATGAAATGGTTGCCTTCATTTCCACTGCCTACAAAGTAATCACACTGGTTTTCAGGATATCATGACCAACCATTCAGCAATATACATTTTCCTCCTTTTCCTTATGTACTTCAATTGACAAACATCCCTTTGTGCAACAACGCAGGACTGAGAAAATAGCACATAAAGCTTATTTGCACTGCAATGAATGAATTCCCAGCACAGTGGAATATCACAAGACGAAATGGACAGCTACAAAAAACAGATATTTGCTCTTTGCACAGCAAACCTGTACCTAGTGAAAGCTGAAACAAAAATGCCAGCAGATGACCTAGTTGTGATGGTGACCAGCAGATAAATCAAATGCCGTACTTTGATAGTTAACACAAGTCTACATAGTTAAAGATTTCACCTTTTATGGTGATTTATACTCTGCTTGGCTTGGGGGGAATCCTTTGTGCAGGTGCAGAAGAATCTGCTCCAGCACAGCTTGGTTTGAGAGTGTTGTGTCACCTTGCTTCAGGTAAAAAGGTAAATCATGGTTTCCCATTCTGAGACTGCACCACTACAGGCCTCAGCTACATGAGCTGCTATGATTCAAAAAGTTCAATGCTTCTGTTTGCATGGGGGTCAAACCAGTTTCCTAATACAGCCGTACTGTTTCCTGTGCCAGCCATTGGGTGCTTTGGCTTGGGATTTACTCTTAATATACGGCAAACTATTGTTAACTGCAACCCACATAATGGAATTGGTATTGGTAGCAAGCATTAGTAATTCTCTTGTCAGTTCTCTAATTGAAAATGTAAGTGGCTCTAGGAAAAAGTTCGACAGAAAGTCAAGAATGGATGCATGGGTATAGCATTTGTTTAAACACATACCATTATTTTAGTATTAAATAGCAATGAGTTAGTAAAACTTACTTTAGCTGTAACAAAAGAGGAACCAAATAAGAAAGGCACACTTTGTTTACACATTTCACACGTTTCTTAGTTCTTTCAAATGTATATATAGCTGAATAATAATTGATGCACTTATTAATTTTGATCAATTAGATAATCAAGTGCAGGCAAGATGTTAATACATGAATCCAAGACACTAAGGAGAAATATAGATGTCTAGACATGCACAGTAATATGGATGGGAAGTGCAAAAAGGAGGAGGGGTAAAACCAGGGCAGAAATTTCCACAGCCTTATTTGCACACTTCCCAGCAGGCACTGCATCCTATTTGAAATGACATTTGAGTGACCTGGGCAGAAAGTCTTCAATTATTATTTTTATTTCATCAAATAGATTTGTATTTCTGATTTTATCTTTGAAAAAACCACATAGAACTCCATGTGCATTGAAAGTCAGTCTTCATTCAGGGAATCCTGTTTTTACTAACAGATTTGCAATGCTGTTAACATGAAAACAAAGTGCAATCTAAACTTCCCAAGGCATTTCAGACCTTTAGAGATGGCCTATGGTTCTCAGAATTCATCAGGATAACCTCTTCCAGCCCGTTCCCCCATCATTTCACATGGGCCAAAACATGAACGACAGGTTCCCAGATAATTCTGCATCTCCCTGCATAGTTACCACACCTGCACCAAGGCATTTGTTGCCTTAGGTTGAAGACACCTCACAGACCCCTTAAAACTCCATTTTCCTTTGCTTCTGGGTCTAAGCCACATACAAAATAAAACCAGCCGAGCAGCTGGTGGATAATATGGCAAAATGGTATGTTGCGGATAATACAACAAAGTTGGGATTTTCTTAAGCCATCAGCCTGTTTTTCATACGAGTTTCCTGTATTTCTGTTACATACAAGGTAACCCTTTCAGATTAGTCTGAGACTAATCTATTTCAGAGTAGAATGCTTTCCAATAGCATTGGCCATCCAACCTGTTAATTGGTAACTGCTTTAAAACAGCATAAGCAATGTGCAACTATTAAAACCTCTTCATAAAAACACCTGACAGCCTGCAAACCAGAATCAATACTGACTGTTTGCTCTAGTCATGCATGACAACGCATCATTAATTTTTACTGTGAGGCTGCTAACAGCACTGCAATGCCAACATAATTTTGCAAGTGTGTGTGCACGTGCGGGGCCAGACATAAACATTAAGGTGATGATCTACTGGGAGCAAAGTTTGCACATAACACAGTGCATGTTTACCTGAAAACATCTCTGAAAGGGAAAGGTCAATGATCTCAATGGGAATTGCCCCTGGGAACATAAACTCAGATAAAAGAAAACCAAAGAAATGTCCTCCAGTTTCTGACTCCTGAAAAAGCCCTGTCTTCAAGTTTCTTGCAATCTATATTTCTACTTCTTGGTTGTTGTAGTTCTACATTCACTTTCTAACTGGAAGAATCTAAAATTCTTCCAGCTGAGTAATAAAATATGTGGAGAGGAAATTCTGGTGCTTTAGGAAAACAGCACAGGACTGTATATCCTCCATCGTGAAGTAGACCTGGTCTGTGGGAATGTCATCCTGCTATGCCACTGAGTTATCAAACATGACGGCTTGGATCCCTTTCAGGACCAGGCCTAAGCAGTCCCCTGAAACTCAGCTCTTTATCCCAGGAGTAGAAACAGCCCACTAGGCACATTTGATCAGCCTATTGCCCTTTGATATATTTCGGTGCTTTTTTTTCTTGACTTCATGGCTGCAAATAAAGATAGCAGAAATGAGCGTGACTGGAATACAGGAGAGGAAGAAGAGAGAGCGGACTCACACTTCTTTTTTGAACAACGATCATTATGCTGAGGTGAAAGACAGTGCATGAACTGATTTCAGGTTTCCTGGACCAAGCATACCATCAGTCAATACCCTCAGTATTAATGCAAACAATGTCTGTGTGAGCCTAAGTATATTTACCTACCATATTTTGGCATGCACTCTCTTCATAAAAATATAAAAACAGTGCTAACCATGTGCATACTACCTTCAGTTCTCCACTGGACGACTGAGGTGATAGAGCTCTCTTTTTAAGGGAGTTCTCATTTTATTTTCCATTATTCTTTAAATCGTGCTACAGAAAATAACAAAAGTGGCTTTTACCTACAATGTAAGCATTTTCTAGAAAATCATGGGCATCCCATGTGCTGTTCACCAGAACTCCAAACAGGATTGCATCCTTATTGAGGGCTACTGTACTATTTTTTAAACTGTTTTGCAGAAAGAAGCTGGGGAGGCATCGTAGCCAGACTGCTGGATTAGAATCGAGAAGCAGTCCATTCAGTTCTTTGGTTAATCTCAAAGCTTCTTGGGTAACCCTGAGCTAATCAGTCTAATTTCACAGGGTTGTTCTGAGGATAAAATAGAGAATCATGCACATAGTTCTCAACTCCTGACATGACTATGTTTGGAGAAGCCATATTGGATATGCCGCTTCCCCCAGTGTACCAGTAACACCACTAGACAAGTCCTCTTAAAGGGGTGCTCCATCACCTTCCAAAAAGTTCTGACTATATATGGTGCCCAGGAAGATTTGACCTAAGCACTGACGTGCCTCCCAATTCTGATGCACTTTAATCACACATATTCTTGAATTTGCATTTACTTCTCCAATGGCACATTTATATTTTACGTATTTATTTTTATATACTGCCATATTCTCATAGACTCTGGGTAGCTTACAAGAGATTAATACCAAGAATAATTCAAATTTATACTAAAAACAAGCATAAAAGTGATCTGGGAACTAATCTGAGAAGGCATGTCAGAAGAGATACGTCTTTAACTCCCTCTTGAAAGTGGCAATCCGGGCTATCTGATGCATGCCACCAAGTATTATGATGTTGAATTTCTATTAATTCCACTACCTTGAGGCAAGCTCCATCATAAATCACAGGGAACCTGGCCCCCCTTCCTGCCCATAGACTCCAAAACATCAAACAGTCTCTTTGCAATGCAGATCTTTACTGGCATATTGCAGCTACAAGACAAAGTAATTCTAAGCACCCTCTAGTAAGGTGCAAGATAAACCTTTGTACATATCAAGAATGATAGTTGAACCCAATGTAGAGACTTCTCACAACAGCCTTCCGTTTCAGTAACTCAGGGTGACTCTCACTGGTGAGACCTATGCAAGCCCTCTAACTGGGCAGTTATGGGATCAGGAACCAGGCAAGGCAATGGCTCTCCCTCCTCCCCTTCTTCCACCCCTCTCATCCCCTCCAAAACATTCCTGCTCTTCTGGTTGTCCTGGAGTGCCCTGGCAGCAACCTTGAGGGCACTTCAAAGGCCTACACTTCTCCCTGGGTTCCCAAAACTCCTATCCCCACTTCCTCAAAGTCCAAGTCATGATGACTATGGGATGCCCAGCAAGAGTGGTGGTCAGCTTCACTCACTACAGTAATTTTATTACATGTAGGCAGAGTCTTGTGACATCAACATAACATCAACTGTCATGACATCATTTGTTCTGGTCTATTATGTCATACTCCACGATTAATGTTATTTATTTATTAAATTTATATGCCACTCAGTAGTCCAATAGGAATCTCTAGGTTGGTTTACTTACAGTTATAGCAAGATGAAGAATCACACTTTAAAAAAAGTTTGCATGTACAGCAATGAGAGGGGAACACAAGTATAGTTTCTCTTGCAGACCTCGGTGCAATTTTTTACTTGCACAGAAATATACTCTGACTAGCGATATGTATCTGTCCTGTACCTTCAAGACAGATACTGAGTTAATGTAAATGTACCTACATTGACCATCCTTTTATTGAGCAAAACTAAAAGCCTCTTGAAAATTTATGTTGACCTAGAAAAAAGACATGCTAGAAGATAGAAGGCATGAGCAAGTCATATTTAGAGGTGTTTTGGTGTACTGACATCTACTGTCTTGGTGTATGTATGTCAGATAATTTATACACACATCCAATGGCAGCAATTCATTGGAGTACAGCAAATCTATGAAGATGAAAATACACCACTGGATTTGGAGTTTGGTTGACAGCTGGGATGGGTGGGGCATGTTCGTTTTCCAAGTTTGGAATGATGAGTAATGGATCCCATTGCTGAATGCACCATGCAATGGAAAATTTGAAATTGGGAAGGAGCTATGACCAGTAATCCAGTGCAGCATCACAAAAGAACTGCAAAAGCAGGACTGAAGCTGAACAATAAGAAAACAAAAATCATGACTGCAGAAGAATAGTTGACATTTTTAATGTCAACAGTGCAGAAATTGAAACCATGAATGATTTTGCATCCCTTGGCTCAATCATCCATTCAAAGGGAGAGTGCAGCCAAGAGATGAGAAGACTGAGACTTGGGATGGAGGGCAGCAATGAAGAAACTCAAAAACATCACATGTAAGGATATTTCACTGCAGACCAAGGCCAAGATCATCCACACTATTGCATTCTGATCACAATGTATGGGCTTGAAGGCTGGGCAATTAAGGAAGCTGACAGGAAGACAAATGATGCATCTGAAACATGGTGCTGGAGGAGAACTTTGCAAATACCTTGGACTCACAGAAAAGCTAACAACAGGTGGGTCCTAGATCAAGCCAAACCAGATTCCCAAATCTGAGACTGGAGCCTGCAGTCCGACCTCAGAGCTGAGAATCAGCACTCCAGTCCCACTCCTACTTGCAGGCAGTGCAGAAAGAGCAGTGCCAGCTGTTCACCAACTTCAAGAATTCAGCTCTGGAGAAGGGGAAGAGGGGCACTTTGGAGGATGCGGAGAAGAGGCAATGGGAGAGGCCAGGATTCAAGTGATCCTGAAGCTTCCCCACCTTCCTCCCCTCCCCCCTGCAGAATGTTCCAGCTAAACCCATCTAGAGAAGTATGGAGGCAAGAGGACAGGAAAGTAAAGTTTTCCTCTGCTGCAACTCTGCATGTGATGCCCATAAGCCTCCAAGTTGAGGACTGCCCCCTTCGATACAGAAGTTTCCGGGCATTATCCCAACGTTACTGTTAATAATAAGGTTCTAATGTCATGGAATGAAAACATGCATCACAATATCCATATGCACTTATACCACCAAAGAAAAAAAGAGAGAGATAACCCAAAATGCTATTAGATCACCCCAACACTCTTTTCTTTTTCACCTAATATGAGGACTTTGGAGATGCAGCTTCTGTGACCCAAGTATGGAAACACTGAACAAATGACTGGCTACATGTCAGGAGAATTAGGACTAGAAAGTGAGTTAGGGGATAACCGACTTGGACAGTGAATATGTTACAGTGTGAATGGAGACAACAGGAATGAATTATGCAGTGGACAAAATGCTCTGCTAAGAAAGCAAGTGTTGGTCAACTGATGCTACTGGAAATACACCCACACGCTCACCTTCCTACACTCAGAAAACAAGCACACCTGCCCTTGCAAAGGAAGAACTGCACCATCTCTAAGCTGAATTTGTCATGATTAGGGCAAGTATTACTGAAAACAATTCTTAAATTTGGATCTCTTAGGGAATACACATTACTGGGGGAGGGGGGAGGCTCATGTAACCACTGGCAGGCACTCCCTAAATAAAAGGAAGGCACTGAAAAAAGAGGGAGTTAAAAAGTGCTCTTTATAACAATACCATCCAGACTTTGTAGCCATCCCTGCAGAAAATTATTAGGAAGGGCAGTTTCAGTGACAGGAAACAATATTACATAAGGTTTGGTTTCCGTATATGTGGAGGTGCCATGATGAAAGAAGGTGGGACAAAGCAAACATAAGCAACAAGCCTTTCCATTATAACTACAGTTGTCTGCTCCACAAAATGTTTAGGTCACATACACCCACCATGTGAATAGTTTGCTCAGACACGTTCATCCACAGGACCACCATTTATACTGCTGGGATCAAAGTGAAAGATGTTCAAATATAGACAATCATTTTCTAATTCACAGGAACAGGAAATAAAGCCTTACCTGCATTTTTTCCTGTGCCCATGTACCCGCCCCCCACCACACACCTATATCAATTATGTTCCAACTGTGCAAAGTTCCTCAGAGCCCTCTGCAGCTGGGAGTTCAAGCAGCACAACTGGAATATGGAGGATCGCTATGCTTAGCTAACCGCTTCAGCCTGATGTTGTGTCTCCTAATAGTATGGGCATGTAGCAGCCATAGCTCCAGACCTGGACTTATGATTCACCACCTGATAATATTCAAGCCACATGCATTCTTTGTATGGCACTCAACTGCAGTTCATTTGTGTCTGCAGCGGGACATTTCCTGAGCAATTATTTTGTAGGAATCAATGTTCCCGTGACTTGCTCTCAGCTGCTTCTCTTCTCCCCAGATGTCAAGGACTTCAACCATTTCAAGGTGTTTCCATAAATCACTGCAGTCCTTGGGCTGCTGAATAACCAGATGTCATTCTGTGGAGCTGTGAAGGAGTAGTTGAGAGGGAGAAGCAAAGGACCTTTCATTTGTACCTGCTCACCTCACCCAAGGGACATCCCACTTGTAACTCTGTAAAATGTAAGTGCTGGAGTGTTGGGGCTCCAATTATTACAGGAGACAAAGGCATGTCCTCTACTGAGAATTCATAGAGCACAGCTGAGTCCCAAAATTGGCAGGGAAATCACAATGAAAGGAAAAACCATTACACAAAGACTTTGGGGGAAATGTGTTTGTTTAAAATTTTAAAACAGCAACAGGACGAATACAGATTGGGGATAGCAGCCTGCATTGCGCCAGTGGGCAAGATACAGTAGCACCACCGTAAATTTCTAGATTTGCCCTTAGAGAACCAGATGAAATATTAAGTGCATGAGCTCCAAAATATCCTTTCACTAAATAATCTGGCCATATTTTGGTGCAAAAAAGTTAATCAACCCATCTATTCCATAATTTAACAACTTGCTAAACTGTGACTCCTTTGTGGCTGCTAGGAAGAAATGTAAGGCCACAGAGAAAGCTGATTGGAAAACTGGAGGCTTTCCTTTTTACAAAATAGTGCATTGGAAGTGACCCATTTTTCTTCGGAAAAAAAATATAAATGCCTTCTAACAATGTAGGGGCATATGTAATAATGAGTGTGCAGAAGAGGATTTTGAAGACTAAACCAACACAGTTTCCTACAACATAACATGGCAAATCCTTTTATGTATGCACAAGTTTATCCCTTGTAGGACAGCAGAAGAAAAGGATACAGTAGGTAACCTAAGTCAGTACACTGTGTATATCTCAAACAGATGCAAATTCTGCCTTTGCTCAGTTAATAGGTAAGTGTCCAACATCCTTAATCATCTGCTTTAAAGCCACAACTGATAGCTGAAGTTCTGAGATAAACAACAGAAAGGGTTGAATGACAGCTGTGACTGAATCATGGGTTCTTGTTGATACATGAGTTACCATGTTGTCTAAACCCACCATGGTGAACAACCCACTGTTCACAACCCAACAACAAACTACGGATTTTCTGAATGGGTTTGCAATTAATTAGCCATGTCTTGTTAGCAAAGCTGTTTCAGAAACAACCCATAGTTCAGTGACTATGTCCAGTTATTCTGTTGTCTGAAGCCAGTCATTGGCAGTGGCTCTGTTTGACTTACTCCATGAGAGGGAGAGGAAGCTCTGAAGATTCATGGGTTTGAACCTGGGCTCTTCTAGCAGCAAAGCATATGTTTGTAAAGTCCAGGACATGGGTAGCAAGTGACTGTAGCCTGGATGCCAGGGTGCAGATGCAGGGTGGGGGCCTGCAGCAGGTTTGGAGGGCCAGAGGCAAGAAGCACATCTATGAACACTTCCAGGTTAAGAGCCAAGGAGACAATAAGGTCCAGGCAAACACAGTCCAAGAGCACACGTTCAAAGTCCAAGTACCAGAAGGACAATCACATTCTGGAGCAAAGAGAGGTCAGGGAGGATGGGTGCAGGTACATGGTAAGCCAGAGCCAGGCAGGAGACAAGGATGGAAGTAGGAACAGGTTGGAGCTGGGCACAAGTCAGGCAGGCGGGAAGAAGGATTCGGGTGAGACAATGCAGGAAGCCACACCATGAGGCAGCCAACAGGACAGTCCATGTTGCTGTGGCAAGGAGAAGCAGTGCAGGGGAACCTTCTCACAGCTCCCTAGGGCCTCCAGCTGCACTGCATGATTGACCCTGAGCTGTTCCCTGAAAGCTGCTCTCTTCAAGGGTGCTCCTGGTTGCAGGGCTACTCAAGCCCTGATCCTGATGATGTTTCATCGCTGTCTGCAAAAGTCGTAGAACATTGAAACTGCTACTAGTCTAACAGACAGGAAAAGCACAACAAAAGAAAACAGTAATGTGTTTAACCACTGTCAGTTGATTTAAATATCCTTTTATGTTTTTTAAAAAATACTTTAGTCGAAACACATTGGGCATTCTTAGTGTAAATTAACTTTTGCTGCGGTAACAAGCTATTCGTATCCTTTTGTGATGACACGCCGGAATCTAGGATGTTGCATTTAAAAAATTGATATAAATGAGAGAATAAAATAGTGATGCTTTTGTATGAAAACTGCACTATAATGTGCTTTAAAGGAAACTGCACTAATATTTATCCATCTGTATCACAGACAGCTTCTGTAACTTGCAGTGTAAGAGATTAGGCCGAAATGGGATGTTTGTAGAATTATAGCAGAATGTAATAGTTGTCGAACCTGGAGGTCTGCCACCTCCCTTTTCTTTTGCATGTTGAAGCTTAAATCAAAACAAATTTGAACTATTTTATCATCAACGTTAGTAGTATACTCATAGCATGTTGGGAGTGAGAAGGGTGGCTGCTTTGGGCACTCATTCTTGTGGACTGCTGGCTGCAGTTCCGAAGAGTCATAATCAGAATGTGAAGCAGATCAAGGGGGAACTGGGGAGGATGGGACATGCTGAGACATGGAGATGGAGGAGGCAGACGTGCTTCTGTCAAGGCCAGATTATTTGGCAGGCAGACAGTCCCAGAAAATGATCAAGATGTACAGCCAGTGGGAGGAGACTCTGGGAATGAGGGGTTTTCAGAAAGAAGCCAGGCACCCTTGCTGTTGACCCCATGATGAGGTGTCTGCAGAGGGAGATGGCCCAATTAAGTTATCAGCAGGTGGAGAGGAGTTATGCCTACTTTCAGAACGCCCCTCCTGAACCCAAGCATGTTCATAAGGAGAGTTCCTGGAGGTAAATGCTAGATTGGGTTCAGTAAGCTGCTCTGTGCATGTTCAGATATTTGTTCTGGGTGATTTGTACTTGGGAGCAATAAAGAACATTTGCAATGAAAATGATCTGTGGCTTCTGACTGCTTGAAGGAGGAATGTGGGCTTACGACATAATGGAAGACAGAGGATTATTCATTCTTCAGATAGAGAGAACTATCTTCAGCAAGTCATTTTCCCTCTGTTTCTACCATTTCCTCATATTATCCATGTGGTGGACAGCCAGTTCCAATGCTAGCAAGCATCATCTGTGCCATAGGCAACTTGAATTAGCTGCATTCATATTTCATCTGCCTTGAGTTCTTTCTACACCACAAGCAAGACAGGAGAAGAAATCTGGCAGCTACTATCAATTCTGCAAACCTGTTGATGCTGCATGGGTTATCAGAGCAGTCATCCAAACCAATGTGAACCCCTCCCACAGCATACTGGAATCCACTAGGCTTCAGTAATCTTTACAGTTGTGCGAGTAGGTACACCATGCAAATAATCCCTGTCTTTAAAGATTGTTCACTGAAGGCCACAGCCTAATATCTGATGGAGAGAGAAAGATGGTTCTAATGGATGGTTATCTCATGAAATGTTGTCAGTAATGGATATCCAGGAAAAAAGTATCTTGGCTCACATTTTGTATATTTAAATATACATAATAAAATATCAAGAGTAAGAACAGCATAAAAATAGTGAAAATAGCTTCATATGCAGATGACATATCATTGTTAGGTGTACACAATACCATGAATGAAATGCATCACCAAATAAGAAAGTATAGCCTAGTTCCAGATAATATTCAGATAATCTTTTGGAAAATGTATTCAAGAAAAAATAGACATGTGAAAGATTTTTTTTTTTTTTTTTGCTTTAAACAAGTCAACAAGAACACCATCAGAATCAAATTTAATGCCTACATTCTGGCATACAGACCTCCACTGCCAAAAGCAATTGCTTCTTGTGTTCTTGACAAGCAGCACCTGAATCCCTACACTGGCTTTCTTCCACTCCCTCATCCAGGGCAAACTCATTTTTACTTCCACACAAAATCATAGGTTTGACCAACCATTATTTTTCTATCCTACTTTCCCAGCTCAGGGCCATTTCTCCATCTGCAACCAACAAAAAGTCTCTGTTCTCTTTCCATATTCTCTCACTGGACAGGTTTACACAGCATGCCAACTTTTTTTCCCTTTTGGTCTATTGTGTTGTTACCCATTAGGGTTTCTGGAAACTAAAGAGAGAAGCAGTTGTTTACCATGGATTCCCATGTTGTCCAAATCTGGCATCATGGTTTCTACAGGCCTAGTATGCAGCTACCACAGAGTCCTGTGGAAAGAGTGACAGCTGCATGAGCTGCTCCAGCCCTCTAGTCTCTACTTTCCTGCCTAGCAACAGACACATCAATGCCTGCCTTGCTCCAACAGGCTGCTGTATACTCCCACCCCCTCAGGCTTCTCCATTTTCCTCCAGATGCCCACCTGTTGTTTTTCTTGTTTTCCAGCAACAGAGAATGCCATACTGCCCGGAGCAGTGACCTTGGAGGCAGGCACACAATATGCTACTGTCTGTTGCTGCAGTTCACAAGTTGCTCTGCTTTTGGATTTCAAACAAAAGCATTGCTCCCTGCTCTGTGAAGTAACTTCTTCAAATGGGATGCATGAGGGGTGCTGGGGGATTATCGACCCTCAACTCTACCTCTGTTTCTCATCAAACTCAGTTGAAGCAATAGCCACTCTAAATCAGTGTCTGAGCATGGAAATGGCCAATCCAAGCAAGATGGAGGTGCTGTTGGTGGGTGGACCATCTGTCCAGTTGGGAGATATTCAACCTGTCCTGGATGGGATTGCCCTCCCCTAGTGGACAAGGTTCATAGTTTGGGGGTGCTCCTGGATCCAGCATTGTCTAGAGACACAAGTGGACTCAGTGGCATGGAACACCTTTTAACAGATGAGGCTGATTTACCAACTACAAACCTTTCTGGACAAACAGAACCTGGCTACAGTGATCCATGCTCTGGCAGCCTCTCATTTGGTTTACTATAATGTGCTCTATGTGTCTTGGGAAATGGTCTGGAAACTTCAACTAATTCAAAATAGGGCAGCATGGCTGTTAATTGGGTCTGGTCCATGAGACCATTTTACATCAGTCCTCTCTCAGCTGCACTGGTTGCCAGCTGGAGTCTGGTCACAATTCAAAGTGCTAGTTTTAACATTCGAGGCCCTAAACGATCTGTGGCCAAGTTATCTGAAAGAACACCTTGTCCTGTATGTTGCTATAAGATCTTCCTTTGAGGCTCTGCTCAGGGAATCCCTCACCAAAAGAAGGAAGGGGTAGGTGACCAGGAGAAGGGCCTTTTCAGTGGTGGTCCCCACCTTTTGAATATGCTCCTCCTAATGCCATTTCATTTTGACACCAGGTGAAAACCTTTTTATTTTCCTGATATTTTAATAGATAATTGTTATTTTTAATATTGTCTTTATCATTATTGCCGCTGTGCCACGTGTCAAATTGATTATAGTCACTGTCGGTTGTTGTTGTTGATGGTGTTGCATTGGTTTATTGTTTTACTGAAATATGTTTGTTTCACTGCTAGTTTATATGCTTTTTAACTTTGTAAACCACCTGGCATTATGTGCCTTTGGGGGTATGGAAGTGAAATAAGTGAAATAAACAAATGAGCAACATACGGAACATTACAAACAGTGAAGTGTCCCTGCCTTCCTTTCTGTCCTCTCTTCCCCACAATACACCTTGCAACGGTCAACAAGCCGCACTTTTTCCTGTTCCTGCCATCTGCACCACAAACGCTTTCTCAAAAGCCAGCCTAGCAACTTTCCCAGGGAGCACTCTTGGGCTTTCTTGGGTATGCTCTTCCCAGCAAGACACATTAGCTCCACCTCTGAGACAGGTAACTTCACTCCCAGACAGAATGGGCAGCATCAGTTCCACAGCACCCAGCCTCTTCTCAAACCGCAGCAACATCCGAAGTGTCTTTTGGGCAGTCCTCCCTAGAGGGGCAGCCAGCTGAGTTCCACAAGGGAGTGCATTCCTACTTCTGGAATGCTGAACTAGGCACATTCATCTACCTATGGAGCAGTCCAGAGGCACAGGAGCATGTGTGGTCCACACATCATGACAGTTTTTTTCATCATTTTCTGAGCAGCTGAAAAACAGAAGCTTCTCACAAACTCCAGCCCAGTGCAAGGATAAGCTGCATGTACTGAAAAGTTCAAGGAGCTCATCATACACAACAAGCACTCCTCTGAGGCCCCCCAAACCATGTCCTTCCCTGGCAGACTGGTGTACCTACTCCTCAATTGCAGGTCTGTGACACCTGGATACAATGTGGGCAGTGTATCGCACCCTTCCCTCCTCCCAAGCCCCAAGAGGGTGGTTCTGTTCCATGATGGGTGCCCAGTTGCCACCCAGAAAGTCCTCATCCCCCACCTCTCCACCTACCCAGCAAGCATAGCTAGCAGCACCCTTCTGCATGCCATGGCCTCTGCCACCCTCTCCAGACCGTGAGGTGCCCCACCACCAGGAGGAGCTTCCATCTCAGCACTGCAAGAACAACCACCCTATTGACCAACCACCTTCCCTGGAACCATTTCCTCCAGCGTCAGCACCTGGCTCCCCTGCCACATATTTCTCCAGCATCAGTGGCCCCCTGCAGTGAGGCAAAGAAGGATACAGCCAGAAAGCGCCTTGTGCAGAGCCATAAGGGAAGCAGCGAGTGCTGCTGGGGGTGTTCCATAGGAAGCAGCATGGACTGCATTCACTGGGGAATGCAGGCGGAACTGAGACGGGAGCAGGACACCACTTCTCAACTGCCCCCTGTGCTCCAGCCCCTGCCCCCTGGGAGCTGCCTCCAAGGCATGAGCAGGAGCGGGCACAGCACACCATCACTGGCCTTGACAGGGGGATGAACTGCAGCCTCGCCAGCCCAGGGCAGCCAAGAGAGCCCTGTGCTGCATTTCTTACCTCCTAGCAGCAGGGGCGCCTCACCAGCACTGAGACTGAACATAGAGGGGATACTCAAAAGGCAGGGCAAGACTCCCTTCTGCATCTTCCCAGAAGGGGAGGCCAGCTCAGAACCTGCAAGCGGGAGGAGGCAATGCAGCAGGTGGGATCACAGCTGGGAGTAGAGGAACTGGGTCCATAGGCGAGGTAGCCTGGGGAGTTCAGACAAGTGGGAGCCCCTATTCACAAATGTTCAGTGTGGCATGCATCTGCGCAAGAAACACAACTTAGAGTACAGCTGGCTTAGGATCTCATCACTGCTGTAGCACCAAATCGGGAATGGACCTCTCTCCTCTTACCTTTTTGCCCAGTTGCAAAAAAGCTATTGAGCTTCAGCCATGACATTTCCCTACAAAGTTCCTTAAATATATTTGGCAACTAAATCAAAAACAGTGTTGTAGGGGAGAAAAAAGAATCATTTTACCAATTTTCAACATATATAGAATTTGGTCGTAATTGAAGAGGAAAGGTCCTTAGGATTAAGGTAAGAAACTTAAAAACTTGAGGTGTTAATGGCATCACAGAAAAGATGTAAAGGATTATCAATAATGTATTATAAAGTAATAAATTGTGTATACCAACTAATGTATAAGAATGAAAGTGGAAAATAATAATGGAAGACTAATATAGGATGGGAAGCTAGTTCACATAACAGCGGAATGGTAAATCATTAGGTATACATTTCTGTAAAAATCAATATAAAGTAATAACACCTTGATATCTAATTCCTTGGGAGTTAAAATGAGGTGTGGATCACAAAAAGTAGATATTCCATATCTTTCTGGTTAATTTGTCTTACAGGGAAAAGAGCAATGCTTGGAAGAATTAAGGAAAGCTAAAGCAATTAAAAAATAAAGCCTTACAAAATTTTATGAAAACACTTATCAAGCCTTAGGGAACCACACTGGTGGTCCATTGGAGGAAGTTTACAAGAGCAATCAACCCTGTTTGCTCTAACTCCTGTAAAAGTTGTGGCTAAGCCAGGAGTATCAGATCCAAATTAATCAAACTGTCAATTTCATTGCTTAGATGGTTTCTAGGAACTGCACCCATAACTTGAAGCCTGTGGGATCTAGGCCCACTTCAGCATTATAGCCTCCCAAGGCTATTGCCTTAGATTCTAAACTAAAAGAAGAGGCAAGACTGGAATTCTTAGCCGAGATGACACGGCCAGCAGGCCAAGAGATAAGTCAGGAGGCTGGGGAGAATCAACCATGCCTACTTCTCTGGGAGTTGGATGGGGCCAGATTTAACATTATTATTCCACTTATATAGCATCAGGTCAAAAGAGAAAACCAATTGAATTGCATAGGCATATCCACTGACTGACCCACAAGCAGCATGAACCACCCTGCAGGTGGAGTTAACTCCTTTTGTTGGGAAGGGAAGATTATTATTATTAATTTTTATAGCACCCAACAGAAGAATTATTCCGTTGGGAATCAAGCTGAAATGTAAATCCAGCCTTCTTTCAAACATGTTTCCCCAAGCTCTTTTCTCAATGGCTGCCCCTTCCCAGTTGCACAATCTGGCTGCGTTGCAATGAACCATCTTAGTGGAAGTGCGCTGTGGCAGTAAGAAGAGGAATTACTAAGAAATGGTCCAAAGATAAAACAGCCGATGCCATTAAGGCTATAGTGTGCTTGCATTTATGCTCACACATACATTTCAGATTCCCAGCTCCAGAAGAATATAGTAGAGGGAAAAGCAATGAAAATGATAATTGGAAGACTCAACCAGAAAGGGCTTTCATCTATGAAAAAATAACTTTCTCAAGGGATGGGGTGTAAGAATGCATCATCATTATCATCATCAAAAGAACATGGAAGAAAACAGATTGAGGACAAAGTTTTTCATTCTCTCTGAAGGAAACAAAATAACCCTTGGAAACAATTGTCCTCTCTGAATAATGTATATGGACGTAGGGTTGTTACAGGCACCTAAGGGATCGTGACACATCTGAGGCTCTTCTAGAAAGGCCACAACCCCTAGAGAGTCTGAGTTCAAACTGATAGAGCTGCACAATGATGGAACCAAGGGCACATCAAAACAGCAGGAGACACAAGTTACAGATTTATAAAAAGCAGTAGGACCGTCCATTTTCATCCCTTGTACACAGAGTGAGGTATGCCAGCTTTCAAATCCACCCAGAGCCAGTGCGGTGTCGTGGTTAGAGGTGATCTGGGTTCTAGTCCCTGCTCAGCCGATGAAGTTCACTGGGTGACTAGGCCAGTCACAGACGCTTCTAGTCCACCTCACAGGGTTGTTTTGAGGATAAAATGGAGACGAGGAGAACCTTAAGCTGCCATGAATTCCTTGCAAGAGGAAGAAAAGCAGGGTATAAATGTAATATTAAAGTAATAATGCACATCATGAGAAGGCAACACTCCCTGGAGAAGACATACTAAGGAAAGTCAAAGGTACAAAAAGAAAAGGAAGATTACATGAGATGGAATGACTCCATGAAGGAAGCCGAAGCCTTGAATTTAGAACAGTTAAGCATGGATAGGACATTTTGGGGGACTTTCATTCATAGGGTCACCATAAGTAGGAGATGAGAGCACTTAACAGCAACAGTAGTAACATATCTATGTAAAAGGGCAAACCTTTAGTCAACAGGTCAACGTTCAGAACAAACCCTAACTAATACAGGATAATGGTTCCACAAGCATACTATTTGTTTGTTTGTTTGTTTATTAGATTTATATCCTGCTTTTTTCTTAGAACAAACTCAAAGCAGCTTACATCATTCTGTATTCTGCAACATTTGATACTATTTGATATATTTGCTTTTTATTTTCCCTTCTCATTTACCACCTGCCTCTTATTCTACCCAGTGACTAGGTGCTGATATTTTAGTATCCCTAAAATAAGGCATGGGTTATTTGAAGGTCATCTGTCTCTTCAAACACTCCATGACACTAGGTTTGCCCAGCAAGGTGTGACTTCTTTACTTTTATATCCAAAATGCTAGTCAGCCTGCTCCACTGAAGACCATGGGGAAATCAGCCTATGGTAGCTTAATGCTCTTCTTCGCGGTCTCTGTGAAAAAACAAATGAATATCCTAGACCTTCATACACAGGACTCAGGAAGTGTAGAAATCACCTTAAAGGCCCCATTCATGGCCAGACTAAAGGCAGCTTACACAGAAGGCAAGTCCATGGACATGGGTGATGGATCTGAGAAGTATTATTGGGGGTCAGGTAGTCAAATGGAGCTCTAAATGTTATGGGGAAAAGAAACAGAAAGACTGAGTGGACAAATACAAACCTTGAGAGAAAGACAGGGTTGTGTAAGATGCACAAATATTTTATTCATTCATTCTTTATTCAATTTATATGCTACCCCATTAGCAGAAGCAAATATTCCAAGAATGTGCCTTCTGACGCTTTAGAAAGCTTTTGTTCAAATCTAATCAGGCAGGGTTTTCTCAGAAATTGCTGCACTTTGGGATGCCAATTTCTGCTCACCCCTATACTTACCAGCACTTGTGGAACATTATTTTGCATAATGACAAAGCAACAACATTTTGCCCAGGATGTATTCACACCTAATTCCCAGTCAACAGGCCTCAGTTTGAGTGTGGTTGATTTGGTCATATTACTGAATTCTGCCCTGAGCACATGACCAGACATTTATGGCATCATGACAAGACAGCTTACCTGGGACTTTTCACCTAGCCCAGGTGGAGGTACAACACCGCAGATTTGCCTGTATGCAGGTTGTGCAGTTGTTGTTAAAGTGACAGTGCATGACACCATGTACTGGGGCAAAACATCTCATAGGCTCCTATACCAGGCAGTCTTCCAGGAATGTTATCATCCCTTGAAAACAGATTTAAAACCAATGCACCACATCCCAGAATGTATAACTAATAAGCAATGAAAATAATTGCCACAGAAATGTGATGTGTACTAGCACAAACACCTACTTAAAAGAGCTGGACAACCCTATTAGCTGTGTTGAGAGACAGTGGTGTCACAATCCTGTATCTATGTATCTGGGAGAAAGCTCCACTGAACTCAATGGCAGTTACTTCTGTGTAGAAATATGGAGCAGAGGCTCTGAGTCTCTGATTACTAGAAGAGAAGTACTAAGAGGAGAAGGCCATAACCATAAAGTCTCAGCTTATAGCTGTCCTTAGGACATCTGTCCCCTCCTTGGAAACAAAATGCCATATAACCTATTGGCCTGACTTAGCACAACAGTCCTCTTTTTCTGACATTTGTGCTGTATGACACAGAAATTTGATATCAGGAGAGGCAAAGCTGAAAGCGATCATAAATGTGCAAATACATATAATCAGTAACTATCTAAAATGCTTTCAAAGCATACTTTTCATTTCCTCAGTAATATAAATGAAACACCAGCTATATGACAACATAATTAGCTGTGTCAATAAAGTCAGTGAAACTGGCAAGATTACTTTCCAAATTCTGGAAAATAAGAGCTCTTGAGATTTATGCATGTTAATTCTTACACACTGCCACAAGAATACAACCCATTTGTCTGTGGATGTCTACATTCAATTAGATGCACTTGACAGATGTTTGCTCCTTAACCAGTGATTCATTTAGAAATCTGTAACAATTTCTAGGGTCTACAGTTCTCCAGAACTGCTGTCTTTTCACTTACGTCGTACTCAAGATTTAAAGCAATTAAAATTACCACTACCATTTTTTAAGAGAGTTGATTAAGTAATTTAATTAAACACCATTACTTCTGAAATTCAACATGCTACAATATCAAAGTTTAATGTGCAGTGGAAATCCAAATATTCCACAGGGTGTTCCCCTATCTAAGCATCAAGGATTATCCACTGGAAATAGTCTATAGTGGTCATATTGGGCCAGGTCACTACGGGCACAATCCTTTGTGAGTTTAAACAGTAAAAAAGCCTACAATTACCAGTTAGCTCTATGTAAGAAAAAATCAAAAAACTGAATGGATCTGGCTGTGCAATGCTCACTCCCATGTCTATTTTGTTGCATGTTCATGCATTGAAGGGGCTGAATTGACAAGTTAATTATATTCACCTCTCATGAGCACTCCAAATCTCCCATTCAGGTTTTATTTTTTATTTTAAGGGAAATGGCAATTTGGATGTTCAGTCTCTTTACAGAGCAGAGAATGCAACTTTAAAATTAGGGCTACCATTCAGCTGTCATTCAAGGAAGATTTAAAGGTTCACTGAATAACTTAAAATGCATTGCAGAGGAATATGAAAAGCAGGTTATAAAATCAAGAAAACTAGTATCTGTTGAACATTGCAGACATCTTGCCCTAGGGAAGAAAGGTGAATGCTTAGTGCATTTTTTCCCATTAGGCATGGCAATGATTCAATTGAAAGTTAAGTGGCCAGCATCTGACTACACATTCTAGAATGTCTTACTTAAATCACCAGCATCAAATATTTGAAAATGACTTACTAGGAAATCTGCCTAGAGGTAGGACACATTACTGGCAATTATTCTTCCACCTGAACTTTATAGATGCATGCTTCAGAGTGTTACATTTCAGATTAATTGTATTGCTTTCTGTATAACTAATTGCAATACAAGTGAGTGTTGCGTACATTTAATATTTAAATGTGTTATTTAAAACATGTCACCTCAAGGTCACTATTTTTAATGACTGATTTCTTCATTTATGCTTTTATGGATGTCCTATAGCTTTTCCTAACAGGACTGTTAATAATTTTCAAAGGAAAAAAATTAACTTTTTAGAGCTGGGGATGGGGGACTCAGCTCCTTACAAAACACAACCCAGCATGGCCAAAATGAGTTAAATTTACCATTTCGTTTTTGGCTGGTAGCTCCTCCAAATTCTCTGCCATTGTAGTCTAAGAACTATGTCAAAATACCTGCACAATAAGATGCAGAAAGTGTGACTGCCTAGGCATAGAACTGCCTGTATTATGCATAACTGCAGAGCCATTTTCAGGGTGGTCCCCCCACTCCGTCAAAACCCTTTTCAGGGCCCATAATTATATCCTAAGATGCATGGATAAGTCAAGCAGCTTTGTTGGGGTGCACCTTCTTTTCAGCTGCTCCAAAAGGGGACCACCTATTACGTGCATGGCTGAAACTGGTACCACCTGGGTGGGGGTGCTTATTTCAGTATAACATGAAGCAGTCTATGAAGATAAACAGTGTTTACTGGCAAGTGAAGAGCTTCATTGTAATTGGCCCACTGCATTGGGAAGCTGATGAGGGTAGCTCCTCTGCACCCCTTCTGCACTGGATTGCAAAATGGAAATAATTTTCCAATTCCTTATGAACATAGAATCTGCCTTGGTCGCCCTGTATGATGACCTGTGCAGGGAGAGAGACAGGGGGAGCGCATCCCTGTTGGTTCTCCTGGACCTCTCAGCGGCTTTCGATACCATTGACCATGGTATCCTTCTGGGTAGGCTAGCGGGATTGGGGGTTGGAGGCACTGCTTTGCGGTGGTTCCACTCCTATCTCAATGGCCGATTCCAGAAGGTGGCGCTGGGGGACTATGGCTCTGCGCCATGGCAGCTATGCCATGGAGTTCCGCAGGGGTCCATTTTGTCCCCCTTGCTATTCAACATCTATATGAAACCATTGGGAGAGGTCATTAGGAGGTGTGGGCTGCGGAATCATCAGTACACTGATGATACCCAGCTCTACCTCTCATTTTCCACCAATCCAGGTAAGGCAGTGGCTGTACTGAACTGGTGCCTGGCTGAGGTAATGGGCTGGATGAGGGCCAATAAACATGCTCAATCCAGACAAGACGGAGGTCCTGTTGGTAGGTGGTTCGGGCTTCGGGGTGGGGGACCTGGACCTTGTCCTGAATGGGGTTGCACTCCCTCTTAGGGACAAGGTCCGCAGCTTGGGAGTGCTCCTCGACACAGAGCTTTCACTGGAAGCTCAGGTGACAGCAGTGGCGAGGAGCGCTTTCCTTCGACTTCGGCTGATCCACCAGCTGTGTCCCTACCTCGAGAATGATTGCATGGCAACAGTGACACATGCACTGGTAACTTCCCGATTAGACTTCTGTAACGCGCTCTACGTGGGGCTACCCTTGAAGACGGTCCGGATACTTCAATTGGTGCAAAACAGAGCTGCCATGTTGCTGACAGGGACTGGGTGTTGTTCTCATATAACCCCAGTTCTCCGTCAGCTTCACTGGCTCCCCATTGAAGTCCGGGCCCAATTCAAGGTGTTGGTTATCACCTCTAAAGCCCTCAACGGCTTGGGGCCTGGTTATCTAAAGGAACGCTTGCGCCCATATATGCCGTCCCGCCCCTTGACATCAGCAGCAGAGGCCCTTCTCTGGGAACCCTCCGTGAAAGATATTAGGAAGGTGAGTACCCGGAGGAGGGCTTTCTCTGCAGTGGCACCCCACCTATGGAATGCGCTCCCCAGAAAGGTCCGCCTGGCACCATCATTATTTGTTTTTTGGTGCCAGGCCAAGACCTTTTTATTTAAAAGTTATTTTAATTGTTAATTTATGAACTGTATTTATTGGGTTTTTATATACGTGCTGAGATGCTTCTTTTTTTTTAAGTCTAATTATATAACTGTTTATGTTTATTAATGTTTGTAAGCTGCCCCGAGGCTTTGCTGCGATGGGGGCAGCATAGAAATGTTTTAAATAAATAAATAAACCCGTGCGGAAGCCTGGTGGTTGCTCTCCTGCTCCAAGCACCTATTCAATATTTAATATCCTCTACATCAGTGCAGAATGACTGCCAGGTGCAAAGAACAGATTGGTAGGCCAAATCATCTAGAGCAGCACTCCCCAGCCTTGTGCCTGCCAAACAAGTTTGGACTGCAACATCCAGAATTCCCAGTCAATGGCCCTGGCATTGAGCCTTCTCCCAGAGAATTCTGGGAGGTGTGGTCCAAATGACTCTGAAGGCCACCAGGTTGGGGAAAGCTGATCTAGAGGTACACAAGTTGCCACCTTGATATAAATGAAGTCTCAGTTGCTGTGACAAATGTAAATATATTTTTCTTAATTGCCCCAACAATGCAAATACAGACACTGCATTCTTAGGGGGGGGGGGGGGGGGGGGGGGGGGAATAACATAGTTCCCAACAACCATGCAATGTAGTCCAGTGTTGTCATTCCTATATTTGCTGAAAATAATGTACATGGACGAAACTGAAAATAGAAACCATAACACTGTAGTGCAGTTTGATATTCCAGTGAAAGGTAGAAAAATACAGTACCGTATTTTTCTGTATATAAGATGCTACTTTTTCTTAAAAACATTTACCTAAAAATGGAGGTGCGTCTTATACACAGGGGGCCAAGAGGAGAACTGCAGGCGTGCTCGGGGCGGGGGACTGGTGTGATCACGCGCAAGGGCAGGGGGGCGGCAAAGCGGTGTGAGCGTGCGGCGGCAGCTTGCTTGCTCAGAGATCGGTAGGAAAAGTGCGGGGCTTTACATGGGGGCATCTTATAGACGGAAAAATACGGTATGTGTGGGAGGGGGTGGTGATTATCACAGCTGTGATGCTGGAAGGAAGGAGAAATTGCCCTTTTGCCAGCCCATTTCATGACTCAGAAAAGTATTGTTGTTTTTCCTTCATGGGTAAGAAGACAACTGGCACAACCTTGCCATTAGGATAGCCAGCCTGTAAAATGGGGGGGAAAAAAAGAATTCTAATACTTTGGTGCAGGGGTGGGGGGGGGGGGGCTTGCAAGTTCAAGGGGGAAAGGCTTAGAAAACTCGATATTCATCCAAGGTGTACCGGAGTACACTCCAAATCAAGAGTATTCATTCATCATGTATACTGGTTTTTGTATGCTCTTCTCATAGGGAAAATTGGCTCTCTGAACGGTTTACAGTCATAAAAATACAATGAGAAATATAATACGTACACTAATACAATAAACACAATATAATAAGATAACAATAGAGTAATAACTGCATTTCAGCACCTGTATAAAAATAGAAATAAAAGTAACAATGATAAAATCTAACATAAATAAGTAAACAATAAATAAACAGATAAAATATACATAACAAAGTGACCCAGCAAAATATAAAAATAAATATATAATTAACACTTAAAATACTGGGAGAATAAGGCTTTTGCCTTTTTACTGCATAATAGCAGCCCAGTACAGATCAACAAAAGCAGGACTACAGCTGAATATTAAGAAAACCAAAATCATGACCACAGAAGAATAGCATAACTTGACCATCAAAAATGGAGAAATCAGAATTGTGAAAGTTTTTGTATACCTCAGTCATCCATTCAAAGGAAGCCTCTAGTTTGCCATCCCGGCCCAATTCAGAGTGCCCACAAAAACATACAAAGCCCTCAGCAGCTTGGGTCAGGTATTCTGAAGGAGGGCCATCCTCCATATTTATTTATTTTATTTTTTATTATACTTCCATGTATATGCCGCCTACTACCAAAGTCTCAAGGCATATACACCTTCCGGTCACTGCAGTAACATCCAAAGCCCTCCTCTGAGTTATCCCCCGAGTGAAGCGAGTTGCAAGAAGGAGGGCATTTTCCCTTACCGCACCCCAGTTATGGAATTCCATCCCGGAAGAGACCTGGCTGGCCTCAACACTGTACTCTTTCAGATGCCAGCTAGAGACTTTTCTCTTTCTCAGATATTTTGGAGGGTGAATCTGTTGGGCTTGATTTTGCAGCATTGTTTCAAAGGTTTTAGTCACTGCTACGATTTCAGTTCTGCAGTTTTATGGGTTTATAATTTTATGGAGGTGTATAACTACTGTCTATTACTGGCTAATTGTTTTGCACCCTCCTTCTCAATTTATTAATTTATTATTTAATTTACTTTATTTGCTATGATTAGTTGTTTATTATTATAAACGTTATTTATTTTAGTGGTATTGCTGTTTTATCGTATTGTTTTTATTGTGGTTCTGATTGTATGCAAGCCACCCAGAGAGCCTATGGTTCATCAGGCAGCATATAAATCAAATAAATAAATAAAGTGAAGAAATTTGAAGAAGGGCAACAATCCAGGAACTAGAAAAGGTCATCAATGTAAAGCTGTTTCACTGGAGGCCAAGGCCCAGTTCTTTCACACCATTGTATTCCCAATTGGTTTGTATGGGTGTGAAAGCTGGACAGTGAAAGTAACTGACCAGATGAAAATGGATACATTTGAAACATGGTGCTGGAGGAGAGCTTTGTGAATATCCTGTTCTGACATAAAGATGCAAACGTGGGTCCTAGATCAAATCAAGCCAGAACTTTCCCTGGATGCAGAAATGATGGAATTGAGACTGTTGTACGTTGGGCATATCATGAGAAGGTAAGACTCACTGGAGAAGACAGTCATGCCAGGGAAAGGCAAAGGCAGAAGAACAAGAAGAAGACCAGCTGAGATTCATCAAATCCATACAGGAAGCCCCAGCCTTGAGTTTCAAGGAGCTGAGCAAGGTTGTCAAGGACAGGCCATTTTGGAGGTGAGAATATTTGACAGCTCAGAACAACAACAGTATATTACAACTGTGTTACAAACGTGAACCAGAAATAAAGTACATTTAATGCAGATAAGAAGGTGAGCCACACTACAAACTATAGACCTCGTAAGCTACAGACAGGAATCACACAGAATTTTGTGGTTCCACTAAGCAGGACGTAAGTAACTCACAAATATTTTCTGCTTCTCAATGTGAGGTTTCACACAGCACTCTAACCCTCCTGGGAATTTGTCCAGAGCACTGCAGTTCATGTTCTCTTGTGCCTGGGGATGTGCCACTCCTCCGGCGCCCTCTGCCCTCCTCCTCATTTGGCACTCCTGCAGTAGCCTGGAGACACTGCAGGACCACTGCGAGCCATGTGATGACAGCCGCCCAAAGTTGCTGCCTGGAATGGAGGGGGCAAGAAGGGAAGGGTCACCTTGTGCAGGGCTCAGAAACCCGAAGCATGAGAACCCACAGATGAACAGTGCAGGACCCAGCCACTTTGCTTCACTTCCTTGCAAAGAAGCGAGGCTGAGTATTTGTTTCCCCCACCGCTTGCTGCATGCCCGGGGGAGGTGGTACACAGAGGAACCTGGTGGCTCCATCTTCCCACCCTCGAAGTCATCCTGCCCTCCCTCTGGCCTCACTTGGCCAGCTCTCATCAGCTAGAACCGTTTGGCCATGTGTTCTGGCAGCTTTGGCTGAGGGACCCTTAATTCTCAGCTTGACTGTAGCTTAGCATGTCATCTAGGTCCAGACAACTTGTGAAGTCACGATAGGTTAATGGGCCCCTAGAAGAAGCCATGGGGAACCTGTAAAGGACGAGGCTGGATTTGGAAGGCACATTAAACCACCACGTTTCATGGTGCCATGCTAATCCAGGCAACCTATCACTGTGGCATGCACACACAGAAGACCCAAACCTATTCCTGGCTGGGCAAGATCCACCTCTCCCTCTCTCTCTCTCTCACTCCAAGTCATTTAACAGCCCTGCTTACAACTCTACTCATATTTCAAAGGAAGCCCCTAGAAAGCAGCCTACCTAGGATGAAAGCCAGGGAGGGCAGCTGGAACAATAAGCAGAAGGACTGGGCGGGCTTGGGGCAGATCCATTCAGATCCCTACTCCAGGCAATTCACAAGGTGGTCCAAGAATGTCTCTGTCCCTCAGTTTAAAAAGTCAACAAGGATTTGCCCCTCACACAGAGTTTCCTTGTTTGGACTGGCCCGTTTTCCCATTCTAAATCCCCATTCTCCCCAACCCACTCCCCAGAGATGACATTTTGCATAGATTTGCAAAGGAAAGATTAGGAGGATGGGATACTGCTAGACTGGAAGCTTCTGTTTACCATGGACAGATTTTAGTACTCTGCTATTAAGCAAGGAAAACAAATGCAAACACACGTAGCAAAGTATGGTGCAAGTTTGCAGAGAATCTCTTCATAAAAATTCAAGACAGCATAAAAACATTTTCTTGAGTATGAGAGCTAGGATCTTGGAAGGAACACACCTCCTTAGCTATGTTGCTGTTTCCAGCGGGGGTCATGCACTGTCCTTTTCAGTTGCTTCCAACTTAAGACACAAAAAGGCAAACCTGCAATATTTTGTCTTTTTGCCAGTCTCACCATTTCAGCAAACCAAATCTCTGAATATGCTTGTCCTGCCAAACAGCTTTTGAAAAACTATCTGGCACCATGATCCATGGGAACTGCTGTTTCTTTCTCAGTAAATTTCCAATCCTCTACTCTAAAGCTGCCTCATTAATAAAAAATACTGCAAATTTATTTACTTAGCCTTTTGTTTTTTACAAATCCCATCTTTCTACTGTTAAATCTTTATTGAGGGTAGCTTACAATAATTAAAATAGTACAGCTCTGTGACGAAACCACAACTGGCGAGCAATCCTAAAGGACTGGCATGTGATGGATGGAAGGCTCCATCCAGCAGAATGGGCTAAATAGCAGGAATGCCTTTTTATTCAGCCATTCCTCCTTAACTGCTTGCTCCATCTGCTTCTCCTGTCTTCATGGAGGCCATAGGTGCAGATGTGTGTGAATCCAGCAGTGGTAGAGGAATATGAATAGCCATGATTCTTTCCAAGTCTGCCATCTCATATTGATTCAAGTCATATTTAAATTCTTGCTCTCTTCCTTTAAGAAATCAAGCTTTTTCTTCAGTACAATGCAGCTTTTTCACCCTTTTGCCCGAAGTATTGTGGGCTTTAACACGGTTGTTCATTTCTTCTAATATGTTGCCATACACACATACACTCTCACCTTTTCCTTCAAACCCTGTACAAAAGTGCATCTCCCTTTGACTTAAGGGCAACGGCTCCATATGCAGCCCAAGCCACATCATCACCAATACCAGCCACTCATTTCTCCAACCTTTAACACAGTCATAGAAATCACAGAATAGTAGAGTTGGGAGGGGCCATGAAGGCCATCAGGGTCCAGCCCCCTGCTGTGCAGATCACCAGTTTACACCATCCCATTCAGATGGCTGTCCAGTTTCCTTTTGAATGTCTCTAATAGGGATACAGGTGGCGCAGTGGTTTAAACAGCTGAGCTGCTGGGCTGGCTGATCGAAAGGTTGCGGTTCAAATCTGCACAATGGGGTGAGTTCCCAATGCTCGTCCCAGCTCCTGCCAAGCTTGCAGTTTGAAAGCATGCAAATACAAGTAGGTAAAAAGGTACCACTTTGGTGGGAAGGTAAACATGTTCCGTGTACCTCGGTGTTTAGTCATGCCGGCCACATGACCACAGAGACTGTCTGCGGACAAACACTGGCTCCCTCGGCTAGGAAATGGAGATGAGCACCGCCCCCAGAGTCAGACATTACTGGACTTTAATGTCAAGGGGAAACCTCTAACTTTTACCCTTAACTGTGGGAGAGACCAGTGCCTCTCTAGGCAACTGGTTCCACTGTTTCCTCAGGAAAAGTGAGGAAACGTTTCCTGATATTTAGCCTGAATCTGGAGTGTTGCAATTTGAGTTGATTATTCTGTGTCCTACATGCTGGTATCAGCAAGAAGAGATCCTGACCTTCCTCTATGGACAGCCTTTGAGATATCATGTCCCGCCTCAGTCTTCTCTTCTCCAGGCTGAACATGCCCAGTTCTCTCAGTTTCTCCTCATAGGGCTGTGTTTCGAGACCTTGGATCATTTTTGTTATCTTCCTCTGAACCCTAATTTTTCTGCATCTTTTTGAAATCTTGGTGTCCAGAACTGGATGCAGTATTCTAGATGAGGTCATCAGCAGCAGAGATGCCGCATCCTGCTCATTTCCCATGATGGCACCCAGAAGACATCCAGAAGTGTCTCTTTATTCACTAAGAGCACCATGTCCTTTTAGAAAATTTTGTCTTTATTTAGTGCTTCAGATTAAGTTGCTGACCACAAAACTGCCATCTCTTCATTACGTCACACATTCAGTCTTCCAAACACATGTACACACCCACACCTGGATGGTCTTCAAACAGCACAAGAATGTTTTATACAACCTTCTCATGAACTCAAAGAAAGGTTCAGACCAACATAGATCTGTACAAAATCCCACACAAAAAACATTTCCGAGCTGCCCATAGCTGCCCATCATACATCTTAAAAAAGAAAGAATACATAAATGTCAAAAAAATCTTTCAGTCCTGAAGCGTATCTGAATGAAGGCTTTTGATGATTGTGAAGTGGAAGAAGCAGGATAGGCACATATGTTTTTTTTTTTTTAAATGTGCTAAGTGCAATCCCCAGAAGAAGAAACTAGTTAGCTATATCTGGTTTAGATTTGGAGTTTTCATAATGTGCTTCATAATGTAAATATACACTACAAGACCTTAAAAATACAGTGACATTGGCAAAACTCCTACATTGTTCAGAATCTCACAATATAGGCATGCAATGTATAAGGACACAGTAGAAAAGAAGAATAAAAATTATGAGCAAATGCAGACTAATTTCAGACAGCATATAACTGCATCCCCTAAAAATTAAGTTGCCTTAGAGATTATATGCAATCTTAGTAATGCTAAGTAATGCTTCATCCATAAACTTCCATGATGTCTTTCAGTTTGTGGGTTGGTCTTCAACAACTCTCCTTAGATACAGTATGAAATTGGTTAGAGGAAAAGCTACTGGGTATATGACAACAAAGCAAATAACACCTATAATACGTTATTAATAGAGGGCAACTGCCTAGCTAAGCCAGAGGTACCATAAGGCTGGGTGAAGCAGCCAAGCACTGATCCTGAGGATCATGGAAGGGCAGCAAATGGTTAGTTATTTAATTAGGGCTATTGTTGTGGTTGTAGCTTTTTTGTGCCAAGGTTTTCTGCTCCTTGATGCAAGGCCAAGCATCATTTGCTGTATTACTTCAAGTAGCAAAATGTTGGGCTGCCAAGAGGAGAATATATTTGGTCTTCTGAATTTTTTAAACAACATATACAGTGGATTTAAACTGAAGATAGTAATCAACTCAAACATGTTACCAAAGCAATCAAACATGTTACCAAAACAGTGGGTTTTCTCATGTTTAGTTTTCAATAGTTAATTATTTGGTGCATCATTTTTACCCACTTTTCTGTGAGCAAGAGTAAATTTTTGACACAACAGCTACGGCACTGTACATCACCCTAGAAAGCATTCACACAAGTTATATTCACATTGCTGTGAAGAGCAAAGGATAGGTGCCCAACAGTTATTGGGAAATACCTTCCCTTTCCCCCGCTCTATTTTGTGGCCATCTGGCCTGATTTACAATCCATAATATAAGGGAGATGGACATGCACAGCTATCTCATTGAGTCCACAGAATATTTGCACTGCAAATTAGTATGGACTGAGCTCCCATAGGCTTAACATTGGACTCTAGGCAGTTTTCAGAGGAGCTAAAATGCCAGAAAAATGCCGTATGTGCTTTGGCCTTCAGTCATCTCTTTGGTTCTCTTGTGATTCAGGACAACGAAGACTGGGACAGAATTAAGGTTCCTGCTGTGGCACTGGCCTGCATGACACAAGTGCTGTCCAGCGAGGGGGCAGGTTTCCCCTTGGTCCTGCAGCAGCCCCCCGTCTGTCCCCAGACTCTGGGCCAAAGGACTGGGGGACCCTCTGGAGATTTAGGAGCACATGTGGGAATGCAGGTGGAGAAGAGCAAGGACAAGTCCTGTTTGAACAGAAGTCTTCTTGCACCATCTTGAATTTCACTCAAAGTTTTTTTTAAGTGGCCCACCAGTTTTATGCCGCTTTTGTGACCATTTAAGGGATGAGTGCTACAGAACAATGTGGCAGCCCATGACCCTCCAAAGCCAGAGGACTGCAGACATCCTGTGGAAGGCAGGCGGAGCACAGAGGCTGCACTTCTCCAGCCCTGCAAAAAACTTAGGCAGCCGTTTTCTGCCATCTAAGCCTTTGGCACTGGAGTGCAAGGAGGGAGGCACTTGCCGCTTCAGAGCTACAACCAATGCATTTTTTCTGCCCTGGCTGGCTGCAAGGGCACTCCAGAGGGCAGGCACTCCAAATGCAGAGCCCTGGCCCTGAGGCCAGGCCACAGCTGGGACTCTGAATTCTGGCCATCTAGGCAGCATCTAGCAGCCATGGGATCGCACCCATATTGTACTGCTTTTTAACACATTCTGTGGCACATTTAAGTCCTGAATCTGGAAGCAGCTTTGGGAGCTGGAAGGCAGGGGCATAAATGTTCATAAATAAATCTGTTTAAATATTTGATGCAAGGCTATCAGAACTGAGGGTCCGTGTTTCACATCTTTGGCCCCGGACTGCTGCAAAGGCCCATCCTGCTAGACCAGTAATCTGGCTATCCCTTTTAAGAACTTCCCATGAAACAGAAAGAAGTATGTGCCAGGGCTGCAATGCTTGCACAAGGTTTCCTATTCCAGACATCCCAGTGGAATGACACAAAGTCATGCTGCATGGGCAGCATTCCAGGGATTCTGGAGGAATGCGGCCAGTGTTGGAGAGGCATCCTATTCAGAGCACTTGTGTATCTGCAGATCAGATCACAGCAAGGCAGGGATAATCCTAGGCATATCGACCGTGCATAGGATCCAACGATGCGTGCGTGCATGAGAGCACACCGTTGGTTTCTCTTTGGATGCAGTGTGGTATTTGTTCCGGTTAGGAAAGCACAAGCATGTGCATCCCCAGCTGCCACTGCTGCTGCCTTCTTCCTCCAGACCTTCTTCCTCATCTGCATCCTTCCTCCTCCTGCCCACCCTCCTGGGTTGCTCTGTCCTAGTCCTTCCCTACCCCTCCACTTGCTCATGAGTTGCCACCATGGGCCGCCAAGCTCTCTGAAGAGCCCTGTTGGTTGGAAAAGTGGTGAGCATGTTTCCTTGCAGAGCTGGCCATGGCTAAATGCCTGACTCCGAGGGTCCTTGCTCAGAGCCAGGCATTATGGGAAGGGGTGCGTCTGGGGAAGGACCACATGTACTGAGGCAGCTCTTGAGGGGGAGACCATGGCAGCAAAAGCCATAACCCCAGTACTTCTGTGGGGCTGAGCAGTTCTGAGTGAAAGAACATGACAATTAACCAAGGCTGGAAGGATCTTGTGACAACTTCTCCAGCAGATTTATGTTTTCCCTTCTTTGCACTATGCTGAACCAGCCTGGAATGTGTGAAGATGTAAATACAGATGTCTAGTCTATGGATTTCTAGGTTGGCCATGTCTGGAGGTATTTCCAGAAAAGAGGATGGAGAAGGAAGTTTGGGTCCCTTAGTCTGTTAGAAAAATGTCTACCTGTGGATGGAAAGAGGAGGAGGCAAGGCAGTGACAACAGGAGTAAAACAGGGAGTGACTGCGCTGGGGACAGGTGCTCCTGGTGAAGGGGATGCACGCAATTCGCTGCTGTTCCCACACTGCCTGTGGTGCCCCTGGCAAGCAAATGTGCAGGAACACTTTGCTGCACTCCTACTGGCTTGCCGCTTCCATTTCAGAGGATGAAATGTTCAGACTCTGAAGGAAAGCCAGTCAGTAAGGCAAACTTTATGGACCTCAACAGGTCTGATAAAGAGTTCTGTAGTTTAACTGTCCATGGGGAAGATCCTAATAATGGCACCTCGCCCTATCTTTTGAAAAATAGACCCACTACAAAGCCATCTGTTAAGATACAAGGATAAATCAAAGCAGACGCTTTCAACCCAAGCTGTTTCTTCATATATTGTTCTGGTTTTTTTTTTTTTCCAAAATAGCTGTCAGAATCATTTTTCCTTTGAAACACAGGTTTGCTGCACGTGACCCTCAGCCACGCTTCTTGTTTCAGCTGGACAGCAGGAAGCAGACTGGCTTTGCTACCAGGATCAAAGCACCAGAGGTAGATCTTCTGGTCTTTGCCCACCCAGCAACTGGCCTTGAAGGGGGAAGGCTATGAGTCCATTTTGGGGGGCTCTAGATGGATATGGGTGGATGTGGATCAGGGAGTGTGCCATGGCTCAGCCACTGCCAGTCCTGCTTACCGGTGCATCCAGTCGTCGTCATCATCATCATCATCAACATCGACTCCGTTGATGAATAACTCACTTTTCAGGGTAAAAGCACTCATAGTCCTCCACTCAAAAGAGGTTGCCTACCCCTGCTATAAAGAAAAAGCAAGGCGAGCATGACATGTTATGCTTTCGAAAACGGTATTTCTCCCAAATATGCTAATAACTTCAACATTTTGCAAAACAGACCTATTCTGCCAGCTGCGACACATGCAAAAAGTTTCTGCAGCAAAAAGAGAATTTCTCTGATGGGAATTTAAGGCAATAATAAAACATCAAATAGAGAGCAAGTTACATCACATACCAAGGGAAAAGATGCCGACAATATAAGTCACACCTAAAAAGCAATTTCTGCAACTCCATAATTAAGATTGGAAAACAAAAGGAATTGAGACAATAGAACATTGTTATCATGGTGGAATAGCCTGCACTTCATCAGGGAGAGGGGAAAACATGATATTGAAACAATTATTTTGCACCTGGAGTGATTGTTTCTGCCCAACATGAATTGTTCCTGCATTTAGTGTTTTCAGTTTTTAGTTTATATATAAGATACAAATCTCTTGAAGATGATTTATAACAATTACCCTACATCAAGGGCTCACCCTATTTGCATAGTAATGAACTATTCCTTTTTCACTTCTTTATGAGAGTGTATGAAACTTCCTAGCCAGAGCTTTTCAAATGGTCTACGCATCTTACACTTACTAACATTGCACTTTTTGTCAGCCAACATTATGAAAATCGAAGTCAAAGTCCAAATTTTAAGTCTGTGATTGACTGATTAATTTATTAGTCACGTAGGTGTTTTCATCTCAAGCAAATGAATATTACAATACAGATCAAGATGGTTCTTCCTTTTCAGAAAACCAAATATATAAAGTGCACTCTAATTACAAACCATACAGAGACAGTTTCCATTACATATAATTAACTAGATAGCTGTGGAATACATCCAGAAGGTTACAGCCAAATTCAAAATAGAGTTATTAAAATACCGGGAGAGAGAAAGCTGGTATGATCTTGGTCCAGTCTTCTTAAATAAAAGAGTACAGATAGCTGATACGACATATTCTCTCACCTCAGCTTTCAAACACACCTGTAAATATCACCATCAATTGCATGACCTTCTCCAGAATTGGCAAGGCATTCTGGAACTACATTCAGACATCTCTCTAACAGAGAAGGGGATGCCAGAACTACCTCCTATAAAGAGGCCTTCCCTCCCCATCCTCTTTTCTGGAAATACTTCTGAACCTGGCCAAACTAGACACCCACATTTACATCTCCACACATTCAAGATTGGTTCAGCTTGTGCAAAGATGGGAAAGTATAAATCACCAAGAACAGACATCTTGTTCAGGTTTTCCCAGGATTGATTAATTGGTTTTTTCCCTTCCTCGGAGCTGCTAAGCCCCATAGAAAAAAATATGACTGTGAAACCTTTCCTTTTTTTCCTTTGGGTGTCTGACAAAGAGTCAAGGAGAAACATTTTCATGCTGTGAAGATCTAGGTGGGCCTCACCCTTTTGCTCACCTCCTGGTTTTGTGAACTACTCTAATCGTATTCAGACATTTTGAAGAGACCCATTCAGGCTTATCAGGTTGCTCCTTCTTCCCCAAGTGTTGCTTGGGCACTTTGGGTTGCATGGGAAAAGTGCCACCTGCCAGTGGCTTGGCTAGAGCAGCAAGCCTTTCTGCCATTCCTGACAAAAGGCTCCATGATTTTTCAGCATGACCATGGTTCAGGTCACACAGCAGGCCATGAAGTGTCTATTAAACCCTAAGACAAGCCATGGCTGGTTGCAATGGCTGATAAGCAACCTCAGAGTGGTTTATAAACCACCAAGCACGAAAAGTGTTGGGTTTGGATGACACAAGAAACCGCCATGGTTTATAAACCATCGTGGCTGAACATGTTGTACAAAACCAGTCTCTCCCTCACACATTTTTCATCATCAGAGTGGGATGGTGTAATTTACTATCCTGCAATAGCAGGGGGTTGGAGCCGATGACCTTCTAGGCCATGGGTCCTCAAACTACGGCCCGCGGGACGGATCCGACCCGCCATGGCCATCCAGCCAGCCCACGCTGCTGCCCGCCGCCCGTGCGCTTGCTTGGTGGGGAGGCGGTGGATTGCTCACTCAGAGATGGTCTCCAAGTGAGCAAGCCGCCGCCACCTGCCTCCCATACGCGCGCACTCACCGCTGCCTCGCAGCGCAGGAGGGGAGGTGGTGGCTTGCTTGCTTGCTTGCTTGGAGATGGTTTTGCATCTCCGAGTGAGCGAGCCACCGCCACATGTACCCGATGCCGCCTTGCGTGCACCTGATGGCACCTCACTGGCCCGCACCCCCACCTCACCAGCCCACGATGGTCACCACAGCCTTTCAACCGGCCCCCTATTGAAAAAGTCTGAGGACCACTGTTCTAGGCACTTCCCACTATACTATTGTATGATTCTATAATTCTGTGAACCTCCAGATATTTTAAACTATAATGATTAAGCTCCAGACGGCAAGGTCAGGGGTGGGTGAATGTGAGAGCTGTGGTCCCAAACACCTGGAAAGCATCAGGTTGCCTACGAATGATGCCCGTGATGGCAGCAATGTGGCGCAGTCCATCCCCTCTCGGCTGCGATGGCCACAGGGACCCAACTTCTGTTCCTTGTGTGAGTAGCATTCATGGTTAGGCAGGGAGGTTTTGACAGACTGACTGGAAAGTACAGCTGTTACGACTTGGAGGAAAGACTCTACACGCACTCACACATCTTGCATAATGGCCCAGCTATGCGAGCTTCTCTGTACCTTCCATTAGTCATCAAGCGGCTCACAATTCTGCCCTTTGTTCAGTAACAACATCTGTGCTTACTTGATCTCTGGCACTTTTGTATGTATCAAGGGAATTCTTTCTGAATAAGTCCCAGTGATTTGTATCATTCAGTGAATGAAATATAATTCATTCTGTTGAGACTACCAGAATACAACTGTTTCCTGACACATTTGTATCTCCAGAACACAGCATCGGAATGGACTGGATCTTCGATTCTTTTTAGTTCTACCTAATCAGCTCAACCTTGAGTAAGCAGCATAAATTTTATTTCAGCTATATGGCACTATAAAAATGTAATAAATAAATAAATAAATGTGAACATACAAGTATCTCTCACAAATGTTCATAATGTTATATCAGAAATAGCCTTTTAGAAAATCAGAGAGGATTTGTTTAGTGTTTAAATGGATACCCTTTGTAAACAACATGTGTAAAATGATAGGAAATTACTGTGCAAATGATAGATCATAGTCAGGTCTGCCAGTCAGTCCTCCATGATATATTGCAGTGGCAAACAAACAAGCAACAAACCATTATGTTCATGAAAAAAGAATGTTGCAAAACTCAATTTTAGTGTCGGATTTAGAATAGATGTGGGAACGTTATTTACCAAAAATAATAAAAAAGCATGTTAAGCCCAAAAGTAGCCATGTTGGAATAAAATATGTTTATATTAATCACAGTTTGCACTTAACATAAACACCTACGCAGAATTTCTATATGAGCCCTGCTAGTCAGACACCTGCAACCCACCAACTTTCAGAAATAGACGGATGTGCTTCTTACATCTTTGTATTCACGGCAATGGTGGGGCGGGGGAAGATCCAGCACACAGCACCATGCTTTTTAGGAAACCATCAAATACATTTTAGTACTGCCATTTTGCATCAAATCATGCCTTAACAGTAAACAATGCAATCTAAAAGACCATTTGAAAGAGCAACAGTGGTGAAGAAAAATATTACATAGAATGGAAGATGAGAGAAGCTATAAGGCAATATAGCTGTTTGAAGCAATAAAGGAGACAAGAAGCAAATGAAATATATACTAAGGGAACAGAAAAAGATAAATAAAGTGTGTGTGTGTGTGTGTGTGTGTGTGTGTGTGTAAGAAATGGGGGGATGCCCCAAAGTGGTCCAATGCTCCAGCTAAATCAAGGGGAGGATTAAAATGCCGGAGCCAGAGAAGGCTGCAATGCTGAACATCCACCCTCCTTATTCTTAATACAGAATATGAAGGCAGCACAAAGCTGAGATAAATATTAATGAGGCTCTGGGAATATCAAGCAGCAGCATTAATAAGGGACAGGTAAAAGAATATTTAGATGATTTAAATATTTATGATGCAGAAGAGCCAGCTCACAGTCTCTGAATGTTGTTTCTTTCTTTCTTTTTCTGTCTTTTTTTAGGAACTAGTTGAGGGATGCCTACAACCTGACTACTCATCCTTCAAAACACTTGAGGGTTCAAGCAGTGTTGGAAGAATTACAATCTTCTGGCTGTTTAATAACCCCCTGCTTTTTAAGAAAAACATTAGTAAGTAGTAAATGCACCGTGAGTTTGCATTCATGCTTCCCCACCAAGCAAAAGAAGTGGCAGAGATCACTGTCACACATGCCAGTCCTAGAAATGCCCCACTGCAGGCACCATGGCTTACCCACAGGCAAGTGTACATCAGATTCTGGTGGAATTCTGCAGTGGTGCAAGACTGCTGGGCAAACTTTTCTTTACGCACAATACTATTGCTCCATTGCCAAACTTTTATTCCCGAACAGTCTCCATAATCAACATATATTCTTTTATCCTGTCCTGTTGCATTAATCTCCGGACTATTAAATCCATTCCAAATACCAACTCCCCATCAGGTGCTGAGGTAAAATACAAAGCATCTTCTCTAAGAATACCAAACCATCTGTCTATCTGTCTATCTGTGTATCTGTCTGTCTGTCTGTCTGTCTGTCTGTCTATCTATCTATCTATCTATCTATCTATCTATCTATCTATCTATCTATCTATTAAAAGTTTTTCTAATGGGTCCACCACTAGCATCTCAGGATGGCTTACAATAAAAATGAATGGATTAAAACAAAACACCACAGTTTGAGATAATATCTTGCCTATCTCGATTGATCTTGCCTAGCTGTGGGTCTTGCCTAACAAAAATACCTGCTTCATCCCTTTATCACCTGGAAGTTCATCTGCTCCTGAAATTCAGTTTTCCACCCTCCTCACACATCTCTTCTCAGTGAGACCAAATCCCAGGATGCTGTCCATTAAATGTTTCATGCTGGCTCTGGGCTCTGCATCCTCCTGTTACCAGAATCCATGGCCATTGCATGGACCTTCTTTGCCTCAAGTTGCCTGTCCTTTTTGTGGTCCCCATGCAGCAGAAGCACATTAATCAAAGCTCTGTTGGGAAAGAATGCCAGAGCTTCCAGCCACCTTTACAGCAAAGACGCTGCTCAGGGCCGTCTAATGGTTCGGTGAACCTGGCTGTGCATACCTTGCAAAACAGATGGATTGGCTCCACCATTCACACCCTAACTGCAGGTTAAATAGCTACAGAGTTCAGTTGGACTCTGATTTGGCTCCAGTCAGCTCCGGACTGAATAATTTTAATGAACTATACATCAGCCTGCTGTTGAAAAAATCTGAGAGCTTCAGTTGGTCCAAACTGCCGTGGCCAGACTTTTGTCTGGTGCTTTTGGATCACAGCACAGAATTCCAAACTAACAGGTTCCTGTTTACTTCTGGGCTCAATCCAGAATTTTATTTATTTATTTATTTATTAAAACATTTTTATGCCGCCCCATTCGCTGAAGCCTCAGGGCGGCTTACAACACTAAAAGCTAGTGTTGCTAGTTCTAGCTTTTAAAAGCTTAAATGGCTTAGGAGTGTAGAGATGACTTACTCCATATAGGCTTGCCCATCAGAGATCTTACTTATCAACAGCAGTGCCATGACTCTGGAATCCCCTCCTAATTAAAGTGCACCAGGGCTCTTTTTTCATTGTCTTTCACAAGCTGTAATCACCACTTTAATACCTGAAAAAGCTCTGACGGATGGCTACCCAAGAATGCATGGAAGAGAAGTAAGGTCACTTCGCCATCCTCACAACCACAACGTAGGCACAACCATGCGCTCCTGCATTGGTCCAGTCACAGCTGTTGTGAACTGCTGCATCTGCATTCCAGTGATCATCCTGCTCCAAACTTTGTGGCAAGTCAGGAAACTAACCAGAGCCTCCATACAGGAACAGATACTGCAAACGGATTGTTTCAGAAGCCCTTTCTGTTCTTGCAACAGAAGATCACCAAACTTATATTGGCCTTGTAATGCCTTATTCACTGGGGTGTCACAGGGCACTCACCCCAAACAGACCTCCTTGTGCTATTTTTGCCCTTGTATCACAGATTTCTTCTCCTATAGCATGACTTTTTATGTGGCGCTTTTGCATGATACATATTCTAGCGTGTCCTAAACTTGTGCGGCATTTCTGAGGGAGGAGAAGTGTGAATGGGCTGGAAGAGGAACAGGGTTCTCTTTTGGATGCTGACCAAACAGGAACTTGGGAGAAGCCCAATCAGCCTTGGGTTGTTTTCCTACCCACCTTAGCCATGGCTTCTCTCTATGACTACCCTTCTCCCCTTCCTTTGGAAAAAAAAAAAAAAAATACTGTTTGCAATGCCTTTTCAAGTCTTCCCAGCTGTTTCCTTTATTCTCTTCCCTCAAGGAGCAACTAGCTGAAAATGCATGAAGTAAATCAGAAGTAAATCGCACTCTTTTCAATGGCCTTACTCAGAAGTATATCATATGGACTCCAGTGGAGCTTATGGATAGGAAAGGCAGCATGGGAGAGCTTTCCTTTGGAGACAGCCTCTCAATGGAGAGCAGGAGGAGGGTCGGTCCTTTTGAGGGTCTCCCTCACCCGTGGGAGACTGGGGGGCGGGGTCAGCAAGCAACACCACAGCCTCCCTGTCTTCCCTCACAGCCCTTCTCCTTCTCTGTGATCTTTTGTGTGGGGACAGCAGAAATTGCCCTTTTTTCTTTTTTCCAGAAGAAAAATCTTCTCTTTCACTCCTTCATGACTGAGTCTACTACACCTGCTTGGTAGAGGCAATTCTGGCAAATGTATGTCCTGTAAAATGTATTGAGACAGCCCCGTAGTTTTCATGGTGACTTTGAGATCCTGAACTGGCCTTCCAAACTGCCTCCACTGTGGATACGAAAATCACATACAACAGTTTTGTTCTGTTGTTGTATTTTAAAGTTATGGTGTTTTAGCCACCTTGGTGCAGGAAGAGCACCATTCTGTTGGACAAAAAAACCAGGATATAAATAGATTTAGGAAATATTGTCACTTCTCAGTGGCTGGGTTTCACAGTGATGTCACAGAATCAGACACGCAGATTCTGCCTGCCACTTTAACATTTCTGAAACTGCCAAAGAAGCACTGTACTCCCCAAATTGCTGGTCCATCCTCTGATATGTCCTTTCCTCCTGCCTGCTGCAGCACACAGAAGTGCGCTATTGTGATGGCCCACAGCAGGTGGGAGGAAAGGGCAGCTGTTGGAGGACGGGGATGGATGGGATTGCTACCATGTTCTCTGTCACTGCTTTCAAGGGCCTAAAGTGACAGGCAGAGTCACTTGGTCGGCATGATCCTAAGAAAGGATGTGTAATATTCAAAGCTCTGCTCGCTGGAATAGCCTTAAATTGATGGTTGGTGATCCCAGCTGAAGGCTTGGCAGCTTTAAGACTATTCCCCCTAAGCAGGTACTAATATTCTTTGACTCATTTTGAAAGGAAAAATAAAAAGAAGAGATTTCATCTTCTACCTTTCTGGACTGGGACATGAAGTATCCTGCACCTCCTTTCTAATTGGCTGTACTGGACTATATCTGTAGGTAGCTCAATGAGCAATCACTAAATTTATGGGCGTGGGGAAGCAAAATGCAGAGAATATGATCTTTTAATATCCTGTTCAGCCCTCTATATCTTTCAGCATGGGAAGATGTTGAAAGTCCTAGATCATAACTTCCTGTGAGAGAAATACTGCTCTCTAGCTATCCCTGTTGGTGTGAAGGAGGATGGATTTCCCCCATTGCCCTTTCATCAAGCAACCCCGTCTTCTTGAAAATCTGCACCAATGGATGAGACAGCAAGGATGGCTAGAGGAAGGTGACATGGAAGGATTCAATGAAATCCCCCCCCCCCCATTCCCCAAACTCCTCTGGGAGTTTGGAGTTCCTTCCAAAAGCAGAAGGAGCTCTGACAGACACAGAGGAGTAACTCAAGATCCAAGCCACAGAGAGTTACAGTTTGAGACATTCACCTCATTCTCCACTAAAGCAATGCCTGTGGTGGCAGTACTGTTGCTGCTAGTAGCTCTAGGTTCCAAAGCCCCAGAGCTTGGCAAGTGCTTGACCCTCGAGGCACTGAAGAGGAGTATGTGTGCCTTCAATCTAGACATTTGGTTTGGCTAGTGTTGTTGCTGGAACCAGCCCTACAGTTGGACTGGATAGATTTCAGATTCCAAACCTGCCTGCCAAACTCTCAGGCTGTTTCAATTCAAGGGTTATACGTCTCAGCAAACCTCAGCATCAGTGTTGTTGGCAGAGCGTTCTAAGCATGCTTCATCTCCTCCATCATAAGTACAGGCACATCTATGCTTTTCTGGCAAGTGAAAGCACTGAGGCTGAAATCCAGGCCTGCCTATTCCTGAGCTATGCACTTAATGACTGAATTATCTGCAGCTCCAGCTCTCCTGCTTGGATAGCTCTGTGTTTGTTTGTATTTAGATTTTCTCCCACTTTGGCTCATGGGCCAAGGTGGACAGCAGCCATCTTAAAAAACCACCCTTGAAATGGGGGGTGGGGGAATCATTGATGTGATCAGATGACCCAAACGAGCCTGGTGTGTGACCCAGTTGGCTGGGCTGCGGAAGCATCATGTGGGTGGGGCCCTTGAACACAGCAAGCTGGAAGGGGGGGGGCAGCCTCATCCAAGGGGCACCAAAGGAGAAGGTATCCCATGGTCGACATTTTGCATTTCTCCCACCTGCCCCCTTAGAAGAGAGCTAGGCAAATGTTGCCTGCAGATACCTCTTCGTTTTCTATCATTGTCGGAAACCTTTGCAGGATGGTTTGTATTTCCAATTAAAAGCTACAGGGTATCTTTCAGCTGGCTGAAAAACTTTGGTTTAAAGTTCAGTGTGGTTTGCAGGTTGAAACTTAAGCAGTCAGAAGGAAGCGCTGCTGAGTTCAATGGAATTCAGGTGTTTATGTCAAGGGTCGCAAACCTGCTGGTCCATTGGCAACAATGCCTTGTGATGCTGCTCTGGGTGTGTGTGCCTACACAGTCACAACACGCTCCTGCATTTCAGAATCCAGCACAGCACCACTGGCATGTCTTAAGTTGTAGCTAATGGTGTGATGATGTTAAAATCTACAGGCTTCTTCTAGACAATCATTTATTGTGTGATTCTGTGGAATGTCCTTCTGATAGCCAAGGGGCTCTGAAAGCCAAGGTCCCTCTCTAGCTCATGTCCTGGCAGCAAAAGCCAAAGAAGGTGGGAGGAGGATGAAAGCCATTTTGCCTTCTGTTCCTCTTCTTCTCACTCCAAAAATTAAAAAATAAAAATAAATGACAGGGGAAGGCAAGAGGCAGGGAAGCCTCAGAGCCCATGCAGCTACGTAACTTACCTGTGGTGGCTGAGTACAGTTGATGGGGATGCCACCAGATGCTAAGGAGATTTGACTCTGCCCTCCCTTTCCTGCCCACTTGAATTCTCCCTCTAGGGAGACCTTTCGGAGGTCCTACAGGATTGCTTCTGCAACCTTGGCAAACAGCTGCCACGGTGGTTTCCATGACGGCTGCAAAGGGGTGGGTGAGGGAGGAAGGAAACACTGCCAAAACCTCCCTCCAAGGCTGTAGGAGTGACTATGGCCTCAGGAGAAGGGGATCTGAAAGATCTGGTGGTCCCTGGCAGACTCACCCAGGGACCACAGATCGTTTCCTTAGCCACTTTCTTTGATATACAGATAGTGCCAACTCTCCATTGTACCCTGCTCTTCCATAGCTCCAACATCCTGAAGTTCACTGCAAGAAGTTTTCCCTGCCAGCACTGCAGCACTATTGGCAACCAAGACAAAGTAGACAAACAACAATAGTGTGAAATTAAAAAGCAATTTTCACATCGTGAATAATAATCTGTTCAATTTTTATACAAATAAAATAAGAAACAGGAAACCATGAATAATGAGATACTAGTTGATAGGGGTGGGAAAAATGGCTATTAGAGTGTGTATTATTGAATCCTACATTTGCACATTATATTTATATATGATACATTCAAAAATTCATTTCATAGTGATAATGAATTTGTATGTAATTAACATCCTATCACTCAGCTCTAGATAGTGTTAGAAAAGTCTTCTAAAGGTATTAAATAATCATGCAAGAGGGGGGAAAGAAAAGGGGAAAAAATAGGCATTCGATAAAGCTTATAAAGATTAATCTTTGGGCCTCTCAGCAAATTCAGAGCTCTTTCGAAGCACTAATTTGGGTGGGCAGGAAGTAGATTGGGATCTACCAGGACATTTCCAGGTAATTTGCAGTATATCATCTTGAGGTTCTAACTCCGGGTGGTTCAACAGCAGCCGTTGCTGCTACAGACCATTTTTTCCCTCCTGCTTCAAGTGATGAAATCAAAAAGGATGGGGAAGTGAGAGTGCACAGGAGTAACTGCGTGCCTGTGTGGATCCTGCAAGTATCATTTTAATGTATATATTTTAAAATGTTATTTAACTTATCTGTTGTAAGCCGCCCCGAGGCTTCGGCAAATGGGGCGGCATAAAAATGTTTTAATAAATAAATAAATAAAAATCAGTTCTGATCGTGCAACTGAGTCCCTGGGCTGAACACATGGTTGGGCCACAGTTTTAGGTTCCCCTCTTTAAGCTACTTTTTTGCCTCTGATTCCTGTTGGTGAGGGAGGTAAAGAGGAAAATGTGCAAGAATACAATATGGGATTTGAATATAATGACAAGAAGACACACAGAAGCCCTGGAAACACCGCCACTGCCCAGCCAAGCCAAACTATGGGACTGACAATGCCTAGGTGTTGGTGTGGGACAGCTCTTCCCATGACTGGGCTGGGGACATTGCTAGAGCATCACGGCTGAGGCAAGGCACTTGCCTAGCAAAGTGTGGGCGGAGGGAGACAGTCACTGCACTACTAGTATTCACTTATTTATTAGATTTATATCCCACCCTTTTTCTTTCAAAGAATTCAGAGAGGCTTACATCATTCCTCTCCTCCTGCTCTCCATCTTATCCCCACAACAACACCCCTGTGAGGTAGGTTGGGCTGAGGTTCTGTGACTGGCCCAGAGTCACCCAGTTGGCTCCATGGCTGAGCGGGGACTAGAGCCCAGATCGCTTGAGTCCCCGTCCGTGCTCCTAACCACTGCGCTACACTCGCTGCAAATGTTCGTGGTGCTCCTCCCCTGCTTGCTGCAGAACCCCCTTGTGGCCTCTCAGTAGGTGTGACATGGGGACAGAGGGACATGCTGTGAGCCCTCTCTGCCGAGCTGTGATCTCACCAATGCGCACATGCCGGGACTGGATGCTAAGGGACATTTTTGCATATGATGAAATGGATGGCACAGCTGAAGATTAGGGGATGGCAGTTGACATGGGAGCGGCTATTTCCTTCCCTCCCACCAAAGTTGATAAATTTCCTCCTTTATTGTTGCACCGCCCACAGGCGTGTGCCCATGAATTGGAGCAGCATAGGATACAGCTTAACTATGCTGCTCAAGTCCCACTGATATAATGGCTCTTCCAGTCTAACAATATATTTGAGGAGTTCTGCCAGGATCTCTGTAATTTATGTATTTATTTAAATCTTTCCAGGCTGCCTTTCAGGACAGGACCAATCCCAAGCAGTTGAGGGTGGTAACTCCAGTATGCATCCAGTGATGCATCCACCCTTACCTTTGCAGGAGCTATCCATAGTGTTGAACCCGCTCTGGGCTTGCTTCCATGCCACAGATAAATACAAGGTAGACTCGCCACCCCCAAAATCTGGCCAGGGCAACTTCTTCTTCCTTCTCTTTCTCCTCCTATATTTTTATTTACTTATTTTATACTGATAATTTTAATTTTATATTTGTAACTCAATGTATTTTTTGTATTTTTGTATTTAATAGTAATTTATTATGTTCTATTGTATTTCAATGTATTTTATTGTGTTGTAAGCCGCCCCGAGGTTTCGGCAAGGGGCGGCATAGAAATGTTAATAATAATAATAATAATAATAATAATAATAATAATAAAAATAAGGAGCAAATGTGCAAATATAAAATATTATCCAAGCACTCTGCTCTTGAATTTGCAATTCATTTGCAATCACAAACTAAATTGAGATTGTGGAGCTCTATAGGCCCGTAGTCCAATGTGAGTCACCAGCCTTCTCCAGCCTGACTCCTTAGACATGTATAGGACTGCAGCCCCCCTCATGTCCATCCAAAGGCTATGCTGGCTCAGAATTAAGTTAGCACTCCAACACATCTGCAAGGTAACATGTTGGGGAAAGCTGGTCTAGGGACTTGCATCTGTTTAGTGCCAGCTCTTTTATTTTCACAAGTGTTTTAAATGATTAAACTGTGATCACTTTATAGCTTCCACTTTTTTGTCTTCCAATATTATTCTTATGCCATTGTGGTATTTGTAAGCTTTGTTGAGAATATTTATATTAAACGTGATGTGAAAAATGTTTTAGATAGATGATAGATATATAGAGGAGGAGGAGGTTTTATTCATTCTCCTACTTGCATTCCTAACTACAGTATATGATCTTCTCTTATCCCCACTGGGACTATTTTGGGGAGAACTCATGAATGAAAATCAACCTGAAAAGTTGTTGTGTGGTCCATGACCAGCTGTAAGCTTTAATTGTGTGGATAAGCCATGATTACTTGTAATACTCAGCTCTTAATGCTGAGTTTACCATATAGATATAAGGTACAGATGATCCATCAATCTACCACTTCCAAGACATCTCCAGGTAAAATGCAGCATTCTCTATATGAAAGGACTTCATGAGATAGGAAATGAGGTCACATGATGCCATAAAAGATAACCCATATGCTCAGCCTCATAAGTGGGACAGCAAGACAAATTTGCAAACAACCAGAATAAACTCTCTCCCCTCTCTTCCCTGTTTATTTTACCTGTCTGCTTTTCTAGATTGAAGGGAGCTCAGGGCAGACCTGGATCACATGCAATAGAAGGCAAGTTTGAAATAGGAAGTCAGATCTGAAAAGCAGATGTAACAAACATAAATAAATGCACTCTTAACTTTGCCTGCTGGAAGCCTGCTCAGATGGGAAGACCTTACGATGTTTCTGAAAAATGCTCACTACATGGGAGGGTCATAAAACACAGAACCAGCCTGAGGCTTTCCAGAAAAAAATGTGAGTGCAACCTTGTCATGGAATCAGTCTTTGGCTTCCTGCTGTCAATTCAGGAGCTTAAAAAGTTACTGTGGACTGAAGCTGCCTTAGGTGCCTTCCTTCATTCCCAGCTGGCTTCCAATTTTCCCTTATGGATTTCCCAGCAGCATTTGTTGCAGCTTGTGAAACATTCATCAGCAGGACTCCAGTTAAGTTGGAGAACAGAGGAAACCATCTTTCAGACACCATCAGTCTTTGGTACAGGATTCCTCTGGTTAAAGAATTTATTTATTTAGCCATATTCATAGGTTGCTATCCCCAGTGTTCAAGGAACTGTACAATATTTAAAAGTAATACTGTGAAATAGAATCATTAAATGAAATAGAAACAAGTGTTAGAAACATACCAACAGCCCCCAGGACTTTAAAACCAAACCAGAGAAATGCTGAAATGAGGATGTTTTACAGCACCTACAGAAAACAACCAGAGATAGGCTCCTCTCCAAACCTTAGGCAAATGGGATACCTTTAGTCTTCTGGGAGTCCCCCCAAGGCCATGCCCTTCTCCTGGATCTTTTTCTGGTGGTTCTCCAGCTTTGTGCTATTTTTTTCCTATTCTAAAACACTGGAATTCTTCTCATAAGGCTGGCAGAAAGAACTTTAGCTTTGCAACTGCTCTCACCCTCTCTTTCTTTCTCTTGAGGATAAGGATGAGAGGCAGAGGATAATTAGGTAAGCTGCCTTTAGTTCCTTGGAAGGAAAAAAGATGAGATATAAATATAACAAACAAACCCCAGCTCACTGTCTCTCTGTATGCATTTATTTATTTTTATTACATTTATAGCCCTCCTCTATCCCTCTTGCAAGGAACCCAAGGTAGCTTATACGGTTCTCCTCTTCTATACTTTACCCTCACAGAAACAGCCCTGTGAGGTAGGTTAGGCTGAAATTCAGTGGCAGCCCCAATGTCACCCAGTAAGATTCATGGCCAGTTCAACACTTGAACCCAGGTCCTCCCAGTCAACACTCTGTGTGGCGACGTCACATCCAGCCATGGGGCTCTGCACGGGGCTCTTCCAAATCCATCTGGAAGACGCTGCTGGGAGTGGAAGGACCAGAGCAGCCTTTCCCAGCCTGCTTAGCAGGGCAAGTGGTTAGGAATGTTGGGTGCTGAAGCCCAAATCATTTAGCAATCTTCCCTCTGCTCATCCCTGTATTAGCATAGGCAAATTACATGCCTCTTTTTTGGTGTTCCATTTCCTCTCCTTTTGACCACCTGTGAGTGGCGCACCTGTCCAAAGATGGTCCACCGCTGAGCCGTGACCTCTTGCTCAGACATTAACCCCAACAGTTAGCCTTGGGCTGAGTCACTATCCACCTCCCACTTAGCCTACACACAAGGCTCTTATGAAGACCAAACTGGACAATCCCATGCCTGCCACACTGATCTCTGTCAAGAAGGAGCAGGTACACATTCCAGACGATAGCCATATTAGTCCGCTGCAGCAAAAGCAGCAAAGAGTCTTGTGAACCTGAAAGACTAACACATTTATACTGCCATGAGCTCACAAAATGTTAAGGTGCCACAAGTCTCTTGGTTGTTTTGAGGATACAAATTTAGCTGAGGGATAGAGTTTGTGCTTCACAGGTACTACTCCCTAGATCCCAACTGCAAATACCCTTCAACAGCAGTTAAAAGAGCCTTCCTGAGATTCTGGTGACAGGCCTGAGCAAGACAGTTCCATGAACTGAGCTAGCAGAATACAGCTTTAAAATTAACAAGTATGTATTTATCTATTTATTTTATAGATGTACCTTCCCACTGACTCTCTCCCATGTGTTCAGTTCAGTAACAAGAGTCCCTCTTTCAAAATGATGTCGACAAACAAGGAAGGATTTGGAGGGGATAAAAAGTTGAGCCAGCACGACCTTAGAGGGGAATGGAAGGGCAAAATAAAGCTTAAGATGCAGCACATTCCTGAGGGTGGAGACCACAATTATTCATCATTCATACCAAGCATAAGAGAAGAAACAATTGGCTTAAATTGCAGGGATTTGGGATTTAGCTTGCACATACAGGAATGACTGTGCAGCTTCAGCAGCAGTTTAGCACTGGACCTGAGCAGTCAAGAAAGTCCCGGGCTATCTGAGCTATTTTTAAGCACGGGCTAGCCTGGATTGTGCAGGATAGTCTAGTAGGTGACTGCGGGGACATGTTTTGACCTGAAGAGTCTATTCCTTCATGCGGGAATGGCACATGGCAACCACCGTGTACATGCGACATTTGCTATGTGGAGCACTGGCTGTGCTCGTTTGGCCTGCAGGCTCCTGTTCTGTATCCAGTGAACTACGGAGTATTTCCTGCTGCTCTGTACTAAACAGTTCTGGCAGTGCCACTTCTCATAAGATGTCAGTGCTGCTTCCACTTCTCTCAACTTTGCAAAACCTATTGGCAAATTTTCAGACTCATCAGTTTTATAATTAAGTCAAGAGGGCCTTTTAGAAAAAAATAATGATGTTGTTATGGTCCACTTGGAAACAACGGGGACTGCCCTGCAGAAGAATATGAGATCTGCTGAGAAGTTGGGAGAGCTGAAACGAGGATGAGAGAAGGAAAGGCAGGTATTGCAACAAATTACCTCGGGCCAGGAATTTGGAATATACATGCACTCGGATTGCATTTCTGACACCACCTTAGAGTAGAGTGGAGTGGAGTGAATGATTTTTGCCCTTCAGTTCTCCAAAGGACAGAGTGCTTTTGCCACCAGTGGCTCAAATACTGCTGGGTTCTCACATAGTGAGTTATTTCAAATTGACCTGACAATTAGTATGCATACTGAGGTACATCTGTGTTAAGATGCATCTTCAGAGGCATAAGGCTGTAAGTTGCTTTAAGACTGTGGACCAGGGTATGACCAAACTATGAAGCCTGCATGGTATCTTGGTACTGGCTGTACATTATATGTGGGATTCCCACCACTGACTGGCACCATTTGTACTGTAATTGTGAAAATGGTATTTGCACGAGATCAGAAGCAGCATCAGCAGGAAAAGTGAGATTATAAGAAGCTGGCTTATACCAAATTAGATCATTGGTCCATCTAGCCCAGTAAATACTGTTAACTGGCAGCAGCCTTCCGGGGTTTCAGATAGGAAAATTTCCCAGATGTATTTGATATATCAGGGATAGAAACTGTGACTTTGGATGCAAATCATATGCTTTACCTCAATAGGACATATACCAGCACACACAAACCACTTCTGACTTGTATAAACAACTTACAGATACCTGTTTCTACATTGTTATGTGACACACAGACCCAGACACTCTAAGCTGCTTATGCATTAACACAGAGTTAACCTAAAAACAATGTGTTGATTAACTCTGGTTAGTTTAACCCAAAAACAACCCAAATTGTCTGGATACTCTTGTCATGCATGGGGCATTTGTAGGTTGGTTTTCACATTGGAAATTACTCTTTCACTCCACAGATCTCCAGCACATCTTGGGTTAATTAACCTGTGATTTGTTGCTATGAGGTGCAAACTGGCTTGTACTTACTTGGGGAAAAAATTACTTAACTCAGTGAGCTAAGTAAATCATACATATAAATGAGTGGAGATTCATGCAGCATCACACACCTTCCATGATTTTACCAGTGTGCATGTGTGCATTTAACTTGAGGCCTAATCTCAGATCAGAAGCCATCGTATTGATAAAAACCTGCTAAATCAAGCATTGTGGTTTTTCAGAGATGTCTTAGGCATTTTGACAGCTTGGGCAGGAAATCCAAATGGAACCTTCCCCAGTAGTATAACAGCATACACCAAGCTATGAAATAAATGTTGATATGCAAGGTATTAGGAGCTCCCACCCCAGTCCTGTGTCTGGGGCAGCCAACCTTAGACTACCTTATGACAGGAGAAGCTTTGCCTTCTTTTACCTTTTCAATGAAAGCCTTGCCATCATTCCTAAAGAGAAATGGAGCTGGGAAGGAAGCTTGACAATTGTTTAGTGAGGCAGCAAGGTATTCCAACATTAGCTAATTTGATCAGATCAATAACCCTCCTAAATATGTAAATGTTACACCACACAAACACATCTTTCCCATGCATGTCAGCTGTCAAGGTGACAAACCATTAGAATCACTACTTGTGGGGGGTTTAGGGGTGGGGGAAAATCTGCTGTTTCCCATGTACAATCTAATTTATGTGGATTTTACTACTAGGCAATTGGCATTCTTGGCTAGTATTTAAGTAGTGCTGAGGGCTAGCTAAAATTAGAACACTAGAGGGGGAACAAAACATTAAATGTTTGGCTGCCACCTCTGACATGACCAACAGCCATGTTTGACAGCTTGGCAATCTGACTATTAGTCATCTGTTACGTCCAGCATCAGAGACAGTATATCTCTGCATGCCAGTTGCTGGGGAGCACAACTGGGATGGTGCTCATGCTCTGTCTGTGGGTTTCTTGGCCTCTCACTGACCATTCTGGGAACAGAATGGTGGATTAGATGAGCCTTCAGCCTATCTTAAGCAGGCCTCTTATGTTCTTCTGATGGCAGATATTGGTCCTGAAACAACCAGTGTCTTCAACATGCTACAAGTGAGCTTCCTGCTCAAGCTGCAGGTCCAGACACGTTTCCAAAGGATGAAATTAATCTGAATGAGGCAGTGATCCGGATACATTATGGATGCACCGGAAGTGAGCCATCTGTGCATGGAATTCAGTTCATTTCCCACAGGAAATTTATTTGTGATGGACACAAAAGCTGTCATGCATGCCTGGGAGCTGTCCCCAGATGATAGCAGGGCAGCAGCTTGTGATTTGTAAAGCACAGGAGGAGAGATGACAGAGTCAGATGGGTGCAGAGAGTCATTTGGACAACAGGAGAATGATATACATTCCTCCATCGGAGACTCGATCCTTTGCATCTTCCTCCCACAGTCAGCTACATTTGCTTACAATTACACCTTGCGAAGAATTAAGTAATCTTTTTGTCATCCAAGTCAAACCTAAGCATTCTAGAGAATCGTGCTGTAAAAACAAGAAGAGACAGGGAAATAACCATTTGCTGCGATGCTACCATGCCATATAAAAAGTTTCATGAGGGGTTTTTTGTTTTTGTTTTGGTATGCAGAAACCGTACGCCTGCTAATCAGCTACAGTAGCACAATGGCTCTTCTGGAGCCATAGTAGTTGATCACGCCAATGATCCATGGATTATGTACTTTTATAAGGTCCGGTGCACTTACAAATAAAGGAAGGGTTTCTTCTTCTTTGCAATCCTTGGTTTCTCATGAGACTCCCCCCCCCCCTTCTCATAATGCTAACCAAAGCAGAAAAACAACAACAAGGAAACAACAGCAGAAATGGTAGATTCACACACTAACTTAACTGTATCCAAAACGCATCAGAAGAAGGGTAATATATAGTAAATAATAGTAGTACAATATGAGAGCAATAAAATGCATTTGAATTACTTGACTACATTTTTCTTAAAATATCCTGATATTGTGCTTTATCACAGATTCCACTTTTTCCAACTGTATTTTACACAGTAATTACTAATCCTATTGTAATTCAGTCTGCAGCAGCTTGTATGGAATAAAACAATGCCAGTAGAGCACACTTGGTAAATTCTCCTTAGCAAGGGTGCTATGCATAGTTACTAGTTCCATTGAGTTTCACAGGCATATTCCCACCTACGTAGGTACATGATTGCAGCCTTGCGCAGTCCATTTTCTCCAAATTTTCCAGAATAAATTATAGATTAGAATCTGTTGATCCAGTGTGAAATTGGCCAGTGAGCCGCAAGTTGTGGATAGTAAGACCTTTGCCCCAATGTATTATGATCTTACTTTTGGCCACTCACTTCACAGAAGGAGAACAACAACAATATTCCGACTTTTCTCTTCCTTTATGGATTATGGATGTCCACATTTAGCAACTTTACAGCTCCATTTTTACCTGCTGAATAAGTACAGAGGCATAACTCAGCCATGCTCTGTTTTTGAAATGCAAAGGTAGCCATGTTGGCCTTAAGAAAAATGCCAAAATCCATATCACGGCAATAGCTTTGTTAGGCCAACTAAAAGGTCATAGTGTAGTGTGGAAGCTTTCCAGTTCTCCAGAGCACTTTATCATGCTAGATGAGAGACAGTTTCAGTTTCACTATAAAACAAGGGGAATGTGTGTTTGGTTTCAATATATAATTGCTCTTCCAGAAGCCCTGGGGGAGCACAAATTAGCATGGGGGAGCACAAATACACAAAGGTGTATGTTCCCTGAGTACTTTGTTTTAAAGTGTAAAAAGCAGACCTTTAACCTTGCTGCAGCACCAAGATTCAGTGTTGTGTCCCACGGTTTTACAGATGAGACCAGAGACCAGTTGGTATTTTTTAAGAGGAGTTTTTTTATTACCTGCACAGGGACCAGCACTCTCACACAAGGATGGGATGAGTGCGACCCCCCGTAGAGGGAAAGCGGAGTTTTTATACCATGTTACAAACAAATGGAAAATTATTATCGGCAACCTAGGCGAGCTAGCATGATACAGAAGCGAGACGGTTTTGCGGTTAGTCTATATTTTGATACAGAAGCGGAGCGGTTTGCAGTTAGCCTATCCTTTTAAGTTTTATGCCTTTGATAAACCTTGCCCATTTTCTGAAGTAATACTCTGTATATGCCTGGGGCAACTGATAAACCTCCTATTAGGCTAATTTAATACACAAAGCCTCCTATTATGCTAACTTTTGTACACAGCTGATAACATTCTGTTATGCTAATCTTATGCCAGGTGGGTCGAGCCTAACATTCAGCAGCACTTCTGCAGCAACTTCAGCAGAAGGGGCAGTAGGGATCACAAGGAAGGCCAGGGGACACATGTAGGCTGAATATTGCCCACTGCTGGGCTAACTAGTTAACCAGCAAAATGCCTGTTTGGAGAGGGAGGTCTTAAGGTGGAATCTAGGAGTCACTTTGCAGGCACTCAGATAAGGCCCCAGTGGTCGCTGTGGTCCTTCTTGGTTGCACCAGGATTCTCCCTCAGGCTGCTGGGATGAAGAAAAAGCCATGGCTGAGTACCCCATTTTTAAAACTCTGTTAAAGCCATCTGTTACCTAGATATGTCTCCAGTCCGAGGCCAAACGCACAGGTTTCATGGTAGGTGGGAAACTGCTGTCTGATGAGTTGAGTCACTTGTGAGACATCAGGCCTTTAAAATGGTCAGTCCTGGCAGCTCTAGTTAAAAGGATCCTGTAGCAGGTGATAGAGAAGGACATTTGCCCAGAGACCTAGAAAGCCTCCATTTCCAAATAGAGTAGAAAGCCTGGGCTAAACGAACAAATAGTCTAATCTGGTACAGGGCAGCTTCATTTTGGAAGTAACTCTGATCTGCTGACCATAAAAGAAACACTGGTATTAAAATAATGCCTTTTTGTTTGCACTAGGCCTTCATGCTGGGAAGTGATTATTAAATGGAAGATCAGTCATGCAGAATACTGACCGGGGGAGGGGGGGAAATTAGGGCTATTGTCAGAAAGACCTTGAAATTGTCAGCCTAGCATATCAGGAGGAAGAAGACAGCTGAAATGCATCAATGAAAGGATGAAAATGCAGAAGCAGAGAATACTAATCAAAAGATGTTCTATTGTTAATGTATAAAATCTGGACCCATCTGTAGTACTGCAGTCAGCTCTGATTACATTTTTTTCATAGAAAGGATGTTGCTATCATCACCCCAGGAAGTGCAGCAAAGTAGGATGACTTCCAGTTACAACAGTCTTTGAAACAACGCAATTATAAAATGTTAAGCTTGCTTTCATTGGGAGGCTCCAAGAAGGCATAATAGATTTTTTTCAAGGTGACCATAGAAGGATCTGCTTTAATTATTCACATAAGTAGTGAATATTGGTTTTATTGTTTTAGCATTTTATTATTTCGTTGTTTTATATGTTACTCTGTTATATGTTCTTGGCTTTTGTAAACTGCCCAAAGAGCCTTGTGCTATTGGGCAGTTTAAAAATGAAATAAATAAATGTGTATGATTTGAAAAAATTGAGACCTTTTAGCAGGTAGAAGGTCTCCTGAGATAGCCAGCTGAATCCAGATGGCCTATCGGGCTTCACAGCATAATGGATTGACTTCCATGGGCAAGAGATCCAAAGGCTTTCCTTCACAGATGCTCGAGACCATCCTTAAAGACTCTGAAGCCTAGGTAGACATGAAAATGCTTGTCTCATCTGACCCAACCATAGGACCCAAACCTTTTGCATGAACCATTAGAGTTCATTAGATCTTTAAAGAACAGCACCCCACTCTAGATTGTCTCCCATCGTGTGAACCTGCCCTGAGTGTCAGCCAGTCTTGGAGTATCTTCCAGCAGACACTGACAACCAATCTTACAGAGTCCTACGGCTGTGCTGCCCAACTGGATTTACTGCAGGTTTGATGGACAGACACTAAATAGGTGCCAAATGAAACAAGCAGAAAAGCAAGCAGATTGACTGGACAAGGTGAGAGTGGAAAAGGCATGAGAGAGGGAAAGTTAAACGATATTCCATTGTCGCTCACTTTTGCTTTTTTCTCTGAACTTAGCTGATGGTTACTGTTTCTGTGTTGCTGGCATCCCACGCGAAGAAAAACTTTGTAGAAAATGGCGGAGGGACCCTGTCTGATTTGGTGGGGCAGATGGGGTGTGGGGGAGAAAGAAACTGCTTAAATCCAAGCAGGGGGCATGCTTTCATATGCAAAATGGGATGGGGCTATTGCAGGAGGGGGATGAAGAAGGGGACCAATTATTTCCTGTCAGAAAATTGTCAGTAAATCATACTATGATGAATGCACCTCCTTTTGGTCTAGCATCGCCCCCATTTCACTCTAGCTCCACACCAAACCACAAATGCAACCCACAAAAGTTACACACCTCCGTCCTTATATGCCTATAGAAGCACACACATGAGCGCGTGCACACTCACAGAAAAAGAGGGAGGGAAAGGTGGGCATCTATTAACACATCTGTTCATTTTGTGCAATTAGTCTTGTCTCAGCCAATAGGATGGTTTTCAACCAGTTTTTTTCAGTACAGGAGACATAATCAAGCTAACAAGTCAGCCTTAGTATATAGTAAGCATATATCTACATATATGTGCACACGTCCTTCGTATGTAGTTAGCATATATCTGCATATCAGGAGATCAGTTTTACAAGTGAGCTGGTTTTCTGGATTAGGTTTCTTTATCAGGTCCGCTCCTCTCTTCCTATGGTGTCTACCATATTGTCCCAAGCTGTGGTACAGAACTGCCTCAGGCTCCTTAGAACAATACAACGATTATTGTGATTGATAGAAAGTTGACAAAAATCCAAGAAGGTCTCTGAAATCTATCCAGCTGCCAGTGGAGGTGGGGGTGGGTGGGAATGCCATGAAAAATAGATGTTCTTCCTAGCACTAATTTGGCTGGCAATAAATAAATAGAAATGAAAACAGGGTTAATGCCCTTTCAACCTTCCACGCAGCTATTCACGTTCAATATTTAACTGAGTAGCTTAAATGTTGATTCTGCCAGCAGTCTGGCGTGCATTTCTAATGCATTTCAAGCCTTTTTGCCAGAGGATTACATTTTAATGTTCCATTTTAGAGTGACTATTAAGAGGGGGACTTGACACAGGTTTGACAATGCAAGTATTTTAAAGTTATTCTGCTTGCAATTGATTGTACCAGGGGAACCCTTGAATTTACTCTCCGTACTAGCTTACAGGATTATATTTGTTTCAGATTGGCCCAAAGTGGAGGGGGTGGCGACAGAAGGGTTTAAATGTAGGAGCAGCAGACAGCAGCCAAGATATTGATGGGTGAGATTTCTCCACAGTAAGTGAGTATCTTGAGCCTAAGAATCAATGCATGCTAAGCACACATCCTTACCAAGCAGAATTGTGCTTATTCAAAAGAGACAGGAAGGTGCTTGGCACGAGTGAGGCAGACACTGGGCCCGGAGCACAAATAGGCCATAACCTTTGTTTAGCCCTTACAGAAAAAGAAAAACACTATGGGAGTGGAAGGCGGAGGCGCCCTCTTTCTCCTCTGCCCAACAATCTGCCCTGGCAAACCACAGGAGTAGCATGCAATCCTTGGCCAGAATAGTTTGAAGCACTGGTGCCTGCAAACCCCTTGCCAACAGTCTTTTGAGCAAGCAATTTGCTCCTTGTGTAGGCTTGACTTGTTAATGCGCTCGGAAAGCACTGCAGGCCTGGCTCAGCACTGCTTTGGGCAGGTGGTTCTGCCTGAAGCTCTCTGTATCTGCCCCTACTGCTGCAAGTCCTCCGTCTAGCTGCATCTTGCCCCAGCTTCTAATTCCAGTAATCTGTGCCTGCTGCCCCCAGCTTTCCTCCTCTAAACCTGTCTAGCTGCCAGGTTCACTCCTGCCCAGCTCGTGGCTTGACCAGAAAGCTCTTTGTTGGCCAGTGCCACTTCAGGCTGCAAAGTGGAGAAGGAAAAGGAAAGGTGTCCATCTGCTTTAGACTGCAGCGTGGCTGTGTCTTGGCTCCTCCTGGCATGGCCTGGCTCAGTATGCTACCAGACGAGAAATGAGCATTGTTTCTTGGTTCATTTATTAGTTTGTCTTGCTTGTTTAACAATTCCGTTAACACAGGGATAGGCAACTTTGTGGGCCTGGGAATCTGATACATTGGCCTGGCACCACCACCAAATGGTTGTTATGGGAGACATGGAGAGTCCTCATGTAGCCCAGAGGCATTCATTAGAAATGCACATAGCAGAGGCTGAAGGCCGTCCCTTCACTTGACACTGAGCCCAGCTGCTGAACACGGTCACTTCACTTTGAAGTGAGTCCAGTTGCCAGTATGAAGATAGGCTAATTTTTAAAAACTCAACAGGGAGGGCAACTTGGCAAGCATCAGAAAGATGTCCGGGGTGCATTGCCCATGGGTGCCATGTTTCCCGTCTCTGGATTGATGCCTGGATGTCCTACCTTCTTGCGTTGCACCTGGAACTTGCTTCTTTCTCTGCCCAGCTGCTGCCTTTCTCTAAACCAGCTTCAACTTTAGATAGTTTGGCTTGGAGTGAAAACCTCTAACTTAGGATCATAACTACTGGAGCTTTCCAAAAATGCCAGTGTTGCCTTGGATGCCAGGCATCAGGTACATTTTTTTTTAAAACTCCAACAATGACACCAGCATTTCCTTCTGCTTCCAGTCCTCTGACTATCTGTCCTTTTGTTCCATTTGGGCTATATCTGAGATCTTGTATAATAGGATGGCATACAAAAGCTATAAATCTATCTATCTCTGGAAGTGGTTGACCAACCAGATATATATACCTGGAAGTGGTTGACCAACCAGCCTTTTGCTGTGATTATGTCAGGTGCTGCCAGATTGGAGACTGTTGTGCACTGCAGGGGTGCCAGTCTGGATATGTGGAGGGCCATAGTTCAGTCATGGAGAGCATCCTTTCCATGTAGAAAAAGTCAGGTGCAGTTCCTCATATCTCTAGTTAAAATCGGGGTAAGCAACACATGGTCCACACACATGGTGGGGTGGCAGGCCCTTTGTAAGAGTCCCACTGTTCCTGAAAGGCAGCAAAAGACCTGGGAAGTGTGAAGCTTGTTTTACGGCAAAATCAAAGCTCAGTTTGCATGCTGCCAAAATTTAGCAGCCTTCAACAGCACAGCAGTAGAATGGGGGGCTGTCCTGAGAGCAGTTCTTGCTTTCTTGCCCCAAAGCTCCAAATACCAGGCAGTCTCTTTGTAAAACAGGTTGTTTATTAACACTTCACATCTACTCTAAACCTCCTAGTAAGCTGGAATATAAGCCCCTGTGCATATCAGGAATGGAGGGACTTCTCCCCAACACTTTTCCTTTTCAGTAACTCATCCTCAGGGTGGCTTCCACTGGTGAAGAGTCAGTTCCTCTTTCCCAGTGTCATATACACATGTTCTGGTGAGATTCGCCAGCATGCAGCTCTGAGTCTGAGGACAATGGGGAGTTGGTTGACCCAGACAGGGCTGAGAGCTCAGACTCTGATAATGGAATTGTTGTTGTAATGGACAGGCCTCCACCTGCAGCCCCAGCTTCTCAGTACCTGTCTGTGTCTTTTCAAGATGAGATTAGTTCAAGAGCAGCCACGGGGCCCAGTCCACCCTCCCGTGCGAAATGAGGAGGAGGAGGAGATCCCAAGTGAGGATATTTGGAGATGGATAGTCTGTCGGATGGAGAACTCCAACCTCCTCAGGAGGTGAACCCAAAGGCCCGTCGTCGCAGCCACAGGCTGGCCCAATTAGTGGCTCAGAGTGCAGAAAGCAGTGCACCCAGTTCCACAGCACTCCTCGTGCCCAAGGCCCAGAAGGTTTCATAAGCAAAGCTTTGGGTAAAGGGGGGCAGAGAGGGTTCAACATCTCACTTTGTATATGCACAGACATTCTGTATTCTTAGAGACTTCTTTGTAGAATAAAGGCACATACAAGAAGTGCCTGAGAGCCGGTCTTGCTGGGGAGGGAACACCTGGCGCAGAACACCCAGCACTTCATCATGGGGGCAGGGATGGGGCAAGGCAATGGCTCCTCCTTCTCTTCTCCAATCTCTCCTTCCCCTTCCAGAACGTTTCCAGTCTCTTGTTCAGCCTGGGGCTGGAGACCTTGAAGGTGCTTCAAAGGCCTGTGCCTCCTTCTCAAAGTTCCTAATTCCATTGTCTCAAGGCCGTCTTCTTCAGAATCGTAGCCCTGCTGACCCTGTAATGCCTGCCAGGGGTGCCAATTAGCTCCACTCACTACAGGGGCTCCAGAATTTGTCCACCTCTGTGTTAACAAGTATCATGACTCAGAAACACCTCAGCTGGAGACCCTGACAGAGTAGACAATACTGGTATAAATAGACTGATGGCATGGATCAGTCTAAAGCAGCTTGGGTAGACACATCCATGAGAAAGATGGCATTCTCCATTCCAAGCCACATCAGCCTATCAGAAATTACTGTGGCCACACTGCTACTGTAGGATTTAAAACAGATCGTGCTAGTTGGGGGTGATGGGAATTGCAGTCTAATTCATATGTTGAGAGAGGCTAATGTAGGCAATAGTCACAAACATTCTGACTAGGTTCAGACAACACAATCACCCAAAATCAACACTTGAGTGGGCTGAGTGTCGGCCACTGAAATGTGGGCTAGTGGATTGTCTGATATAACAAACTGCTGAACAACCCACATTTGACAACCCAACAACAAACCAATGGTCCTGTTCATGATTTTTTTGTGGTTAACAAACTATTGAATAGACAACACCATAACTGGGTTCATACAACATGGTTGCTTATAAATCAGGGGTAATGTGTTGTGTTGCCAGCACACAGCCAGGATGGTTACCAAACCATGTTGTTGGGTTCAGATAACATGACAAGCTGCCCCAGCTTATAGGCAACCATGATTTATCATGTTGTATGAACCCTGTCGGCAACCCATATTTCAACATTAAGCCATGATTCAGTGACAAACCACACTCGGCTCACATTCAGCCCTTGAGAATGGTGTATTGTGCTGTCTGAACCCAGTCAAGTCTGTTTGTGTGTCCTTCAGCAGGTCACTTCAGCTGTGTTTAATGCAAAACATCCTCCATATAATGAGACATAATTGTCTTCCTTTCACTGCTAGATTTGCCTTTCATTCTACATCCTGTATGCCCTGTTTATATTGCAAGCAAAAGAATGGCTTTTCCAGCCTACCTCTTAGTACAATGGAGTACTTTAATCTCACTCTGGGCTTCCAGACATGACTGCAGTTCAAAGGATGATAAGAATAAAGTTATGCCACCTAGTCACATGTGCTGCTAAACCTGAATCTTGAGCAGCTTGTGCCCCGTGGCAATTACTGGTTGTCATACCTTGATAACATTCGTACAGTATTTTTTGGGTGCTGTAATCTTATTAAGATGATAATTTTCTCCATTCACTGACTGAGGAATGCATTGTCTCCAAATGAAGATATGATAGCATAGCTATTTCATTGCATTTCAGTATTATGGGGCTGAAAGAGGAACAATGAAGCTTCTTGAAGTTTCTGACTGACAGCTTCTGCTGCAAGGTCAGCAGAAATCTCGTCCTGAACATGCATCAACAGCAGAATTCCTAAGAGAGTGTTCATGCTGTCCATTACCCACTGGCTCTGCTGCTGTTACTATCAAAATTAGCATGTGTCCTGCATTCCTTCCAAGTTCTTTTTTGCAAACTGCAAATCTCCCACAGCTAGTCTTCCAGGTATAGTATTTCCACATCGCCACCTGCATGTTGTGGTACTCTTTCAAGATCAAAGGAGTTGTTTCTCCTTTGGGTTCCTTTGCTTTTCCTCTTGGCTTCTTCCTTCAGTCTCATATTCTCCACCCATTTCCTTTCCATACATTCAGTTTTATGTGCTTACTGTTCACTAGCTATTATTTTCAATTAAATGTCTTCATTCCAAGCTCCGTGGCAGCTAAGAGGTTTAGAATGGGCAACTTTAGCTCATATCCCCCTCTTTCTCCCCATTAACTGCAGTGGGAGTGCTGCCCACAAGGGATTTTGGAGGAAACTGGCCCAAAGTAGCCCAGCCCTGTTTTCCTATGACACCACCTTTTGACCTTCCAGAAATGATTGTGCAAAAGAACATTCTGCCCAAAAGAGAAGGAAAGAATTCTGCTTAAAAGACAAAAGACAAAGACAGAGGCTTCGGCAAGGGGCGGCATAGAAATGTTTTAATAAATAAATAAAATAAATAAAGTATGGATGAAGAATGTTTTAGAAGAAACACCAATATCAACCTGGCATGAGTAGCAGAAGATTCCCTTCAGGTGCCCTCACCATATGAGGTGAAGCAGGTTGCAACCAGGAAGAGGGGAGGGTCTTTTTGGTGGTGGTGGTGCTACTTACTGCATGCAAGGTTCACCTCGTGCCTGCTCGTTACCTTCCCAGCAGCTGGAAAGCCTTTCTTGTTCTCCCTGGCTTTTTACATTTTGCCTTTTTAATCTGTTGCAACTGCTGATGTGTTGCTGGTTTTCTCATGATTATCAGTCTGCACCATTCTGTTGTACTGAGTGGACCTCAGAGCTGGTGTGTTATTCTGAAAAACTCTAAGGGTGCAATCCTACAAATTGCACCTCAGTGATCAGAATCCCCCACCCCACCCCACTGGGAAGATTCTGACTGCCCACTGAAGGGCAGGAGCACTGGTGAAGGCAATGTTCCCCTCTCCGCCCTCCTGCCCTCCATTTTTTGCTAGGCCAGCTCTTTGGCTTGCCTTATGACCGTGCTTCAGAGGGCCACGCCCATCTCCCTACATCCCATCTCTCCCATCCCCTCTCCTCCCTGCTCACTGAAATGCCCCCTTTCCCCCTTTTCTGAGTTCATTTTGGGCAGGGAAGAGGACTGGATCTCCCACTCCCCATTCTGAGGTCAGAGTGCCATCTCTGAGGAGGAAACCCGCAGTATTCTGTAGCCTCTCCAACAATGTCAAGGGGCCACCCGTTTGCTCCTTAATTGGCTACAAGCTAAAGGGCAGCATCCTGCTATCTAAAATAAACAAAGAAAAGCCTCCTTGAGGCAAGTACAGCCTTTTCTGTGTGTTTTTCTGTCTTTGTAAAGTCAAGAGAAACCATAATCAAATGCAGAAGTGGGCAAGGTCTCCACAGTTCATAAAGCTCCATATTTATAGGTTACACACCTATGGGGTGGGCACCTTGTGGGCCCCTCCAAACCCCATCAGCTTTAGCATAGCTGATGATGAGGGGCCACGGGAGTTTTGGTCCAAATTTCTGGAGGGCCACATGTTGCCCACCCTTGGGTTCTAGTCACGTCTTTCCCTTGCCTTAACTTTGCCCTTCACTTACAGACCCTACTGCCTATTCTGTTGCTAGTAAAGCAAGTGGAGCACAGTGTCACGTTTTGGTGGTGGGGAATAAGACATCTCTGGCAGGACTGTATCGGTTTGAAATAGATGTCCAGCAGCAGAGCAGGTCTGGAAACCCGTGAATCCTCCAGATAGCAGAAAAGAAGCAAAGGGGAGGTCCGATTTGCAGGTGGAATGAAGCAGGCACTGCTGCTGCTTCCCCCATCTCCAGTCATGACAAAATCCATAGTGCTTGAGGAGAGGGGTAGAGGGTGCAAGCAAGCAGGGGCAGTGCTGGGACTTCTTCCTTTGCCCACCTGCCCTGCCGTGCCAACTCCAGCTATTTGAGAGCCCTTGGGGAAGGCACCCTCCATGGGCTCCCACCGTGCACGAGTCTGCCTGCATAGCCCCGCTTTCCTCAGCTGCTCTTGCTCTTCCACACCACAGCCGCTTGCTCGCTTGACAGACCGAGAGCCAGTTAGCAAGAAGGCCATGGCATCCCCTGCGTCTCCTTCTCAGCACCACCTTTGCCTGCACCTGAGCAAGAGGCAGGTGAAACGAGCAGGCCTTGGTGAAAAGGAGGGGCATATCCAGGGGCAATTCTCAGCAGGTCCCTGTGGGGCTGTGGGAACTCAGCCAGGCCTCTCCTTAACAGCATCCCTGCACAGCTGTCACTTCTTTCTTCCACAGACCTCCTACCCCACTCATCTGTTTCTTCCTCAGTCTATCATAGTGAGTGGGTTACTTGAGCTATGACCCTGAATCTACATTAGTCTTCCTCCTCAAACGCCAAATGGGGCTTGAGAAGCGATGAGGTAATCCTGATTGTCTGCTAGAATTGAGAGAGCATATTTATAAACAATTAATGTTTCTTCTTCTCTTCTACCCCTCTTGCTAGCGATAAAGAGCTCCCCATCCATCAGCTCCACATTCTAAACAGAAGGGAGAGACGAAAGGGGAACAACTCTTAGTAGCTGAGGGAGATACTTCTTTGGCATCTGTGCAGCACTTCACACTCCCCTGCCTTCTGTGCAATGCTGCAGTTTTCAGGGAAAGTTAATTTAGGAAAGCAACCCTTAACTGTATTTTAGACTGGATATTTGGGAAAGATTGGTTGCCATATTATGATGGTGTTGAGTTGCACTGCCTGTAATTGAAAATGCATATTGTCAAGAGGAACGAAGGGCAGGCGGGCTGGGGAGGAGCACACTCGGCAAGAAGAGCCACCTTGATAACGAGACCTTTGTCAGAATTGTTAATTAGAAATGGTGGGGGGAGGGGGAGAGAGGGCCACACAAAGTCTTTGACTGCAGAGCAGCCCAGGGTCAGTTCTGGGCAGCTCCAATTATACACATATATGTAGTAGAGTTGAAAAGACCACTGCTGAGATCTCAGCAGGCATAGACTGGCCTTCCCTAAGCTGGTGCCCTCCAGATGTTTTGTCCCACAATCCTCAGGATTCCTGGCCATTGGCCATGCTGGCTGGAGCTGATGGAACTGAAGTCCAGGGCTTCTGTAGGGCATCCGATTGGGGGAGGCTGGCTGGTAGGGCATGGGCAATACTAGGCTGGATAGTCTGACTCAATATGAACTGGGTCATATACGCCTATCCTTAAGCACTGCAGGGAGACCGATTAATTTCTTTCAAAGAAGAGAGCAATAGTTTGGGCTGGAAACCATTGCCTCTTGCCTAGACTTGCTGCCTCTTAATCCCAGCAATCAACCAGGATTTTAAGGCAGCAATTTCAGGATATGATATAAATGTTGTCAGCGCTTTCAATGGCTGCACTTTTGACAATGTCATAAAAATACTTATGACCCATCCATTATAGGCCATTTGGTGCATGCATTAGATGTGGCCCTCTGGCCCTCGGTATGTTTCTGATACAGGCCTCAGAACAGAACAAGATGTCCATCCCTGGCCTGTGGTGTGCTGTCTGAGCCCCTGATATGGAGCAGAGCTCCTGCTGTTTGTAGTAAGCAACGATGCAGCAGAGAGATCAGTGAGGTTCACAGAATCATAGGACAGTGGAGTCGGAAGGGGCCAAGAAGGCCATCGGATCCAACCCCCTGCTCAGTGCAGGACTGCAGTTAAAGCTTCTGGACAGGATAGATGCCTGTCCAGCTGCCTCCTGATTGCCTCCAATGTGGGAGAACCCATCACCACCCTAGGGAATTTTTTCCATTGCCATACTATTCTAACCATCAGGAGGTTTTCCTTGATGTCCCCTCTCCAGGCCCAGCCCTGCCGTTAAGCAAAGTGATATGGGCACTTCAGGCAGCAGGTGATGGGGTGGGAAGCATCAGTAAGGTTTTGGAGCTGGGATGTGGCCTGCCTGCTGGTGTTGGGGGTAACAGAAGATGCTGTCCCTTTTCCAGGAGATTCAGTCCAGATGCCTCCTGTGCATGGAAATGATAGGGGCCCTGTCCTCTACTTCAGCTCAGGCAACAAAATATGTGTCCTCTTCTGCTAAGATCTCCCCAGCAAGCTGCCCCAGTTTGGATCCATTAGGTATCAGGGGCAGACCATCTTAACAGGTCACATACCCTTGCTGAGGGAGAAAGCAGTTGCAAGTCTAAACCTCACAAGGAAGTGGTCTGACCGTGACAAAGGGGGTTTATGGTTATACCCTCCACTTCCAGATCACCATCTTCCTATTCAGTTGCAAAAAACAGGTCAAAAGTATGTCCTTTTTCATGGGTGGGGCCAGTGACATGCTGAGAAAACCCCATGGTTGTCATGGTGGCCATGAAGTCCTGAGCTGCCCCACTTAGCCTGGACATTGAGGTCCCCCAGAACAAGCAACCTGGAAGTCTTCAATATCAGGCCAGAGATCAACTCAGGGAGGGAGTCCATAGTGCAGCAGGGTGGGCAGTACACTACAAGAAGTCCCAGTCTGTCTCTTTTGCCCAACTCAAGGAAAGACCCTCAAGACCCATCTCCAAGTGGGCAGGAAACTTCATGAGAGCAAGATCACTCCTATAGATTATTGCCACTCCCACTCCCTGACCCTCAAGGAAATGTTGGTGCTGCACAGAATAACCAGGTTGGCATAGTTGGGAAAGAGCAACATCTTCAGCCTCTCCCACCCTGGTCTCTGTAATACAGGCCAGGTCAGCCCTCTCATGGATGAGTGAGATTTTTTAGGGACTGACCTGCCTTTACCTGATAGTAGCTTGAGATGGTTACCTGAAATCCTCTGGCTGGGAGAGAAACTAGAAGAGATGACAGCAGAAAAGTATCTGACCTCTCTTCTCATATGCTGGCTTGTTAAACCCCCACATTCATACCTTCCTCCACCTGTAACCACTTGAATACCACTCCCCAGAGCCCTAGGAGCCATTGTAACAACCAATCTGTTAATTAAAGAATAGGTGCTATATCTCAGAACTAACTACATTCAGACCCACTTCGCAATTCCAATCACTAGTCACAACTATCCAATACCATCAAACCAATTCCTCAGCCTCTATCCAACCTCCCCTCTACATTCGCTCATTCAATCATTTCATCAACTATACATCCACCAACCTTCTAAACTTCCAGCAACCTCCTATTCCTTCCCAATGATCATTCTAAACATCTTCCTTCTGTTTGATTCTGATAATGCTTACCTGCTATGGGGAAAACAGAACAAGGGGAAGGCAAGGGGAGGGAAAAAGAAAAAGGGGAGGGGAGGGGAGGGGGGGAAGCAAAGTGCCCCAAGCGTGCCCCAGTACATGCCCCAGATGGGCCCAAAATGAGCCTTTTGGCAAGATATCTTCAATGGGCCCCACAGAAAAGACTAGCAACAGTGTCCCTCCAAACTGCGACCTTGTCTAGTCTAGTGGTTATGGCAAGGGCTCTCCAGAAACTGTATCCACCTGCAATACCAGCGCCTGGTTTCTGAGGTCCCTTGGGAAAGGCAGTCTTGGCAGGCCTCCCTCAGTGAGTCTCTTGCCACTACAATGGTTGCCAGCTGGTCTTGCTCCTCCTCCTCTCTCATCATGGCAACCACTCAGTGGGTTGGCAGCCAGAGAGCCTGCAGCAGCATCGGCTGCTCTTCCTTCTCAAGACCGTATGGTCTTGGCCAGAGGAAGGGGCAGGCAAACAAGCAGGTTGCAAGTGACATAGAAAGGGGCAAGCCCACGGGGCTCTTGTCATTGGCCCTCTGCCTGGCCTTGCCCTGCCCACCCTGTCCCAAATCACCTGTAATCATCCAGCTGTTTTAAAAGAACATTAGAGAGAAGTCCATTTCAGGCATACTCTGTAAGGAAGTAGTGATCAGATGAGGAAGAAGACAAATGGAATGAACATGGAAACAGCCTTAAACCACGTCAAGCTACAGAACCATTTAGCCCCGTCCTGGCAGCATCTCTCCAGAGACGCAGTGACATGTCCTCCTCCCTTGCTCCACGCTCCTTTAAACTGGAGATGCCGGGGTGAACTTGGGATTTCTATAAGCAAAGCATTGCAGTAAAGCAGCCACACTTGTTGAACATGGGTGCAGTTGACAGAAGCGACTTGTTTACTTCTTCCTTTGGGATTTTTTTTCCTTTTAAAACTGTTCTCCCACCCTTCATTTTTCTTTTATGTAGATTGCAGCTCTCAGGCTGCTGCTCCCTCCCTTCTTCTTCACCTATAGTAAGCTTTCCTTTGTCTGAACCTTGCAACCATAATGTCTGCTCTCAAACTTTTCTATCAGAAGTGATATTTGTTTTCCCAGGAGCAATGACCTCCCAATAAAAAGCTGTTTGCTTTTGAAGCAGCGGAGAGAGTGTGTGTTTCTTTTTCTAGCAGTCGCCTTGCACCAGTTACAAGCTGAAACTGTGCACCTGTAACTTACCAAACGAATCTAATATGGTTTCTACAACACTGGAATGCCGAAGAGTCAATGTCATGTACGTGCGCGCTGTCAAACCACCAGCGCGTTGGCGGGGGCCTAAGCAAGCTCCTTTTAATGATTCAGATTTGGAGGATGAAATTGGTTGTGAGACTGGGCAGCCACAAGCTGTGCATCAAGGTCCTGGGACTCAGCCGGGGATGGCAGTAGACTAGCCCAAGGGCACGTGGGGACACAGATCATACCAACCATGGGATGATGCAGAGTTACACCCATCGGAGGGGACACAGAAATGGGAGATCTCTCCAATGCAGACCAACGCTTCCTTTCAGCGGTGGACCCAGTGGCTTGGCGCCAACTAGGGACACAACTGGTGAAGCGGAGGCATGCCCAGTTTCACAGTGCACCTCCTCCAGGGTTGGAGCACAGATGGGGTCATACGGAGAGCTTGGGAAATGAGCAGTAGATAGGGTTCAACAGAATACTTTGTGTATGCTCAGAAACTTATATGAAACAAAAAAATTTATTAAACAAAGAAACTGTTTGAGACTGGTGCTGGTTGGATGGAGGAGGACAGTGCATGACAGCTTGAACCATATGAAAGGAAGTGAGCTCAGGAACCAAACCAACAGATGGACCTTGGCACAGGTATGTGTAAGGCAAGCTACTGCTTGTAAATAAGGCTGATGCTGTTTTGGATCTGGTGCAGGCTGACTCCTCCTGCCCCAGATTCCAAGACCAGTGGAAATGGGGTAGTCAGACCAGTCAAGGCCAACAGTGAAGTACAGGGCAAATTACTGAAGTAGAGGGCAAAGGGTTAAAGGCTTTCTACCTCACTAATTGCTTGAATGCAGGCTCATCTAGTTCGGCCCTTAGTGCAGCATTTTTACAAGAGTCCCAGCAATAAGCAGGCACTATGCAATTCACCAGAAATCAGCCACTAGTCTGTTGTGGAATAGGTTCCACTTTCCATCTACACCTGTGTTAGCAAGTCCTCTGATGGAGAAGACATCAAATGGAAGCATTCAAATGAAATATCCTGAAGATTTGGGAAAACGGTATTTTTGGGAACAGGAATTCTATAATTTTTGAACTCTTTCCCAAAACCTTCTCCCATACCCTATTTTATTGCCAGTAAAACTGTTTGTTTTAACATTTAAAAAGTTTTATTTTTATGAGGGTAGGAAAACAGGGGAGTAAAACTGGCAGCAGCAAAACTTAGCAATAATAGAACATTTCCCAACTTTTAAGCGAAAGTCATTTTGATAAAATAAAGGTACTTGGTTTTACTTTCTTTTGACCCTGATGCAATAGTGCATGCTGCTATTATTGGATAAAATCTCCTTTCCCCAGATTAAGATTTAGAGAAATAAAGATCTTATTTCTCTAAATAAAGACACCAATTCATTTCAAAAGCCTCAGATTGTCAACCGAGCTTCTTAAGTAATTTCTTAAGTCTCCAGGGATCCATAAACTTGTGTGTGTGTGTTGGGGGGGGGGGGGGATCCTAAAGCCCAGACCACAAGTTAGTAATCAAGATATTCTGCAGTCATTTTATAAGATGCTGCTTCATATGGTTTCCTTTTTTAAAAAAATAAATGCCACAAAATCCATTTTCCCTTTATCTATATTATTGCTGAAATAATATATTAAATTATATATTTATAATAATTTTAATATATTAATTGTATGATTATATAATTATATAATATATTATTTTATATATAATTATATAATTATATAATAAATACTATATATTATATTAAATAATATATTAATAATATATGAACTACTATATTATTGCTGAAATCTGCAAATCAGAACACTTAGAAATTTTTGACAGGCCTTGAGCCAGGAGGAGATCCAGCATGGAATTACAAAGCCTCCGTGCAGTGCGACAGTGGTCATGATGCTGTGTTTTAGAGTTCAACTCACACAACCTTGACAAACATTCTTTCCTCATCTTGCACAGCAGATCTAGCTCATTCCAATGAAATTTGTGGATATGGTTTAGGTGCACACCCTTGTAATCTTTTTTCCATCTCTTTCTGCATCACTTTTTGTGTTAGTACACATTTTGATGAGGTGTGTGCTGTAGTTCCACATCAATATAACATAGTCCCCAGTGTATCAGTGTGCTTAAGGATCATTGGTTGAAATTTAAAGAGTCTACAAACTGTAAGCTGACAAACAATTCCTGTTACTCTTAGCTGTGGCTATTAACACCAGTACTGGAAAGGCCTGTTTAACACAGCCAAGCGTCAGAGTCTTCTGTCATGAGGCTGATTATCCGGGGCTTCTACTAACAGCTTCTAGTGAAATTTTAGATTATTAATGTATCCACAATCCTCAAATATTCTGCAGTGAGAGAGAATGATGTCTAGAAAAATCAAGCCACTGCAATGTTTATATCCTGTTCCCTGTACATCTTGAGCTGGGAGTCACCCTGTAGTATTGCTCTTGGATCTTTCTACCAGTTTATGGGTTGTGTCATTATCCCGACTGATATACCAAGGACAGAGTAAGATTACCTAATGCAGAAGTGACAGATGTACTGGAATATCGGACATATTTCCATTACCCAGAGAGCATTGTTCTGAAGTTTGAAAGGAGATCTATATATTAGGGGGCATGCATCTGCTTTAGATGGAGTTTTTGGCCCTGCTACAGAAATAAAACTGATCTTCCCTGAAGCAGTCTTAAGTGAATAAGGCTGATCTCAATCAAAGCTTTGGACCAGCTCTGGAACTTAATGGGATATCAGAGCAGCTGTTAAAGCCCTGATGCCTGGTTGCAGAGCATTTCCTCCTCACGGTATCAGCAGCAGCAGGAATTGCTGTGTGAGCGTGCACTGGCATGTTGACAGCTGCCCAGCTATGCATGTCTTCCAATACAGGGCTGTCTCCATGGACTTGCTTAGAGGAAAAATGAAATCTGCATCCCACCCCCTCACCCCCATGGCTGGTATGCGGGAAAGGCCAGCTCCTGCTGCAGATGCTCAATGGAGAATCATGCAAACCTTCAGAAAACTGAAACTTGGCCCAGTCTTTATGTGGAGTAAAGCAGATCATACCCAAAGTGGAACAATGCAATGGGGCCCCATATCCAAAGCACTGCAGTAGGTTATGAAGTATGTCCCTCCTGACGTTAATCTGTATGTACACGTGTGTTGAATTTAATTTAGAATCACAGCCATTCACTTTTTTTGTCCAAAAAAGAAGAAAACTATGCCCAAACTAGTACGGAAAATGGCCCCGAATCTACAATACATATGCCCTTGCCAGTCTATCCCAAGTTGTTGTTGTTCATTTCATTTCTGTACCAGCCTGATGTCAATGCACTCTGGACAGTTTACAGCAAGGTTCAGTTCTATGCAGTTGAATAGGTACAAAGGTTTCCTGTCCCATTAGGGGTGCTAACATATGCAGCAATACTGACCTAAAATTATTTAGTATTATTGGACTGTATTATTACCAACTATAAAGGGTTACTGTGCTTATTTTGCATACATTTAAGTTATATTTGAATTGCCACAGACTGAAATTTCTGTATTTCTTTGCCACTGAATTGTAACTTGCACATTTTTCCATTCCATTCATCTTATGAAGTGGACTTCAATCCATGTAAGTCCATGCAATAATCAGTTTGCTTAGCCTCTAAGGTGCCACTGGATTCACTGTAACAGATTAACATGGCTACCACTCTGGACATGAGCACAAGTGTATGTTTATTTAGACATTTCAGCTGTGAGAACCACCATGGAAACCAGGACAGTGACATGGGGTAAGAGAAAGAGAATAGTCCTTGCAGGTAATCCTTGCAGACCTTCCTGCTATCAACACATACATGGCTTGCCAATGATGAATGACAAATGCAAGCATCGTAAGATTCCATCAAAGTCCTGATGCCTTTTGTGGGATTATGTATGAAAATCATTGCTAAGCAAGTGTTTTATTTTGGTACATAATGACAGCTGTGACCCATATATTATGAGTATTCTTCAAAAGACACTATCATGAATCAAGGATTATCAACATTAAACACAAAAACAACCACTACCAGTTTCCATATGGGTATAGTTTTGTGGACTTCTTTTTGCAAGAGGATTAAAGAGATTAAAAGCATATTTCTAGGGGGTTGTTAAAAAGGCTTTACATAAGGAAAAAATAAGCATCTGCAGAACAAAAAACAGAAAACAAAAACATCTCTAAGAAGATGTGATGGTGTCAGTGCTTATTTGTAAAATGAGGGATGCCAGAGCTGTCTGACTTATAATCATACTCTTTAAGAACAGGGAAACATGTGAAATATCAACTACCTATGCTCTCAACTTCTTTTCATCTTTTTGTTTCAGAGGACAACTTCTTTTACCTTTAGTCCATTAGCTGGTAAAATTGTGTGTGAAATAGGGGTGGTTCCCCAAAAGAATGCAACACTGAAATGACAGCCCTATAAGTGAAGTGAAGTGAAGGACTAGATTTGCTCCCTATAATTTTTATGTCCTTAGGAAGGTCTAAGAATCCTCACTATGGGAAAAATTCAGGCTTGAAAGATCTACTTTTGTTTTGACCATAATGCTGAGATCCACCCATCAGAACCAGATGCATCATGGCCAGTAGAGGAAATAACCTACCCACATGGTTCAGTGGGTGTAGTTAATTATCACATTCCATGAGACAGACACTGGGATGAACTGCACATGCAAGTTTAAAGCCACATCTCAGTTTCTGCAGATCAAGGAATCTAATATCTTGCTTGGTGTGTGTGCATCTTACAATAATGATTATAAAAACAGCTGGAAGCCGGAAGTACTTGCCGGATTCATGGCAAATTTGCACTGCACCATTGCTTACATCTCTCCTGGTATCTTGAGGGGGAGGTCAAATGCGCCCTTCCCACTATAAGCTGGAGAATATAACAGACACGACCATACCCCTTGTCATCATCGTTGCTCCACCTAGAGCTCCAGCCAGCCTTTCATGTCAGGGTTGCTTTGCCTTCACTATGAAGCTGTTAGCTTTGCCCACACAGTGACCTCCTTGGCAAGGCAAGGCAAGGCAAGGCAAGGCAAGGCAAGGCAAGGCAAGGCAAGGCAAGGCAAGGCAAGGCAAGGGAAAAGCAACCCCTGCTAAAGCTGCAGCTGGAGTGCTCCTGCTTAATAGAGGAAAGCAGAGCACTGCTGAGTCTTTTCAACTGGGGAATCTCCAGTCACGGGCCAGAGATAACATGGGGTTTTTGCTTCCCACCCTCTCTAAGTGTCTGATAGCCGCTAGGGGGCTGCAGAACAGGACCTGTGGAAGGAGCCACCTCTGAAGGCCAGATGGGGAATGTCCGTGGGACCGATTAGACCTGTGGCCAGTTTCTCCTCCCTTGGCACAGATGTAAATAAGGCTCAGTCACAAAGTCAGGAAAGACGTGGCCGTGCTCCCTAGGGCAGTGGTCTTCAGCCTTTTTGCAGTTGGGGACAGCAAAAATAGGAAAATTATTTCAGGGACCACTGAGACAGACTAAAATGTATTATATACACAATACAGTATGTTGAGTATTCATTTTTAGATATAGTAACAAAAGAATGAACATGCTCTAAAGTAACCAGAAACTGAGCAGTACAATATGCTAATAAAAGAATAAAATATTAAATCGAATTTAACTTAAATTTTTAGAGAGCAATATATGATTCAAATAAGGCTACTGTGAAATCTGCTGTTGCTTTTTTTCAAGAATATTTGATCAAAATTTTACAATAGCAAAATACAAAATCAATGTAAATGCAATACTATGATCATAGCAAATACATATTAAAATACAAAATTACTTAATACAATAATATCATGTTAAATAAGAAAATATAACAAACCCCACCTACTCAAACCCCCATACACACTAGGACAGACTGGCTGAGAACACATTCTCAGCACAATCCCGCCCCAGCATTTCCCTTCCCAGTAGAAAGCACAGCAGAAAAAGGAAAAGGCCCGGCCTTCGGGGCCCCATCCAGAGGGTGGACCAGCATGGCACAGATCCCAACTGGCTCCCAGTGAGCTGCCTCGCCTCCCAGCAGCCTTGGAAGAAGCTGGGAATCAGCAGTGAGAGCACAGCAAGCCCCATGCTGGTGTTGGCGAGGGAGATGCCCCTGTCGTGCGGCTCTTTCACGGATGGGCAGGAAATGGCAGCGGCCTGGTGACGGTCTGCAGACCGGCGGTTGAAGACCACTGCCCTCAGGGATGGATATTTACATAGAGTGCCATGTTTTAAAACAGCATCAAAATGAAAATTTCCACACTGTGAGAATGAAGCTCCCACTGCAGAATGCTGTAGTGTATACATACTTATTCCAAAATCAGACATTTAAACAAAATGGAAAACAGCAAAACCACCAGTCACTTGACATTAGATCAGCTGAAATTTTGTTGTTTGTCTGTTCAGTTGAAATAGTGAATTCTCTTGTGGGTTTAAGCTAAATGTTCCTGTTTCGAGTCAACAGACACCACTTAGCAGACATATGCTATCAATAATGACATGTTAATACAAGCTTTCTCTATAAAATTAAGGGGAACGTAATTGACCAAGAATGTTGTGTATAATGCTACCTCTCAGCCACTTATTATTATGAGCATTTTTATTATAGTATCAATGTTGATTATATTATCTTTTGAGCTGAGTTCTTTTGAAAGTGAATAAGTGCATTGCCTAATAGATCCTAAACAGAAATCTTCATTAGAAAAGGGCTTACTCTGCAAATTAAGTAGCCAGAACTCCTTTAAAAAAATTAATGTGAAGTGAATAAAATTCTTCAAACACTTCAACAAGTTAGTATTTCAAAGGACATCATGACCATTTCTTCCAATACCAGTGAAGGTATCACCATGGGCAGGAAAATGTAGCCAAAATAACAGTATTCATAAAACAGTACATAAAAAATATCCCCATTGTAACTGAGAGTGTCAACAGACAGAGAGGAAAAATAATCAGAAAACTGGGTGCAAGGAGGAATGGAATGGACAAAGAGGAAGGAAGAAGAGACATAGCTGTAGAAAGTGTAGACAGAACCCTCTGATTGCCTGGATCGGTAATTTCCTGGTTCCAAAGGAAAGGTTATTTTAAAACCTCCCAAGGGACAGAAATGAGAGCTGCTCATAGATAATGGAAGAGAAATCAAAGCTTTTAATGTAGCTAAGATTGGACACAAATGTGTCTAGGCTATCCAATCCTCAAACCTCAAAACTGAATGGGAAGAAAATTGAGGAGGGAAGCCAAGCTAGTCCAATTAGGACTGAGCATCTTGAATATCTTGAATTCCCTTCCCCTCAGTAATGCACAGCTAAACTTACCCAGTGTGTTACCCAGCTTCCGTTCATCATTTGCTGCTACCAAAGGCAAGGGAATAGGGCACGGGTAATGTTCCACGACATGTTGCAGGTGGAAATGTTAATAAAGCAACAATGGGGCAAAGCTGCTGTTTTTAAAACAAACATAAACTGAAAAGGTGACTTCAGTCTGGGTTGTTTAACACCTAAACAACCCAGAGTGTCAGTGTTTGGATGTCACACTAGCAATCTATGAACGGGACAATGATGGATTGTTATTGCAAGTGGAAGTGACAAGTGCGCCGGGCGGAGAGTGCTCAGTCCCTCCCCTCTGTCCCCAGCACATTTCACATGTCACTGCAGTTGTCACATGAGAAATGGGCCCCGGTGGCAGCAGCAACCAGCCATCTAAGATTAGGTCTTAGTTTACATCTAAATGCCAACCCTGTGAATGGAAGAATAATGCCGTTGCTGATTACATTGTTTTGGAATTAAATTAATTACTTCCCTATAAAGAGGCAATCCAAATAAACCCACTCCTACCACTACCCTCCTTCACAAAAATCCTTCTGATGGGCTCTTTCATGTTTTTATTATCTCAGAAAAGCTGCATCACTAAATTACTGTGCAAAGGCAATCTGAAAACACAGTGGCTGGGCTCACATGACACACTAAACCCCTTGGGAATTTTAAGCACGCACTGTGGCTAAAATTCCCCAGCAAATGGCAAGCAGTGAGGCACAGGAGGTGTTCTGTGCCTCTTCCTCCCTCCTCTTCTCCTGTCCAGTCCTCTTGCGGGAATCCCAGGGGCACCAAGATGGCCCCTGGGCTTCAGCAACCCGCTTAGTGCTGGCCATAGCTTAAAGACCAAGATATGCTTCTCTGGTACCCACCCTTCAAAAACTGTGGGCATCCCAGAGCCACATGCACCACTACCCACATACACCATGATTTTGCTGCAAAGTATGTCTTCCACATGCTCCACCTTAAAAAAATGAAATAAAATAGCAGTGGCCAGTTCTGTTGTCATTTAGCATAATAGACACTTGTCTCAAGGTCACAGTTTCTGCGCCAAATCACAACTTTGTAGCCCCTTGCTAACCATTTTTAAATATTTTTATAAAGAGGGAGTGCAGAAAACACCCCTTGCAGCAGAATTCTCAATAGTGCTGATAGGGCCTTCAGCAAGTGTGGGTAACATGGAGGCTTAAGTCCCTCCCCGCAAAACCCAAGAACTTGGAACAAGTATCTTTTGTGGAAGACCCTTCAATTGTTCCTCTTTCCAAGTACAATCTCCAGTGGTTTGCGGGTGCTTGGATCTCCAACTATCCTCTCAGTTGTGCAATTTAGCCCAAGTAGATAGCACCCCAGGAAGTGGCAAAAACCCCTTGGCAGCATTGCAGTGCTTGTGATTTAAACTCCCACAGAGTTAAACTCCCACATTTCTCAAGTTTTGAATGCCCCACTGCAGCTGGCAGGGAGGTGGCAGCCTTTCCCAGCCATCCCAAAGTGCTGGTTTCACACTTTGGGCTGCCCGGGAAATGTGGCTCCCTGCTAGACTTTCCGCTGCTCTTGCCAAGTGGCTGGCTGGTGTTTTTGCGTTGGCTGTGGCTTATTTTGTTGTCTTACTAGCCACCTTGTGGGGAAAGTGCTGGATTCAGACAACACCCTAAACCACCAAGGCGTATTGACCACCATGGTTTCATGAGTTTGCAGACCCAGTCCTTGGTGAGAGCTGCCCATCATGGCAACTCATCACAGTAAATTGCCACAATGGGCTGCCCATAAGTGCCAAGCAGCCAATAGCCAGGCTTATGTGGTTACTGTGCTCCCTCTGTCCTCCTGGCTCCCTCCTTCTCAGTCCATCAAGAGGAGCCACAGGTACTCTGTGTGCAGAAACAAGGCTCCTCTCTTAGGCAACTGCAATGCAATGTTGGTTAGTCGTGGCTGTCAAAGAGCCCATGCTCCACCAACAGGGCAAAAGAGCAACAGAGAAGATAAGGGAGCTACTCAGGCATCCGTGTCTCCTACTCGGGAAAAGATCTTTGGAGCAGGAGGCCAGGGTGTCTGATCCATCTCAGGCACAAGAAAGCTGGACGACACCGGCAAAGGGAGTGTGATGCCCAGCTGATCTGATTGCTCCAGCCTGGCTTTATCTCAAGCAGGAGTGAAGAGGAGGAGGGGCCTTGCTGAGAAAGGAACGTTCATGCTTAATCCAGGTTCTCCCTTAATCCTGCTCCTCCTAGTGTGACTTTCTCTCCAGCACAGCAGGGCAGGGATGGCTGGGCTGGGCATGGGTGTCCCTGTCCCTTCTCAGTCACACCAGAGAGGAAGCCTCTCACATAGGAGTAGGGGACAATCAGCTGGGTGGCCCTGACAAAAGCTAGGCAGCTGTTAGCCACGCTCCCCTGCCTAGCTGTTTTCTTGTTCTGGGGATTTCCTTGTGATTGGTTGTGTTGTCACTACACAACAATCATGGTAGGGAGAAACCCTAGAACAGACCACTGTTTCTCACAATGGTGCATCACCATGACTGGATCTGGACAACATGACAGACAATGGCTGATTACAATCAGGGGTTGCTCCTCAAGTCACGTGAACTGAGTCGTCATTCTTTCACCCTCTTTCTTTTTAACTCATTCTCTATGGATCTCCTTTTTCTCATGGCACACCCTTTCCTTTCTCTGTGCTGCTTTCTCCATGAGTCCTCAGTCCCTTTTTCTGTACTGCACAGCACTTTCCCCCACCCAGCCGTGAAGGTCAGCTAGAGATGTTTCTGTGGAACCATGGACAAGGTCACGACCAAAAAAGAGGGCAATGAGGTAACACCACTGAGATGTCTTAGCTCATTCCACCACGGGCCAAAGACTTTCCAGAAATCAGTGGCACACATTCAAGATTCATCAATGTCCTGCCACCCATAACGCATTTTTAAATTCATTAAAAAGTAGATATCAAAACCATAGCATTTTGATTAAGATTAGAATCATGCTCTGCACAAAGGACATTGGCTGTTCCTGTGGCCGGATGAAACGTGGAAACAAATTTGTTGTGATATGTGTGGAACAATAGAAAGCTATTCTGGGTTATTTTCAGCCCAGTTTAGTAACAGATTTCATTCAGTTCAGGGTTCCAGCAATGGCTGCTGGGAGAACGCAGTCTTGCTAAGTAATATGGAACACTTACCTGCGTCAAATCCTCTTTTCTCTGCCGAGTGAGCCAGTGCTTTGCAGGGGGAGGGAGTCCCCTTGTGTTTTTTGGTAACATGCATTTTTTATGTAACATGGCTTTTTCTTTGTGACATGCAATATTTGGGGGTAACATTTTATGTACATTACAGTGAATGGGTCCTAAAGACCAGCATTTGCCTAGATTGATCTTTACCAGGTTTTCAGTCATTGCCTGCAGGCATGTGATTGAAATTCTCCATGTTACTCATTCCACAAAGGCTCTGTGGATCTGTAGAGATTTGACTTTCCTGAACTGAACTGCATGACAATGACAGAATTACCACAGCAATTTCTAGTAACATTTCACATTGGGAGGACAAGGACATCAATCCAACACATGTGATGCTTTTCAATTATCAGTTGTTCCATCTATCCCTTCCCTTCTTCCACTTCCTCACTGGAATGAGACCCTCCAGTGAAGGGGCAGGCAGACTTTTTAGGTCTGTGGTCTGCAGCTGTATTTTTTTCAAGTCCAGGTATATATGTGTCATAATTCTTCTCCTTTTGGTCCATTTAGCCACTTTAGGTATTACTGCATTACATTCTATACTGCCCATACCAAAGCTCTCTGGGTGGTTCACATTAACTCACCCATCCAGATTTCAACCAGGCCCACCCTGTTTAGCTTCCAAGATTAGGTAGGTTCAGGCACATCAGGCTATAGGGAAGCTTGGTCTCCTGGTCTCAGTGTATCCTGCTGTCAAGTCATGAGATACTTCAAAGGTCAGAACTAGCACTTTGATTTGAGCCCAAAAAAACCTGGGAGCCAGTGAAGTTGCTGAAACACAACCCTAATGGAAGCATAACACCCAGTCCTGGTTGGTTAGTAGTCTCACTGCTGTATTTTGACCAGTCAGTTTCCAAAACCTCTTCAAAGGTCACTCAATATATAATAGCTTAAAGTAAGATACTACAGAGGATATCAAACTGTGTCGGCTAACTAAGGTCAAGTTACCTATCTCTGGTAGGGTCACAACTGGCACACCATTCTATGCTAGCAAAAGGCACTATTGGTCATGGAAGCAACCTGTGCCTTGAGGACAAAGATTAATCGGTGAGCAATCCTAGACTGTGAATACATTCCAAGGTTGAAAAGCACAGCGGAGAATACCACCAACCCAGAAAGTGGACCGCACATTGACAGGACCTCCCTTTGTCTGCACTGAGTTCAGTTGATTTATTTTACAAACTGCCCTTTATCCAAAGATACCAGAGCAGAGAACAATAAATGGTTATATTTTATTGGCCATTCAACTGCAAAGGGCTATAAGAACAATAAAACACAATAATACAACAGCAGCAAAAACTCAGTGTAAGAAAAATGCAGAGTGGCTGACCAGCATAAGAACTGTGCACCGAAGTACTTGCAAAGTCAGCACCGGTCAAAGTTGTATGGCTAGGGAGTTCCACCATGGCAGTGAGGGCTGTTTCTCTTGTTGTTGCATGAGAGGAAGACACCTTGAGAAGAAGGTTCCCTGCAGACTGTATGGCATGAGCAGGCTGAAGGAATACTTTGGGCAGCTTATGGAATATTGGTTTTTTTTTTTTTAGTATTTGGGTCCCAGACCATGTAGGGCTTTATACATAAGTGCCAGTATTTTGAATTGGGCTCATATGCAAACAGCACCCAGTGCAGCTACCACAAGACTGGTGCTGTATGGTCCCATCTTTGCACTTACCAAAACCTCCAGGTCATCTTCAACAGCAACCCTAAATGAAACACTTTGCAGTAGTCTAGCTGGGAGTTTACCAGAACATGGATTCCTGCCCAGTCCAGGGAAAGGTGCAGAGAGACAAAGGCATTAAAAGGTACTCTGAGCTGCCTAGGTCCCTGGATTTTTCAGGAGCAAAGCTGGATCCAAGAGTCCCTCCAAGGTATGTTGTACCCAGTCTTTCAAGGAGAGTGTGACCCTATCTAGAACAGAAAATACTCCCAATTTCTGGACGTAAGAACTAACTATCCACAAGTCTCTGTCTAGTCAGTATTCAACTTTAACATCCCACCCCATATTAACTCCAGATACCAGTTCAGCACAGCCTCTCCTGTTTCCGATTACAAGGCACCATGGAGCAGGATATCGTCATCATACTGAGGGCAAGCTGTTCCAGAGTCCGTAATTCTTGTCCAGTGACTTCATATCATTATTCAAAAACAGAAGGGATAAATACAACTTGTAGGACCCTACACAATAACTTGAGCAGAACACCCACCATGCCTGCTCTACAGATAGGAATGGAATTGCCATATCACCTGCAATACACATTCAAGCAAAATTACCATGGCTGAAGGTATCAGACAGGAGAAGCAACACATTAGCATTCCTCCGCCTCTCTTGAACAGAGGTCATCCTCTACCCTGTACCCTGGCCAGGAAGGCTTCCGTACAGTTGGGCCTTTGCTAGCATAAGCACTGCTGGTGCTTTGCCAAGGGGCTGAATGATATAAGGGGGCATGGCCATGGTCTTCTAACAACACCCCACCTGTAGAGGGCTGAGTAGGGGGTCATCTGTTCCTCCATGATGACAGAGTTTCTTGCTTGCCCCATTTGTAAGGATTACATCTAGCTAAATAATGGGAAGCACGCTGAACACCAGTGAGTGCAATTCAAGTTAGTAGTAGTAGTGGTTGTCAAAAATCTCCTTTTTATCTACTGCTACCCCAGCAACGCTCCCGCAGTAGCAGAGAATTCAGTTCATGAGCATTCTGTCCAATGGTCCCCACCACGAGAGTAGGCATGGGCTCCCTTGAAAGGAAGGCCATGAAGTTTCAGGGTGGGGTAAGACACGGATGTTTCCTTCCTGCATCACTCAAGGTGTGAGTAGATGGAATACCCCATGGCAGTGGACTCTGACTGATTCACATTGGATTTGTGGAGTGACTACACCCTCAGTGGTCCATCATCCCAGTGTAGCTTAGCAAGCAGAAGCTGCTGCTGTTTTGTCTGGTGGTTAACTAGTAGAGCCTTTCAAAGGTGTCAGAGATGTTCTGGTCTGTATCCATTCTAATGCCAAGGCCTGATTACTTTCCAGATCCTTAGATCTTTACACCCTCCACCAGGCTGAATGTACATATATGGACATATACATATACCTTTGCAAGATATGCTTGGTGCTCAGCTGGCACTGTACCTATGGAAGGCAGATGAGGGGAGTTTGAATTTTAAAGTTTGAAAAATTCTTATTCTACACTAACTGAGATGAAGGTCACATTTCTATACCACCCATCCTGGAAGAACCCAAGGGGATTTACAAACAGTTGGTGGCTCTCTTGATTCATGCAGCAATCTTATTCTCTCTCTCTCTCTCTCCCTTTCCCTCTCTCTCTTCCTCTCTTCTGGGATCTCCACCAATACCCCCTCTATTGTTGTGCTTCATCAGGATTTGCGCTAATTATTAATGCAGAGCACACTTGCTGCATCTTTGATCCAAGGACCCAGAGATGCTTATAAGCATTAATGAACTAAACCTAATAACACCCCAGAGAGGAAGGCTGGCTCCTTACTATTAAATTCAACAGTGATATGAAGTTTGCAAAGAGTAGGGTTTCATTAAGGATGAACTCAGGGCAGAAGGGATAGGAGGTCAAACACAAGGACAAAACACGAGTAAATGAACCACTGAAAGTCCCAGCACTAGGACCCAAGAGACTTGGTCCCTTCTACCTTGCAGTATTCCTGGTTATTATAATTGGTTAATGTTTTCCAGGAGGACAGAGGAGCACCATCTGAATTAGGTGCTGTGTTACACTTACACACCACATAATTAGCTACCGAAATGGCAAATGCTGCAAACTCAGAAGCCAAAAGAAGGAAGGGAAGGAAGGAAAAACTGAACAACAAGGCACAAGAGTGCCGGGCATTTTTTCATGTTTTCATGCTATGTCAGATGTACAGAAAATAGTTAGGGAAAATAATGTGCTCTCTGGTCTTTCACTTCTCAGAAAAAAGGAACTCCTTTTTTTCTGTTTGTTTTAGTGGAAAACAACATCCAGCTCTCAAACTATTATGTATCATTATCCAATCTAGCTTCCGCTGACTCTTCACTTAGTGTGCTTTCTAAAATTATGCTGCACCTTTGCTAAAAGGTTAGGAGGGTAGCAACTGGAGACAGGCATTCTCTTTATGGAATACTTTGCCTAAGAAGGTACAGATGGAGAGGGAATCTTGCAGCACAATATTTGCCGGGTTGCCTGTGCTGCCTTACCCACTTTGCCAGCAGTGACCTGGATCCTCAGCAACACAGGCACATCAGGTTCTGTGGACCAAAGGCTCCCCACCGTGCTAATGACTTGTGATGTCCTTTGAGGCAGTCATGCAAGAACAGGCCCACCAGAAGGCACATGGGGAGTGCTCAAAGCTGAAACCATCCATGGCCCACAGACCAATAAAGGGAAAACAATGCTTGGAAATCTTCTCCAAATCAGCTCTTCAGTCTGAGCAATTCTGCTCATTAAATACCCATACACTCCCTATGCCATACCAGCCTCCTTCCTCTGGAATCTGACCGTCTGCCCTGTCAGACCCCATCTGCCTCCCTCAGAACCTGAGCACAAGTAGATGATCTTCAATCACATCCACTGCTTATGAGTCATAAAAACAGAACAAGAGCCATGCTAGGTCAGATCAAGGGTCTATCCGGTCCTGCATTCTAGTCACACAATGGCAAACCAGCTGCCCACAAGAATCCTCATGCAGGATGTGAGTACAACCACACGCTCTTGCTCAGGCACCCTAGCAACTGGATGGCTTCCTGCCATCAAGAAGAGTAGCCACGCATAGTTTTCTTCTCCATGAATTTGTTCAATCCCCTTCTAAAGCCATCTGAATTGGTGACCATCATTATATTTCATGGAAGTAAATGCCATAGTTTAACTATGTGAAGAAGTGCTTTTTTTAATCTATCCTAAATTTCCTACCAATAAGCTTCAGGGAGTGCCCCTAGATTCTAGTAATATGGGGAAGGGAGAAGATATCTCCCTCTCTACTTTCTCTGCACCATGCACATGAATTTTGCACTTCAATTGGTGCAAAACAGAGCTGTCAGGTTGCTGATGGCGTTGTGCTCACATGACTCCAGTCCTCCGTCAGCTCCACTGGCTCCCCATTGAAGTCTGGGCCCAATTCAAGGTATTGGTTATCACCTATAAAGCCCTCAACGGCTTGGGTCCTGGTTACGTAAAGGAGCGTTTATGTCCATATGTGCCCTCCCGCCCCTTGAGATCGGTGGCAGAGGCCCTTCTCCGGGAGCCCTCCATGAAGGACATTAGGTGGGTGAGTACCCGGAGGAGGGCTTTCTCTGTGGTGGCGCCCAACCTATGGAATGCACTCCCCAGAGAGGTCCGCCTGGCGCCGTCGTTATTTGCTTTTCAGCGCCAGGCCAAGACCTTTTTATTTAAACAGCATTTTAATTGTTGATTTTATTTATTGATTTTAACAACTTTGGTCAGGATGTCTCCAATTGCATTTTATTGTATTCATGATATTTATTTATTTGTAAGCTGCCCCAAGGCTTAGGTGAATGGGCTGGTGTATAAGTCCGCTAAATAAATAAATAAAGCATAATTCTGTGCACCTCCTTCATGTCTCCTCTTACCTTTTTCCCAAGCTAATCAAACTCAGTGTTCCTCACAGAGGAGTTGTTCCAGCCCCTTGATTAATTTAGTTGCTCTTCTCTGCACTTTTTGAAGGTCTACAATATCATTTTTCAGGCATGATGACCAAAACGGTACACAATATTCTATCTTTAATCACGCTTTCAACCAATTTACCTAGAACACATATTAAGCTAACCAGCCTCCAGTTACCCAGATACCACTGGATCCCTTTTTAAAAATTGGCTTTATGGTACAGAAACTGATCTTAAGGACATATTGCATATTTTTGTAAAAAAGATCAGCAGTGCCATATAGTCAAGCTCTTTAAGAACCCTACGATGGATACCATCTGGGCCCAGTTTATTAGTTTATTAACTGCTGGTTGTCAGTTAAATTGAGAATTTCATCTTCTTTCACCACTGTCTGCCTTAATTCCTTTGACTCCCTTTTTGAATATCTAAGTTCAGGAACAGGCATCTGTTCTTTATCCTCTGCTGCGAAGACAGATGGAAAGAATTTATTCAGCTTCTCTTCAATCTCCTTATCCTCCTTTAGTGCACCTTTAATTTCATTATCATCCCATGGTCTAACTGCCTCTTTGGTTTCTTTCCTTTCTCCCCCTGATATTGGTAAAGAATTCTTTCTTGTTGGCCCTGATGTTGTTAGTGATATGCTCCTCAAAATGTTCCTTTTTTATCAACTTTTTTGCATCTCTCTTGTGCAAGCTTGTGCTCCCCCATCCCAATTTGGGCAAGACTTCAAGGGCAAGGTCTTAGGATCCTTGTTGACTTGTAACAAAACGTGCATGTGCACACACACACACACACACACACCTGCTATGGTTTTTCCAGAAATATTGCCCTGGTAGCCGGCCTTTTGTCCCAGCAACTCAAATGGCAAATGGCTCACTCTTTGGGCAAGGCATGTGAGGTTGGCAGAGGTGCCATCAGATTAGGACTTTAGAGCTAAAGTCCAGGAGCCTCCTCAGTAGTATGAGGAAGAAGTCCCCAAATGCAGTGTTTATGTTTTAATAAATGCAGTGTTTATGTTTTAATAAATAAATAAATAAATAAATAAATAAATGCAGTGGCACAGGGGCGCCGGGTGTGGGGGGAGCTCACCGCAATCCAAAGAAAGTGAACTAATACAGACCACTATCCAAAGAAGGAGGGCCTCATGAGATCATTGTGTCCAGAGACAAAAACTACTGAACGGCAGTCTGAGCAAGTGTGTGTGATCAATAATAATAACTTGGGGTACTAAGCTGAGCAAGGGTTGGCCTTATGGGCTCACTCCAACTCTGCTATTGTAGGATTACATGATTCTAAATGTTGTGGTTATTAAGTTATTTGAACCTGGGCCCTGATTATTTCAGGATATGGTGCTATTATTTAGCCTTGGTATGGATATTCATCTTCCCTATGGCCCAGTCATCCAGAAGGGAAAAGGACAGTTCTTCCAAGATCACAACACTGGGAAATTGGAGCTCCTTTGTATAACTACCATATTTTTCTACTAATTTCTAAGATAAGCATAGTTACCTCCAGACTTCTGTGTTGTTTTCCTACTGAATCACTGCATCTGTTAAATGCTAACAAGCAGCAGTCAAGAATACTGATTTTTGCTAGTGAATGCTGAACTATCTATGGCCACAAACCTTTTATATGCAATGGCAATCCAAGGGTTGTTTAACCCATGAATTGTCAGGGTGCCGCAGGTGCAAGTGAAAGTGGTGTCTCCTATCTGCTGCCCATTTCCACTTTGCATCCATTTTCTCACATAACCCAGGCACACCCTGGCTTGTTTTAAATGATGCCAAAAGCCAGAAATCTGAGTTGCTCAAGGTCTGACAACCCAGAATCTGACAAGAATCCATGAGTTAAAGCACTGCATTGTTTGTCCCTCAATAACCCAGAATTCCTCAAGTTTTTTAGTTAACCATTAAATGTGTGGGGGGGGGGGTGTAGCTGAAAGATAAGTGTTCAAATGATATCTGTTTTGGCCCCTAATCCTTCAGCTCAGGTGTACACTCAACAGTATAAGCTCATTGTTATCCTCTGTCTATCTGTGTATGGGAGCCTTAGTAGCTTGCATTATGTGTAATTGTGAGAATTATTAGGAATGATTTCGGCAGAACAGACATTACACTGGTCCTTTGAGTCTTTTTTGTTGTAACAGTTTGCGCTCATGGGGGCCTCTTTTAAACCTGGCACACGAACACACGCACTTAGAGATGTTGCATGTTAATCTGTTGCCTGCACAACTTTTCCACTGACAAATCAGTGAATAGGACTTGACAGAAACTAGGATCCTGCCAACAGTTCCAGCTGAGAATAGATACATAGATAATCAATTCCATTCTGGGCTTTTTATTCTTCCAATGCACTTCTTATCTTAGACCTAGGATTTCTTCTTTAATCAGGCACTTGCTTTTTTTATTCTCTAAATTCTTATATCTGAAATGTTCTCCTACAAATAGTATTAATTGTTTTGTTTTCTGTTTTAAATAATGTTATTTTTCCCACATGCTATTTTTATTCCAGTTTTTCTTATTTTCTTATTTCTTTTTTCTAACCTTTTAATCATGTCATGGATAGGACATTTCAGGGGCTTAATAAACAACCCCTCTCTACTTCAGCTGTTTTTAGATAATTGGAATAATTGAATCATTGAATAGAATCATAGTATCGTAGAGTAGGAAGGGGCCTACAAGGTCAACCCTGTGAGGTAGGTTGGGCTGAGATTCTGTGACTGTCCCAAAGTCACCCAGTTGGCTCCATGGCTGAGCGGGGACTAGAACCCAGAGAGAGAGAGAGAGTTTTACTTCAGCTTCTATGGAGGATAATATTCTTCCACAATCTAAAAGCCAGGGTAGAGTTGACTTATTTTCATTAAAATATACAAAGACCAAAGGGGAGTCATGTTGACTCATATGAAAAAAATACCCAGAATCCATATTATGGTAAGACTCTGATTATTAAGCCTATGGAAAGGTCACAAAACAGACCTAAACGGCTTGGGACCAGGATACCTGAAGGAACGTCTCCTTCTGTATATGTCATCACTCGCCTTAAGATCTGTGAGAGAGGTCCTGCTCTGAGGACACCTCCCCCAGGAGGTAAAAAGGACATCTACTCAGAACAGGGCCTCCTCTGTGGTGGCACCCAGATTATGGAATATGCTCCCCAGTAAGGTTTGCCTGGTGCCAAGCCTATACTCTTTTTATTTAATGGTTATTTCAAAAATTAGTATTTTTATCGTTCTACAGTTGCTTTTGTTATATTGGGTTTTGATTGTCAAAACCAAAACAAATAAATCCAATTGTATTGTGTTGTGCTATTCTATTGTTTGTTTTATGGTTTTGTTTTTAATCATGTAAGCCATCCTGAGACGCGATAGTGAAGGATGGCATACAATGTTTTACATAAATAAATAATAAAACAGACGATAAGCGCTTAGGTTCTGCAGAACTCTTAAATAGGCAAGGCAGTAAATAAAGCAAGCTAGGCATGGGAGAGAAGCTGGCTTATTGGTGTCTGCATTCAACTCAAAGGAGAAGAAATGTAGGAGGAGGAAGCAGACATTCAATCTAAACTCTGTTACAAGTCCTTGGTCTTCTAGATGTTGCACTACGGCTCCCATCATCCCAGAGCACTGGCCATGCTGGCCAGAGCTGATGGAAGTAATAGTGCAAAAGAACTGGAGTGCCACAAGTACCCAGCCCTGCTCGACTAAGTGCCTTGCAGATTCAGGCTGCACCGGGGCACCAGCGTGGCACTGTGTCCTGCGTGCTGGATGGGGATGCAAGAGACCCAGGTGTTAGTCCCCATTCGGCTCACAGGGGGACTTTAGGACAGTCACTGCTTCACAGTTATCCTGACTCACAGGCTTGTTAGTGTAAAGATAAAATGAATTGAAGGAGAACCACTGGGTTCCTTGCAGAAGGGGAAAAAGGATATAAATAAATTATTATTATTATTATTATTATTATTATTATTATTATTATTATTATTATTCTTTCTGTTGTTAATTGATATTATTATTGTTAATAATAATATTTTATATTGCGATTTATATTGCAATTTATATCCTGCCTTTTTCCTACAAAGGGCTCAAGGCAGCTTACATCATTCTCCTCCTCCATCTTATCCCCACAACAACAACCCTGTGAGGTAGGTTGGGCTGAGAGTCTGTGACTGGCCCAAAGCCACCCAGTTGGCTCCATGGCTAAGCGGGGACTAGAACCCAGATCCTCTGAGTCCCAGTCCCATGCTCTTAACCACTACACCACACTAATAACAATTACAACAATTGCAATTAATAACAATTACTTATTATGATTATGATTGTATTGGCCTAGTCTTATCAGCAGTTGAAAATGGGCCTCAGCAACCATAACAGGTGATACACTGTATCACGCATGCTTTAAGGTTAACGTGCATGCATTCTCTAACAATTCAAAATGCTAGTACCAGTATGCAATACCCTCAAAAGCTTAAGTCCAGGCACATGATGGAAAGCCTTCTTCAGTGCTGTCCATCCTGAGATTTAAAATCAGCCAGAGAGGCTTTGCTTATGCTGGCCTATGGGACTACCACAGATAGCAAGTCCTTTTGGGTGGCAGGTTTCTGGCAATGGAACTGCAGCATATTGCATTTTATATAGGTTGTTAGTTACCCTGGGATCTTTGTAAGGAAGGATGGGATAATTATTTAATTAAATGGATTTACATGGGTGTGCATGATTAAAGACAAGATCTATTGCCCCCTCTCTGCGATTTAAGTTTCCCAGTCCTAGGAAAGGTGCTGAACCCTGAAATGAGCAGAAATGAGCATGGCAAGTGCATGGGATGCTGAGTGGGACTATGGAAGAACAGAATTTTTCCTCTCCCCTCAATGCTCAAATTCTGAAAAAGAGAATGCTACAGCTGCTAAGTTGTATCCATGTCATGGGAGTTCTGCCAAGGTTGGCTGTCAACCCTCACCTGTCCAGATCACTCAGCCTTGAAAACTTTGAATGAGTTCATAAGACTTATGATGAAAAGCGAATCTAAACTAAACTGTAAACAGAAGTCTGCCTCTTGGTTAAATTTGACAATTTCAGACAGTCAACCCCTTAAGACAAAAGATGGGAAGAAAAAGCCATGTCATTAGTTTTTTCAGTTATGTCTATTCTGAAATGTGGGGAGCCCAGAAAGGTATTGGGCATGTGCTCATATCCATAAGGACACAAAAAGAGGTCTTTTAACAGTGAACATATAGGCTAATGTCTTATTTTACCCACGCACTTGGAGGAGTGATCACTTACACAGTGGGATTTTCTCACTTCTAACCACCCTCCAAATAAGGGATGGAAATGTCAGCTGGGCTTGCAGAAGGGAGTGCTGCCAACCTGTTCCAATCCAAGGTGTTTCCAAGGTACAATGAAGTACAAAATTCCTGCTACAAGTGGTAATCCCCACAAGTGCAATGGAACCAGCAGAAATAAACCAACTCCTTTGGATATGGCTCCCAAACCTAGCAAAATCTTTCTATATTCTCTCATATTTCTCCCTCATGGCATAAGATTTCTGTTTGTGACTTCTGGTTAAATTTACTTTCCTTTAAGTCTGTTATAGAAGAAAAAAGTAATACCATCTTTTCTAAACAGAGATTGTTATGGGCCAAGCTACATATTGGACCTAAAGCTAACCCATGTTTTCTTTGCTCTACCAGGGGTGGCTACAGGAGGGAGGTTCACTCTTGCCTGCCACCTCTGTAGCGTGCTGAAAGAACACATAAACAACCCAGAGGTCTGCATTTGCACATCATGACAACTTACGGTTTAACAAACTCCAAGTTCACAATCCAACAGCAAATTATAGGTTTTCTTTGTGGGTTACTTGTGGTAAACAAACCATGGTCATTTCCAAACATCATGACATCCCAAAATTCAATAACTCCTACTCTGGGCTAATGTCACCTGCAAACCTCAGCTGCATAGTTCTAGCCTTGAATGCTTGTGTTCTTCCATGCAGAAAAATTACCAGCAAGGAGCACTTGCATAAGAAGTGGAAGAGGTCAATCGTTTGCTCCCAGCTGCTATCCCAGTCCAGGGATCCTACATTTGCAATTTATGTTGCCAGAATGCATCCCATCCATGCATCCCAGTGAACCCTTTTCTGACAATGTTAACAGCAGTGGAACCCAGTCTGCTGCTTTGAAAGCCATTTCTTGTTGGAAAGGTGGGGTACAAATTAAATCAATCAAAAAATATCCTCCCCATCACACTAGGATGCAGTCTAGATTATGGGCTCTACCCTGGCAATTTGTGTAAAACAAACCCGCAATCATGGCTACAATGTTGAAGAAAAACCTATGCATAGTTTGGCCATCAAAACAGAATACCTGATTTGGTCTAATGAAGATCCATCGTATTTATGCATTTATATTATTTATTTAATCCATTTATTAGGACTGCAATCTTGCCAAAGAAGCTTACAGCATGAACCAATACAGCAAAACTATGCATGAAATGATATTAAACAGAAACCAACTTAAATGAAACCAGTCAAAATTAATACAGCTTCACACCACCCACCACCATGGAATACCCAAAAACTTCCTGTTAAGCCAGGGAGCACAGATGCATTTTTAAAGCACCCTGAAAAGCAGGCACAGGTGGGGCCGTGGTACATCTTTCAGGAGGGAATTTCATAAAGTTGGGACCACCACTCAGCTTTCAAAAACCAACTCACCTAAAATATATTTCAAAACTTCTAAAAGATGTTTAGAGTCAGGCTTAGGAGAGACAGGGACCCAACAAGCCTTTGTAGCTGTAGGGTTGTTTTAGGCTACTGGGTCTACTGGGGGAGGGGTCACTTTGCCTTGCTTCTAACCGGATCCCCTGCTCCAACTCCCAAATAAACACGGGGGAAAAGGCTTAGCTGCTAGACACAGATTGACTGCCTCTTTTGGTCATGACAATAATTCCAGGTGTACATTAGATGTCAGCATTGCTATACATGCCTAATCAATTGATTTCATTCAGGAGCAGGTGGTGTTTGCTGCTCCTACCAAAACCGAGGCCTGAGTTTGAATTGCAGTCCCTTGATACATGGTGAAGATGGAGTCAATGAAACAATGAAACTTAAATGGCATGTATATTTTAATATTTTCATTTAGTTAGATCAAATGTAGATTAGATAGAATTATGGCTATGCTCCTCATTCTTGCAACTCTTACTACATTTTTAATCAGAAGGAATTATTTCTAAAGCTACCTTTTTCATCCCTTTAACCTTCTATGTACATTCATCATTAAAAGATTAAGGTCCTTATTTGGAAAAAGTACTTGCTGGTATCAACATTAAATATCATTCATATAGTGTGGCAATAAATGCTTGCTACTTCCTAGATTCTAACCTTTTCTTTGCCCTATGCTGGGATCATCATTTTTATCTCTCTTTTTTTTCTTTTTGTTTTTTCTTTCACCATTTTCATTGATTTTCATCACTGGCCTCTTTTATGAACAAACCAAGCACAAGAAAATAAAGTGAAAAAAAATCATTCCATGTCACAAAACATTACCAGTAACCTAAATACAAAACGTGTCACTCGCTAAGCAATTTGAAGAGTAGTTTTAAACCGCAGAATAAGCCTCATTGATCCAGGCATGGCAAGATATCTATTCAATAAGAAGCATTTAGCAAAGTTTTCCATTTGTAAAGACTTCCTGTAAATTAAGGCTCATCTAATATGTGCTGTAAACATGTCATGTCAAATTGGGTGGCACTTGTGGGAAAAGCTTCTTAGTTTTTAAGAGAGATCAGCTGAGACACCCAAATGAAATGTGTTAAGCAGAGATGTAACAAGGTTGTTTGTGGAGTTGCCATACCAAAATTAAGATTAAAAAAAAAAAAGAATTTATTATAAGAAATGCTGCAAGGAGGCATTCAGTGATTTGATCTCTACTTCTCATAGAACGATGATGTAGTTTGGTAGATATACCGTATAGCTTGTAGCCCGATGAAGAAGTTCTGTGTAGTGGAAAAGAGGAAATTGTAATAATGCTTGATGGTGCCATCCCTTCAGCTTGTTGCAAGCCACCTGGTGGACAACCAGAAGCTCAAAGCATGATAAATTTCTTCATCAGTCACACTGAAACTGCATGTACATTAAAAGTTCAAGGCCAGTCAATTACTTGGGCCTACAACTTCCATCATTCCTCAACATTGACTATTCTGAATAGGAATGATGAGAGTGATAGGCTAAAATTTCTGGAAGGCCACAAGTTGCTCCCACAACACACACACACACACACACACACACACACACACACATTTTTGTTCCAGAGATATTTCAGGTAGTTGACTCATGTACAAGTTAAATATAAATAAGTTTTTAAAAATAAAAGGAGTCTTCTTTTAATGGAAGCCCAAAATCATAAAAAAAGGATTAGTCGTCCGTAATTCAGGTTGTCATATTGGCTTCTTTCTCCCTTTGTTGTTCAGTGACTATATATAGAATGAAATTCTTTGAACTTACTTCAGCAAAGGGCATGTTTGTACAAGCAAACCTGATGGACCCAAAAACAGATGAAGAGGAGACACATGACAATATTGGTGACCATGCAGGTTGCAATGGCGAAGAGATGGGGCAAGTTCAGGGGCATCTTAACAGCAAGTCCCTGTTGGAGTGTGGGCTCTTGGCAGCTGCCCGACCATGCCTACCTTTGGTGCTAGACCTGCTCAGCACATAGATAAGCTGCCAGGTGTATGTGGTTGACTTGTATTTCAAAACACATCAGTTTGGTCATATAAACTGACTCTAATACACATTCGAATTCTTCAAAAATGCTCTTGCACTCACAATTACAGGCAAAGTGCTGTCCACTCACCCCGCAGCCTGGAGCATAGGACATGCTATATGTCTTATATTTGCTTGGATCCTCATTGCAGTATGAGGCTGAGCAAACTGGAACACTCAGCTGCAACCAGGAGCTATGAGGGATCCAACATGCAGTATATTTTTTCATGAACAAAATATATTTGAAAAGATATGAGATGGCCTATGCACTTAAGGGATTTTAAACTAGGCTTGACTGGGCCTCAGATACATGTAGTCACTGCAGCGTGCCATTTGAAATTGATCACGGATCAGGGTTGGCCCTGCAGTTAGGCTGGGTGGGCCTAGTGGAAGTGGGGTGGCAGCAACTCCCAACCTTCCTCCCTGAAGCAGGTCTGGGCAGACATCAGAGAGGCTGATTTCCTCAGCAATTGGACATCTCTGTCCAGTCTTCCCAGTTGCCACCTTTCAGTGTGCTCCTTACACACACACACACACACACACACACACACACACACACACACAGAGAGAGAGAGAGAGAGAGAGCGAGCGAGCGAGCGAGCGAGCGAGCGAGCGAGCCCTACAGGCTGGCCTTACCTGAATTTCAAGTGTGTGAAAGCTGGGAAAGATGGGGATAGCAGTCCAACATATCCAGAGGGCGCCTGTTGCAGAAGGCAGGAGTTTAAGAAAAACTGGTATCAGTCTTTTCAGAGGAACGCCTACCATGTGTGCAGCCAGGGCAGGATAACAGGGCTATGAAGGTTAGCATCTTTTTGATGTCCATATGGTCCATATGACACTGAAAAGGGAATTGCATACATGTACAGCTGTATTCATACAGGCTCTTCTTGGAATCATAAAACCTGCACAGTTGGGCTGTTTGTTAGTGTGGAAGCCTGCACACATAGTGTCAGCTGCACATAGTCTCTTTTTTCCACATATTGTGCTAAATACATGCCGGGGAGGTTGGCAGGTCGAGCCTTACTTCCCTTTCCAGGTACTGGCTGTATGGATGGTGGAGCAGTTTCTTAAACAGTCCTAGCATTGCAAAGGTATCATATGGAGCTAGAACCATGGCTCTAGAGCATGAGCCCTGATTCAGTCGCTTCAGCCAAAGGGATCCCAGACTGGAAGGCTGAGAAGGATCCCAAGCAGGAAGGCCTCCATCAGCTTGCTCAGAAAACACCAAGCTAGAATGAGAAACTGCCTCCTCATAAGCCAGATTCATAGGTTCTTAAGTATCTTTCAGCCAAAGATCACTTAGAATACCCACCTGGATTCCTCATCCTTAGATGACCTTTCTCATCTAAAGTCAATGGTATAGGCACTGGAATACATGATAATGGTATGCCTTTTTCCCACATTCTGCTAAATTATTATGGCTTTTTACCTCTTTTTTCAAAACTTGTCAAAATGACACTTGAGTTGTATTAAAGCAATTATGACAAATCATATGCAAGCCATATGTCATATAGCAGATATGCACAAGTGTTACACCCAGAAGATACCCAAAGTTTAAATAGTCATGTAAACTGGGGTACCTAGGTTTTTAATACCTGTCCAAGTTCCACTGTGCATATATACCAGTGTCTAGCAATGCAGGCATATCACATCCACACCTACATGTTTTCTTCAGGTAAACTGTTGATAAAGAGCTGAGGTTACCATGAGATTTTTTTTAATAAATTGTTCACTAAAAATTCATGCCATTATAAATTGATCATAAAACTGTTATGTTCTGAAATTGAAGCCAGACATCTCTTTCATGGTCTGATGCATAAAGTGCAGGGCCCTCTACTTAATTTCCTATATTTTAAACTTGGTGCTTCTATTTATACATCTTTTCACATTGATAAACCATCTTCTACCTGATATCTTTCCTGCCATGTAACACAATAGTGGTATTTCTCCATCTTTTCTGGTATGCAGTGGCAAGAGATTAAATTTGGTAAAATTTAAGTTTCTTTTTCTTGAAATAAACTCTGTGTGGACAGATGGCTGATCTCATGGATTGTTTATTATAGCATGAGGGGCCTAAATGGGCTTGGGCTGTTCAATATGTCAGACAAAGTCCCTTCCTAACATAAAATCAATTTGTCTATGAATCATTTCCCATAGCACTGATCCACCCAAAGGCTCAATACATTCAGGTCAATAGGTTTCCTGAGCCAGGACTACGGCCTGTATAAAACAACTACAACAAACACATATTTACCTTAGGAGGCAGATTAGACCCAATGTAAGGACAGCTCATCCTTGCATTTCAAACCATATTTGAGGTTTCTTCACGAGTGGGGTTTTTTTCCCCTCATAGCCATATCATACACTTGGCCTTTCTTCCAGGTTGCAGACAGTCAAGCAGAATGCACAAATTCCTTTTATTATAAAACAAGCACTTGTTGCAAAAAGGGTCATTCTGGACCCCAGATGAAAGTCCTTCAGGCAAGGCATATGCTGTGTATGAAGGAGCTTTGTTCTGGCTGAGTGTTTTCCCTCCATAGCTTTCAGTCAGCATGAGAATGGTTTTCAGGTTTCAGCTAGCTTTAGAAATTGAAAATACAATCCTTCATGATTCAGTCTTTCTTTCCTTGTAACAGATTGTTACTCTGTGTAACAGTAGTTTGACCTACAGATTTTAAACCACCATAACAAAGGTTTCCCTCACTGTATTTTAATTGTGTTTTGTGGAGGTTTTAGCTCAGACTCTCTGCTTTCAAAAGAGACTAAGGTGACCTGTATTTAACTCTATTTTGTCCTTTGTCTGAGGTATAAATGTACCCCACAGAACTAGTTGAATGCAAATTTTGAGACATGTTGTTACCCTGTGCATGGCTTGGTTTATGGAAAGAAAACTGTAAAAGGTAAGAGGCTGAATTTTTCTAAACTAGATTTTGACTATGTCTTAGAAGGACTAGCTGTAGGTCTACTTATGTGTAAATTGCATGACACAGTATGTGCCCGATGTTGGGGTTATTCTCTGGCAACTATAGACAGTATTTATGATGGGTCCTTTCTATGTTCTTAGGTGAAAGCTTAAGCCTTTTATACCTGATGGGTAGAAAAAAGAGGCTAGTTAAAGCCTAGGTCTGTGTATGAACTGAGAAACCTATGACCATGTATATACTATGTGTGGGTTTTAATTGAGCAGAAAAGTACAATATAGTCTGCCTTCCACAGCCCACTGCTCAGTAAATATAGAAAACTGAAGGCAAGCCACAAGTTTAGGTCTGAAGAAGTGCAGGGGCGGGGGGTGTTAAATGTGTCTTGTAAAGAACTAAGTGATGGGGTGAAGAGGGAGAGATCCCACAAAAGGAAATGGAAACTGAACTGCCCCACGTGCCTTAGGAGCCCCACTGAATGCTCCTGCTTGCTATCATCCAGCTTGATCTCCTTCCTTGTGACATGCAGGGAAGGGGCAGGGCAGGGGTCACAGATCAAGCTGGGATGCTTGGAGGTGCAGAGCTTTCATTTGGAGAGAAAAATGCTCAGCAACAGGTAGGTACAGAGATGAGCAAATTGAAGAGATGATGGCAAGAATTGCCATGGAGAAATGAACATGGAAACGTGCAGAAAAACCCGGGGAAACCAAGAAGAGTTTCAATGATGTTTAACTGTAATAAGGCCTCCCAGCTAGAGCACCATGCCATGATGTTCCCATCTGGTGATAAAATGAGTATATTGAATCCTACTTTGCAGAGAATAGTCGTCTAGTTGAAGGGCATCACAGACCAGTTTAAAGATAAAGAATAGTTTTCATACTGAAAGAAAGGGAAGTAGGCTCTTTTACGTCCCCCCATGGCACAGGACACCATCTCTGCCAAGGTGGTGAGATTTCTTGTCCTGTTTAAATTAGATTAATTATTTCCAAACTTGCACGTGTGTAGACACATTCACACATATAAGATGCTCTCACTCTCGTTCTCTCTCTTTTCTGATGGGTTAGTTGCTGCCCTAACTGTGCATGCCCAGTTTAATCGGATGAGGAAAATTGAGATGTTAGATCAGAATCAGCAGGATTTCCTTTTTACTCATTCACAGCACTGAAGCTTGGCATTCTCACTGGCACTAGCTGAAGCCTTTGCAGAGAAACACTTCTGCACATTTAGCTTCCTCCCTGTGAAACAGTGGAGCCTGTAGCACCCTAATGTTTTTCCTTTCTACCTGAATGTGAGCCAAACTTTTCAGCAGAATAAGGTTTTCTCTTTCCTTTTCATTTCCCAGGCTTCCTTCCTTCCTTCCTTTTTAATTTTTTTAAATTTTATTTTAACAAAAACAAATCTCATAGTTTACAGAAGTAAAAACAATACAAATCATATAATTAATAATATTAAACATAATCAATCAATACAATAATAACAGTGCTAACTTCCACCAAAACCGAAAGATAAATGCTACTTAATGTGAAATCATTTTTACTTAATGTAAAATCATTTATGCATTCAGGTTGCTCCACTCCCACTCCCCTTCCACAACTGCACTGAATCTTGTAATGGCTCACACCCCTTTCTCTTTATTAAAACATATTCAATAAACAGTCTCCAAATATCTTCAAAATGATTTTTATTTATCAAGCCTTTTTTCCTCTTAGTATTGCAAGTTAACTTATCATTAAGGTTAACTTATCATCAAGCAACCTTTCTTTAGTAACCTGTTATGTATACTTGGTTACTGTTTAAACTTTAAAAGTTAAGCAAAATAATTATTTTTACAAGCTCATGAACAAAAACAGAAGCAAAATATAGATTTTAAATTACCCCTCTCGCCTTGTAGATCTCACAAGAGCAGGCCTTTTAATTTACTTTAGATTAATGATGCTTTAATTATTTAAAGGATTGCTTTGATTTTAAAAAGTGCCTTATGAGCCATTTCCCTTGCTTTCATAAATGCCTGTATATAATCTGAGGAATACATGTGGCTTGCTGTCTCCTCTCCTACACAGTCTCTCTCAACCTCTCTCAAGTTGTGTCCACTTGCTGTTCAGCATATGCTTTTTCTTTCCAGTCTTCCAGAAGGTTCCAGTAAGCATTTTAATGTCACATTCCAGAGTAAACGTTTCACAGAGTGCATATACTCCTCAGGCTGGGTAGCACTTAGGAAAGTCAGTGGCCTAGACCAGCTTTACCGTTTGGATGCTTTGAACTATGCATTAGCTGGCATCCATAGCCAGCATCGCACTAGTGGTGTAATCCAAAACTTCTTGAGGACGGTAAGTCAAGAAAGGCTGACCTAGCCCGTTTAGCTATCAACAGTCTTTCTGCCTGAACTGGTGGCTAAGATTAGGACACCTGAATCTAAGTCACCTGCCTGTAACATAAAGGTAAGTGTTGCACAAACTGGCACCACACCATGGGCAGAATGCAAACCAAAAAGTTACAATTAATTAATTAAAAATGACAATGGGAATTCCTCCCTGCCCCAAACTCAATATTATCGCATTCTTGCAGAAGGGGTTTATTCTATTCCTCAGCCATGACTGTCAGTCAGTCAAATACTGTGGAGGACTCTTCCAGCAAAGAATCCTAGGTGAACCAGCTCTCATGACTGGTGTACATTTTTATTTATTTTTATTTATATATCAAAACATTTTTATGCTGCCCCATTCGCCAAAGCCTCGGGGCGGCTTACAACAAGTTAAAAATAAATAACATTAAATTAAAAATATAAACATTAAAATTAAAAATACAAAAATAACAATATAAAATAAGCCGCCCTGGCCAGATAAAATCCAATAATATTAACAATTAAAATGCCGCTTAAATAAAAAGGTCTTTGCCTGGCGCCGAAAAACAAATAATGATGGCGCCAGGCGGACCTCTCTGGGGAGCGCATTCCATAACTTAGGCGCCACCGCAGAGAAAGCCCTCCTCCGAGTAGCCACCCTCCTAATTTCTTTCAGGGAGGGTTCCCGGAGAAGGGACTCTCCCGCAGATCTCAAGGGGTGGCTGGGCATATATGGATGTAAGCGCTCCTTCAGGTAACCAGGACCCAAGCCGTTTAGGGCTTTATAGGTCATCACCAACACCTTGAATTGGGCCCGGACTTCAATGGGAAGCCAGTGAAGCTGACGGAGGACTGGAGTCATGTGAACATAACGCCCAGTCCCCGTCAGCAGCCTGGCAGCTCTATTTTGAACCGATTGAAGTATCCGGACCGTCTTCAAGGGTAGCCCCACGTAGAGCACGTTGCAGAAGTCAAGACGGGAGGTCACCAGCGCATGTGTCACTGTCGCGAGGCAGTCGTACTCCAAGTAGGGGCGCAGCTGATGAATCAGCCGAAGCTGGAGGAAAGCGCTCCAGTAGACATCTGGGGGTCTACTGTCAAAGTGGGAAAGGAGGTATATTTGCGTGATAATGGTTGCAACCATTTGGCTCTCCCCTCTCCTAATTCTGGCGTGCACACATTAGGTGTGGACCTCTGATCTAGGGAAGGTTACATATATAGTCTTCTCAGCTCAGTCATCCATGCTGAACTCATGAGTGAAAGACAGGTAATGCAGCATTGGGTTCATGTGATTATGGTGCTGGGGCTGAAGCCCGCAGTCTTGCCACTCCCTTCAGTGTCTAGCTTTCATCACAGAAACAACAGAAGAAGCGGGCTTAGGCATGCTCTGAATCAATCCTTCAAGTCTAACCAGTGATGCTGCCATTTGTAATATTCACCTTTGTACTGAGCCTAGATAGATGAGCATCAAATCTGGAACTGATTGTGACCTTTAAAACATGGACAGTAAAATAAATACAGATTCCCACCCTTAAATGTTTAGTACTCCTACCATCTAGCACTCGCTTACAGAAAAGATAACTCCAAGGATGAGGAGAAGGAATACTCTGAAGATCCATCTCCGTAAGAGTGATTGGCAGCCACGAGTAAACATGTCATAATATCATGCAGGCAGACCATGTGAACCGCCAATCAGAGAGGGGATACATAACGTGGTGGTGCAAGACCTCCTCCCACACCACGTGATTCCAAACTACAGCTTCCAAGATGCACCTTGATAAAGTGCATGTCCCATCATCCATATACATGAAAAGAGATTTCATATTAAAGGAGAACACTCATCCAAGCTCGCCTGGGCAAATTAGTTAATTTCCAAGCAAATAATGAATTAACTTGGGATAGTTCACCCATCACCAAGCCAGACAAAGAGTTTTCTTTATGTTATATCTGCAACCCAATAAAGAAGAGCCTAGAAACATAATTGCAAAGTTTATGGGGGACTAAATTGACTGGCTCTGAAAGCACAGCAAGAGTAATTTGTAAAAGAGCAGAGGGCTATGGATTATTATAAGCTAAGTGTTGGGAAGCCGGCATCATGCAAATAACCTAAGGATAATTTATTTCCAGGAAACTGCCCACTTCCAAGCGGTATGGGCCCACTTGCATCAATAAATGCAGCCCTGAAAATGAGCAGTTCCACACCAACATCCTCCAACACGCAACTTGTACTCCTCTTTCCTATATAAAATTAGATTCAACTAAAAATAAATTTCAAACATTTTAAATTGTCTTTTTTAACACTGGGCATTATTGTTAAGATTCTTATTTTTTCAAAATAACATTACTTTGAATGCCACTAAGAAAACCATGCGGCACAATATCTGTCTTACTATAGAAATCTGCCTTGCACAACATCAGACCCTTGGTCCATCTAACTCAGTACTGAGCACACTGACTGGCAGCAGCTCTCCAGAGTTTCAGATCAGGGAGGTAGCCCATATTTCCAAGGTCAACCCTATGTTCATGGAGTTGAACAGAGATATTTCTCCTCCTAAGCTCAAGTCTAGCAATTCTGAGTCATACACAATAAAAGCAGATATTCACTAAAATCAAAGATAGGGTGGGGGGAAAGACATAATCCCATGGCAGAATCAATGCATGAAGTTCAGAGCAAAACTAAAATCAGTTTAGTCCAAGTTACATTCTACCTTGATTTTGGAAATTCTGTTAACAGAACTACCATCTTAATATGTGAGATCCAACGTAAATTGGTCCTAACACTCCAGCAAAGTCTTTATGTGGACTTTAAATTCCTCAGGAATGTTACTGAAGTTATATTTTGGCATTAAGCCATCCTGAGGCTTTTTGCAAAAGACAGCATAGAAATGTTTAAATTAAATCAAACTATACTTTGGTTAATTATCTTTCTCAGCTTTACTCTGAGTATTAAGAGTTCATGGTTACCTCACAATCTGCTCCCAGTCTTGTTTTGGAAGCAGTAATACAGATTCTCCATTTCCTACTTTCAGTTACATAGCCTTTTTGATTTCTGTATTGGCCATCCATGTGTACAGTCATCTGAGCGGTTGGTTCAGTATTGCCACTACTCTGTTTCCTCTGAGCTTGTTATTTCCCGGATAAAACGCTTTATGTTTATGTAATTGAAAATGCCCTATCCAGTCACACCAAGTAGCAGGACGTTTAGCCCTTCCATTTCCAGCTTTATGGTTTCCAGTTTGCCTTGATTCATACTTTTCACATTCCATGTTCTATTTTTTGGGGTTTGTGACTGAACTTTCCTTTCATCTCTGTACATGCCGACCACTGGAATTCTTTTTGACTTTGATCTAGTTGCATCATTAGTGACAGTACTATTCATACGCCTTTTTTGTTCCTCCCCGGTAGCTGGTTGAGTGCCTTCTGACATGGGCATCTCATCTTCTGGCGCTATCTCTCATTTCACTTTGGCTTGTTTCATCATAAAGTTTTCAAGGTGAGAAAATTCAACAGGGGTTTACCATTGCCTCTAACATTGGTTTACCATTGCCTTCTTCTGCAGAGTACTAACCAGAGTTAGCTTGAGCATCACTGCTGTTGAATTGGCAGACGTTCTCTGCCAACGTCACATTCCATGACCACTGCTACTCAGTAGCTGACCTTCAGGAGTTTCTCCATTCTCTTCTGCCTATGGGGCTGGTGAATGCCTCTTAGTCTGGAGTCTCCTCTTTGACCATTCCTCCTTGAGCGACCCTACAGGAAGGCAGCCAAGTGAGAGCATTACCACAGGTGAAAAAGCTAATTGTAATAAGAAAGGATTTTAAAATGTCTTGCATGGAATACACTACAAAACAAATGCGAAACAGCCAGTGATTTGGGAGAGAAGCCTTTGGATTTTTCTGAAAGAGTGTACAAAAAATGTTGCCATTCATCTTCTCACAACCACTTTTGACTGAGCAGTCTGATGCTTTCCCCCTGTCTTTCAACTTATCTTTGTCCTTCAGAGGTTTAACAATCTCCCTAAAATGTTCAGGGTATATAAAACCAACACTTCTTCCAAAAATATTGGTGAAATATTCCAATTTGATGAAGGTTAGAATCACAATCACACTCATACAAGCATTGTTTAAAATGATGGAACTCATTTTTCACTTATTATAACATCTGAATGTCAAACCATAATAGAAAGTTATCTGAGGCATTTACAATATACAAACAAACAAATTAAATACAAAATAGAACATAAGCATCTACAATCCATCAGGTTGGGCTATTTGCCCATTAACCCAATACAATGTACTCTGAGAGGCAGTGGCTCTCTAAAGCTCAAGGAAAGCATGTTCCCCATACCGAATACTTAGCCTTTTTAACTGGAGATGCAAGGAACTGAACAAAGCAAAGCATTCTGATGCTTGCAAAGCTTGTTCTGCACGGGCTCTATGATCCATCCTTCTCTGGGGAACTGGCCCAGTTGTTTTGTACTAAAAAGCAGTATAGGTATTTCTAAAATGAAATGAAAATCTCTAACAAGAACTTCCCCATCACATTTACCTCCTTCACAAACTCCTTTCACCATATCCACTTCCAATTGTTCTCTGATGTTGGCATGCTCGGGTCTTTGATCTCCTTTTGGGAGTCTTGATCATTGATGACAGGGGCGTCAAACCTCTTCCACCCAAGGGCTGAATTCAATTTTGGAGAAGCTTGAAGGAACAGATTGCTGGTGGCCTAGGCTGAAGAGAGAAGAGGTTGGGGCAAAAAATCCCAGTGCTTACTGCCAGTAGCTAAGCCTTCAAAGAGGCATTCCAACCTTTCTAAATGAGTAATATACATAAATAAATAAATAGCAGCATAAAAGCCAGGATACCACCAAATGATCAGTGATTGGAGGAAGGGGTGAGACTAGAAGAAGAGGTGTGACCATCTGGGGAACCTTAGATGGCCAGACTGAGGCTCTAAAATATCCCATAGGCCATAAGTTCTTCTCTGAGCAAGCCTGAACAAAGTGATGAAAGTGAAACCAGCCCTGGGAAAAAAATGGTAGGCCTTAGAGCTACTTTTCCATTTCTTCATTTCAGATTTTTTTAGCTCTTTTCTTTGTTCTAATTAATTAGCAAACTACTGCCAGCTTCATTCATTCCTCAAAAGTTATTTATTTTGTTGCACAACATTTATTTGCACAGCACTACTGTTGTGTACACAGATTACAGTTTAATGAAGTTCTGAACACCCTCACTCAGCAGACATTTTCTGCTCAGGCCAGAAAATACAATGTGCTGTATATAACACTTCTGACTAAAATTAATCTCCTTCTGTTTTTCCTCTTTTTTTATCCTGCTTGAATTCTTTTTATCTGTTCACCCCCGCATGGTTTCATCACCCCCCCATCTTCTTTGGCACATTGTTGTTAGGCATTATCTTGACCATTTGTAATGATTGATATTCCTAATCTATTTACAATCTTTTTCACAGCTGCACTCAAAGATAGTTTGGCCTACCTAATTAAAAACTAGTTCATTCTGGCAAAATGTAAGAAACATACACAGCAATATTTATGTCTTGGGTTGAATCCAGAGTTAATCATGCTTAAAGCAGATGTATTGACATCTATTAGACTTACAGGAGCTAGAACTATGTTAAGGCCTATTGTTTTCAGTGTGTCTACTCTAAGTATGACTAACTCTGGATCCAACAAATAACGGTGTGTGTTAGTTGATAAAAATTCAGTGTTCTTGGTGAATTAGTTACAGCCCCCGTCTAGAGGTAAGCAATTGAGGAAACCCTTGCATTTTATAATAAAAGCTGTCTCTCTTTTTCTTCTAAGTGAAAGTGTTAAAATGAGGCAGGGGTTCTAGTAATAATCACTCACAGTAAATTGTCCAGGCACCATTTCATCTTTAGTTCACGAACTGGGGGGGCTGAAGTTCCATTTGAGGGACTCCAGCTGACTATCCCCCCTCCTTTGTATTCAGCATCTGATTCCCAGAAATATTCTCCCTCTGGACGGGAAGGCTTTATTTAGCCTTCAAGGTGAATAGCTGCTGATGTACGTGGCTCTCATAACATCACCTAAACCTTAAAAGAAAAGAAAAAAACATTGGGCTGAGCCATCCTGTGACTCTAGACAGTATTCGGCTCTCCATAGGGCACAGCAAATCTTATCTTCACCCATAATGAAGCCCTGAGAGTGGAGGAAGAGATCCACTTATGGGACCCCCTCCCCTTGCCCAGCCACTTCAGAATTCTCCTTCTTTTGGGGAGGGGAGAAGAGCAGCATGCTGTATAGAAGAGAGAAAGGAAGAAGGAGAGGCCAGGGTCCACAGGATCCTAAAAGTTCATTCCTGGCTCCACCCCCAAGCAGGTGAGCAAGGTGGGGCTCCGAAGACTGTCTGGCTAAAAATACTGAGAAGGAAAACTAGGAAGTAGAAATGCCAGTGTTGCTGCCCCACCTCACCTGGTCCTGCCAGCAGGACTTAGGATAGAAGGGGGGGTGCTTTGATCTCAGGGCCTTCCTTCTACAAAACAGCACACTGATAGATCTGCACATTGTGCAAAACATGCAGTCTTAAGTGTGGCCTTGAATGGAGACTTTCTGGCATGCAAATTGCATCAGATGGAGTGGGGAGAGCTGGCAAAGGATGGAGTCAGAGCCTGGTGGGTGGGGATTTCTTGTCAACATAAATGCTAGTCTCAGAAGTAAGATTTTCTTCCACACTACAATTGGGAAGGAAAGGATTAAACAAAATTCACATGTAGTTAGGCCCTAAGCTAAAGGGCCTCTCAGCATCTTGCCGTTCTGAATAATAATGAAATAGGAATTATAGGTAGTGGGAAAGCACTAGTGAAGGAAAGGAAATGGTTCTGCCAAGGTATATTCCATTCACTGGGTCTGAAAATCACCCATCTCCCTGTCCTTTCTGCCTTGTTCTCTCTCTTCACTAGATATCAACACACATAATGACTGCCTCTCCCTTACCCAGTGAATGTGGACATTTCAGATGCAGATCTGGAGTCAAACAGATTGATTGATTGATTGATTGATTGATTTATATCCTGCCTTTTTCCTACAAAGGGCTCAAGGCAGCTTCCATCATTCTCCTCCTCCATCTTATCCCCACAACAACAACCCTTTGAGGTAGGTTGGGCTGAGAGTCTGTGTCTGGCCCAAAGTCACCCAGTTGGCTCCATGGCTGAGCGGAGACTAGAACTCAGGTCGTCTGAGTCCCAGTCCCACGCTCTTCACCACTACACCAAACTGGCTCTCTCTGAGTTGCCCAGCTGACAAATGACAATGGGCCCAGCACTTCCTTCCTTGCTTTAAGTGTGGAGGCAGCACCACCAGCAGCAACAATGGCTGGTCACATTTTTAAAAACCCAAACAAGCAAGGTATTTATCTTATTTTATTTACAGTAATAAGGTGCCTGTTGGACAGCCTCTAAGCGCAGAACAGTAAAATCAATAGAGAACATTAAAATCAGAAATAAAAACCAGCCAACCCAAATAGTATTCCAACCAGAACCAAAATGCACTGAGTACAAGGGCAATCTTAATAGCTCATGTCCTGACCAATTATTCCTCTCTACTAGGAATTAAGTCAGACCCGCCATCCACTGTCAGCATTGACTGGCAGCAGCTCTCCAGGATTTCAGGTTCTTCCCACCTCCACTGCTTGAAGGGTGAGCAATGAAAGGAGGGTATCTGAGCTAATAATAGACGGATGGAGATGGAAACATAGCAAACTGCTTTATAGTGCACCAGATGTTGCTCCGTTTGGTGCAACCCAAGCATCCAAACTCATTGGATGCACAGAGGCTTCTGAAAGAAGCAAGGTGCGGCAATGTTTCTGCACCTCACCCCATGCCCTGCATCTTCATAGGCGCTGGTGTAAGCCATCAGTCCAGCTTCCTCCCCTCCCTGATCCCAGCCAGTGAGGAATGGATTCAGACCATGTGCAGGCAGAAATTCCCTCTCAACACAAACAGCTTTTCATCTTCTCTGATTCCAAGAATTAAGCCTGGGGAAGCAGCCAGTGCAATTCTTCCTATACTGACCATGAGGAGGCAGTGCAGGCACTTGGCTTTTGGAGCCCCAGCTCCAAGGTTGCAGGAGCTCAGAATAATCCGGTACACTCCGTGGACAACACTGAGGTACCTCTGGATGTCACCCTTAGCCCAGTGTTGCCAACACTGCCTGGCAATGGCTGCCCAGGGCTTGGAGCAATGGCTGCCCAGATGTCTGTGGCTGGAGATTGAAGCCAGGACCTTCGGCATGCAGAGCATGTGCTCCACCACTGAGCTTCTCTATAGCACCCCCACCACATCTGCCAGAACAAAATGGGACACCTCCACTTTACATGAGACCAAATTCTGAACTTTTAGTGTTGTTGCTCTGCAAACATTGGTACTCATGTTGAACAAGGGCATTAATGTTTATGTCTTTGAAACTGACCCTCCAAGGGTACTATGCTGGGACTTCAGTGAAGAATTGTGCTCTTAATACACCTTGGTCTTGCTGTCATTGTTTTTAGTCCTGTCCAGAGATCCAAAACAAGGCCACACAAAGGAACAGCAGCAGAGGACAGATCAAACAGAGAAGATGTGGACCCAAATCATCTTATGGGGAGTCGGGGAATGGATCCACAGTGAATGGCTGCAGTTTTGTCTCCCTATCATGAATTGTTTTATTCACTATTTCAACCTGCTGACTTACCTGCCCCCTACTTAGGCCCTGGCGGTGGTGGTGAAAAGAGGGACAGCAGATGCCATGGCCTACTTGCTCATTGACTGTCTGCCGGTCAAGCAAGCAAGTGGCAAAAATCATGAGAAAGAAGATGAAGAGCAAGAGCAGCTTATGACAATCGCAGGACAAAGGTCCACTAACTGAGGGGATCTTGCCAAAGTACTCAAAACTGGAGCCAGCACTGCTCCCTACCCTCCAATCCAGCTTGTTCTTGTGCAAGAAGACTGGCAAACAAAGCTGGGATTGGTTGATCTCTGTCATTGTGTCTATCACACCAGCCACACTTTGTGCACCACACCATCAAATACCCTTCCAACAGAGCCGAATACAGGAGACTGAACTTGGTCACCTTTGCGGTTGTTTTTTCAAGTTTTTGCAGCTGCAGTTCCAACTGGAAAGTAAACTCCCTTTCACTCAGTTGTCAGGATTTGAAGCCTTGGCAAAGCTCCCCCTGGTGCTGTGATGCCGAAGAGCAGCATGATTTACTCTGCAAATGCTGTACCTCCAGGACCAGGATCAGACCTGTAAGTACTTGCAAGGTTTGGACGCTCTGCAATCACGTTACACAGCTAGGAGCTCCGGAAAGCTCTGTGAAAGGCTTCCCTGCTTTGCATAGCGTTGCCACAGCAATATGGGCTTTAATGTTGGTTGTACTGTAATTTTTATCGTCTTAGTCTTGCCCGGCTGCACCTTGACTCTTGCGAGTCCTTGACTTTGCCTATGCCTGTGGTTCAGCCGTGCAATACCAAGTACCTGCTTCTTGCCTTCACCTCCAGTCCTACTATGTTTACTGGGTATCTGATTCTTGCCTTTGCCATTGGTTCTGCCATCTTTTGTTGATATCTGACCTTTGTTTGTTCCTAACTCTGCTCCTAGTTCTGATCCTGCCGTGGTTAGACAGGTATCTGACCCTTGCTTGTTCCAGACTTTCTTTTTTCCTGACCTGCTGTGCCTTGATAGTATCTGACCCTTGCTCATTCATGATTTCCGCTTTGCATCTGGGCCTACTGTATCAGTGCCAAGTTTTCAGTCACCTCTGGTCCTGGTGCTCCAGCTGCAGGTAGGCCACCCACCTCCAGGGCCTGACACTCAGTGGGGACTGCCTGTGAGTGAACGGGCAAAGGAATGCCATTTCACCAAGGCAGTCCTATGGATGTCTAAGCAGAAACAAGCCCCACTGAGTTTCATTGGACTTATTTCCAAGGAAAAGTATGCTTGGATTGCAGCCTGACTGTGTTATCTGAGCAGTTATGGAGCAGTTTCTGCAGTGATCCTTTCATACATAAGCATGCTGAGATGCAGAACTAACTCTACAGCTCCCTAATGGTGCATTTGCTATCTTGTGATTTGTTTAAAGATTTCATTCCCTCGTATAAAATTGTTTCTAGCATTGTTAAGCTGGTCATCGCTATTCCTGTTTTCATTCCAAACGACCCACTGTCACTTTCTCCCCCTTCATTTTTTTTCTCCCCATAAAACAGAGTGGTTGATTGCTTTGGCTGTGATCCAGCTGGCTCCAGTGGTCTAATTGTCAGGACCTTCAGACAGAACGCTTGTAAACTCTTTCGTTCTGTTTCAGCTTGTCTAGTCACAGTTCATTCAGCGGAGGGGGCGGCAGCCCTTGGACAACTCTTCAGCAGCAACCCCGGCCAACAATCACCAACAGTACATGCTGTTTCATTGGATAATGTCCCAGCAAAATAGCTTTGGACCATGCTATTATCATGCAACACTGGGCTGGGGAAATGAGTCATGCAGAAGGCACCGCAACAGCATAAAATGGTTGATAAAGTGCAAAAGCAAATCAATGGCAGAATTTTTGGAGAACTTTTCCCTGTTTAAAAAAACAAAAACAAAACTGAAGTCCTTAATTTTATTTCTTTCTCTAAATGACACATGCCTATATAGTTCCAGAGTGCCTGAAAACTTAACATGTAAAAATTATCGTCATATTTGCTCTGTATTAGTAGTAGTAGCAGCAGTAGTATTTTGTCATTATCATTTTATACACTGGATGGGGTATTAAATATGAGATTGCAAAAAAGACTCCAGGAGACCAAAATAGACATAATAAACTGATCACTGCAAGCCATGATGAAAATTCTCTTCCAGGATTGGATGGCGTATAAACCCATTGTGCATCAAACAATTCCTAGAACATGCGGTGGGTTCTCAGCATGGGTTGTTGCAGAAGAAAAAGAAAAAGAAAAGATCCTGATGGAAGCAACCCACCTTGGCTAGTTATTCATGATGGGTTGCTTGTGTCAACCCAGTCTCTTCTTACAAGTCTGCCAAGCCTTTTATAAACATTATTTTGCTTTCATCACCTAGTCTGTCAGTTCAATCAGCCCAAATGGTTATTAATATAATATAATAGGGCTGCTGTTGAAGTGCTTACAGTTGTATGGCCTGATCTATCCTAATACTATACGATTGCCAGCTAGCTGCAAGTAGTGCCATATGGAATTCACTGCCATATGATGTAGCAATGGCCAGTAGTTACAATAGCTTTTAACAGGGGAGTAGACAAAGTTACAGAGATAATTGTATGAACAGCACTTAGCCAAGATCTGTAAAAGGATACTTCAAGCATATAGCTGACTGGTTCCACTTTCCAGATGGATCTTAGGTCTAAACCAGCAGGGCTCGTATACATTTTGATTTTTTTAAAGGTCTAAACAACCTTGCCCAACCTAGTGCCCTACAGATGTTTTAAAGGAAATGGATCTCTGTCTATTGGTCATCTTGGCTGAATCTGAAGCAAGTGGGTCCAAAATATCTGGAGGGTACCAGATTTGGGAAGGATGGTTTGGCTCCTGAACAAAAAAGACTGAAGAGTTAACGAAGGCTAAACTATAATTAAACATTAAACCACTGAAACGTTGATTGTGTCTAGGATCTGCCTGTTGGCTTTGCAAGTCATATCATATTAAAGGATAACTACAGGGCTATTGGCACACAGCTCTCCCATAGCTTTACAGGGAGGTCCATCTTCCCATCTCTCTCTCAAAGAAACCTGTCACTAACTATAAATTATGTTGACTGATGCATAAATCAATTAGTCTTCATTAGCAGGTTTCCAGCAGGTCTAGAGACAGACAGCTACATACTGCCCTGAGCATTTGGGTGACTGTAGGGAATGGCAGAGTATTGGGGAGCTCTGAAAGTACCTGTCAGCATCCAAAGGTTGGCAACAGCAGATAGTCCTTCCTCATGACTTTAATCTTCCAACTCCAAAGTAGCTGCAGATTACATAAAGTTAATAAATGTTTAACACAGCTAACCTTTTGTGACAGCACACAACTTTCCTATTAAAATGTCCTAGTGTGTCTCTGTGTCTTTTGAATCCAACTAATATTAAGAGTCTGCTATGCTGTTTAAGATTTTTCTTTGTTTCACTTGACAGCTGCTGGCAGAGATGAGCTAAAGCAACCGAGAACCCATGTTGCAAAGGGAGCATTTTTGTTGTGTGTTTTTTTAATGAGAGAGAAACTTCAGTCAAGCAGGAACTCCCCCTTGTGGTAGAATCAGCCACTTAGTGGGCCTCCTGATGGCCTGGGATGGTATAAACTGGTACAAGGGAGAGAGGCAAATAGGCTGCCCATCACGGTGGAGTACCTTGTACATTGCACTGAATTTAGAAGCAACCATTTCTTTGGAGTGCTCCCTGCTTAACGTTCCTCCAGTTTAAGAATACATGCCACGTTTTGTTTGTACAGGAAGCAACCTTTCCCTGTAATGTGCCTCCAGGAACGGTTATGGCATCTCAATATTTCATTGGTGTGAATTAATCTTTTATAACCTCATGTTCATGTTCCTTCTTCCCAAATTCTCTTTAATTTGGGAGTTGACACCTTTGACAGATGACACTGCAATTATTTTTTCACATTTATCCCAATATGGGTTTTGGAAAAACATTTCAACATACAATTTCACCTTACACTTTTTTAAAAATAACCCCTACAGTTAAAGCTCTTTATAAGTAGAAATTAATTGGGGATCTCACTAAGGGGTGTTTGGACTAAAATTTCCCTAACAATTATAACTAAGTGGCCTAATTGTCAGCCTTGAAGGGAACTTTTGCTGTCTACATTGAGGGGGAAAAGAACTAGCAGGACAAAAAAAAAACCCTAGAAATTTTCTAGCAACATTAGCCTATCAATGATAAACATATACAAGTGAGAGCCACAACAAAATGTTGCAGTATACCCTCTCCTTGGAAAAGGAATCTTCTTGGTCAAGGTACCAGCCACCCACTCTCTCCAATCAAGGAATTCCACCTTGTCTATCCCCCATGTTACATTTCCTTTTTCAGCTATCACTCTGTAATATTCCAAAGCTACCCAGCATTGTCAGTATTTAATGGCTTGCTTTGGTCTTTTCCCCACTGCATGTATGTGTATTTTACAGGAGTTGTTGCTCTTCTGCAAACCTTATGGTTTCCTCAGGCATGCTAACACTTCACTCCAGTTTCTCGGTGTTCCCGGTTCGGCTACGATCTTAGTGTGAGAGAATCAATAGTGTAAATAATTCTTGCTGAATTCTAGAAAGGCAACCTTACATCTTTAAATTCAGATGGCTAGCTTTATTTTCTCTCATTCTGTGCCAGGGCTGAGCAATTTCAAAGGGAACCTGGGGTGGGTCATGTGCTTCTCTTCTGCTGGTAGGGAAAGGGATGGCAGTGCAAGAACCAAGCAAGGGAAGAAAAACGGAAGCCATTTCCCAGAAGAATCACCGGGATCCAGATTCTTGCAGACCAGATGAGGCCTGCGCAAATGGTGCAGTGGCTAGACCATTGAGTGGCTCGCCCAGTGAGATTCATGGCGGAACAGGGACTGTATTGTTACTTTTCCTGGCAGATTAGGAGCTCATTATATCCTGCATTCGAAAGCTGGCAGAAGTACTTCTTAGCTTAAGGTTTGGGGGCTCTCTCCTTCACTGAGTCTGCCTGCTCACCAGCATGGTTTTCAGCTGATGCTGCACCCGTTAAAGCAACCTCCTTGGGTCAGAAGGTCAGTGAGCAAGCAGGAGGCAACATCCTCTGCCCCTCCCTTGGCTACCACCATTGTCTGAACAGGAGAGGGGGGTAGAGGAACACACAGGCTGCCTTGTCGCTGGTCAAGTGCCTACCGATGCCCCTCTTGATGTCAGTTACCAGAGGACTGTCCTCTGTTTTTGAAAGCATCCTTGGTTTGTTGGGCTGTTCAGTCCAAGTCCAATGTAAATTTTATTATTTATTTATTTAGAATATTTTTATGCCGCCCCATTCACAAAAAGCCTCAGGGCAGCTTACAAAACAAATAAACAATCCTACAATTAACCTTAAAAATCCGGAGACATCTCGGCACAGATATAAAAAACCAATAAATACAATCAACAATTAACAATTAAAATAACGTTTAAATAAAAAGGTCTTGGCCTGGCGCCGAAAAACAAATAATGACAGTGCCAGGCAGACCTCTCTGGGGAGCGCATTCCATAGGTGGGGCGCCACCGCAGAGAAGGCCCTCCTCCGAGTACTCACCCTCCTATCTTTCATGGAGGGTTCCCGGAGAAGGGCCTCTGCTGCTGATTTCAAGGGGTGGGAGGGCATATATGGACGCAAGCGCTCCTTTAGATAACTAGGTCCCAAGCCGTTGAGGGCTTTATAGGTGATAACCTTGAATTGGGCCCGGACTTCAATGGGAAGCCAGCGAAGCTGACGGAGGACTGGGGTTATATGAGAACAACGCCCAGTCCCCGTCAGCAACCTGGCAGCTCTGTTTTGCACCAATTGAAATATCCGGACCGTCTTCAAGGGTAGCCCCACGTAGAGCCCGTTGCAGAAGTCTAATCGGGAAGTTACCAACACATGTGTCACTGTCGCCAGGCAGTCGTTCTCCAGGTAGGGACGCAGCTGATGGATCAGCCGAAGCTGAAGGAAAGCGCTCCTCGCCACTGCCATCACCTGAGCTTCTAATGACAGCTCTGGGTCGAGGAGCACTCCTAAATTTAAGGATGCATCAGAGAGAAGAGCTGCACCTTGAAGTTACCCATCAATTGCACCTGGATAGTAGTCTGAACAAGGTGCATCAGTCACCTGGTCACCGTTTTCCACACTGTGGTGAGATCTGACATCGTGTCTATACTGTTCCTCCCTTGTGGCAGTGTATGCTTTTCCCGTGCTGTTCCAACAACTCATCCCTATTGGATCGGGTGGCTGTCAAGGTGTCTGCATGACAGGATGCAGCATTTTCCAGAGATCATCTCTCTTATCATTACAGTCACTGCAGTGGTGTTCAGATACAGCAGGCTTACATTTGGGGGTGGACAAGTAGTTATTACAAACACAGCATAGAGATGAGTGGAAATATCTTCAAATGCCGCTTTGAAGGTATGCCAGCAAGACTTGGGAGTTGTGCCCACTTGCTTCCTGGAGCAGCCTGTTATAACACCATCAAGAAAAACACTTCATATGCTAAATATATATTGAGTAGGGTGATAACAGAGGACTCCTAAGGTGCATGCAGGCTTTTTTCCACTCCTGGGAATCTGATCCTAGATTCCCTATAATCATATTGAGATTATTATTTCACCAGCACAATATTCTATCTTTAATTAACTAACGACATTTATATCTTTAGGGAATGATGGAAGCCAGATTTCCAATGATGTCAAGGAAGTTCCTTCTACTAAGAGCTAATTCTTATGCCACAGAACTATCCCATGTTTTATACCGTCCAGTTCTATAGAATGTTTAGGGTCTCCAAGAACATAGGTCAGTGGTAGAACACAGGCTGCATTCAGAAAGTTCAAGGATCTATCTCTGGCATCTCCATGCTGGGCTGGAGAAGTTTCTGAGCAAGACTGATTTCAAGAGTAGGTCTGATAAGACACCTGTCAAGAGCCCACAGGCCAGCAAGAAGGTTCAGACAAGAGTGCCTGGACTTGCTCTTCTTCAGCTTGTTTTTTCACCAGTCCCTTGCTCTGACCCAAACCATGGTGGTGGTGGGAAGGAAGAGCAGGAAATGCCGTGGCTTACTTGCTCATTGGCTCTTAAGCATGCAAGCAGCAGCAATGACAAACAGGAGGATGAGAAGTAATATCAGCTAGTAACAATGGCAAGGTGAAGGTCAGCTCACTGGGAGAAGATGCCAGTTGAGGATGCCTTGCTCATGGGTTCTCAAAAAGCTGATACTGCTCCAGCTGAAAACCTGTCAGTCACTGTTAATTCTACAGGGCTAGATGGATTAATGGTCTAACTCAGTATTAGGCAGTGTCCTGTCTCAAACAGGGTAAAAGAGAGAGGGGCATGGTTACTAGTCCATGCTGGGGCCCTTCATGACAGCACAGTAGCTGGGTCTAGACCGCATTCAGAGAACCATGGTTTGTATGATGAATAGTAAAGCACTTCATTTTTACCTTTCTCTCTAACCTTGACACATACCAATGAAATGAGTCATGTAGTGAGATGCACCTAAGTTTCTCCGGTTTTCCAACTTATAAAATTTACTGGAGTTAGTGTTCCACTTGAGCTTCACAAAACCTACAAAGGATGACAGGACAGCTTAATCAATAAAAACACTCTGGGATTTCTGTCACATTAAGCATGGAACAGCCGTCTGGATCAGACCAAAGGTCTCTCTGGTTCAGCATTCCATGCACAGTTGGTCCATCAGCTGTCCATGGGAAGTCTGCAACCAGGACATGAATGCAAGAGTTATTGCCTGGTTGGGTTTGCCAGCAATGGGCGCAGAATCATGAGACAACTGTCAAGAACTCCATAGTTTTCTGTACTCTTACTGCAAGACTTCTTCATTTGGTTAAGTTAAAACCACTAGAAGTGAGGTAAACCAACTCTTATGTTTGTTTCCGTAAGCTGGCCTGGCAGCCCTGATCTTGAAGGACAGTTAGTTAGGCTGAATGATTACAACTGCATTCCTGTGGGGTACCCCTTCACCGCATAGGGTTTGGGGAATGCTGAAGTCTCATAAGATATAACCTGTTCAAGAAGAAACAGAAGGGAGGAACAGAAAGGATGTGGAGTTACACTATATGTTAAAGATAAGTATCTCTGCACATAAATACAAGAGGATGAGCTTAGTACCCCATCAAGATCATGTGGATTAATAGAAATGGAGCGAGGAATAAAAGGAACATAGTGGTTAGAGTTTATTACTGACCACTTAGTAAAGGAGAAGATGAGGATGAAAGTTTTAAATAGCAAATTGACAGTGTTTCCAGGAGGCATGATGTCATCATTATGAAGCACTTAAATTTCCCAGGTAGCTGTTGGGAAACAGTTCTGCCAGGCACAGCCCCTCCAAGAGATTCCTAACATGTGTTGCGATAACTTCTTCCAACAGAAAATAGAGGAAGGAGCAAGAGGACAGCTATCCTTGACTTGATACTAAGCATCAGGGAAGACCTAGTGCACACAGTGGCAGGTACAGGGGAAAGTGACTGTGCCATACTTGCATGTTTGATTCTAAGGGAAGCAAAAGACAAATGGAGCCAAACATGTTCCCTGGATTTTAGGAAAGCCAATTTTAATAAACTCAGAACAATAAGTAAAAGGGTAGAAGTCAACAGAAGAAGCCCATTTGGCTTCACAAAAAGCTGAGAGGTGATCTGAAAACAGAAAAGGATGTGAATAGGAAGTAGAAGGAAGGTCAGGCTACAAAGGAAGAATACAGGCAGGTAGCACAGAATTGCAGGGATGGAATGGAGATTCAGCTGCTCAATGTGGGCGGCAAAATGATAACAGATGACAAAGAAAAGGTAGAAGTGCTCAGTTCCTACTTTGGCTCAGTCTTCTCCTGACCTCTATGACCTTCCTGATGAGGGGAAGTACAAGCTGAAGGAGCAGGATGGCAGCTTAAGATTAATAAGTAAATGGTAAAAGATCATTGAATTGGGTTGAATGAGTTCAAATTCACAGGGCCTGATGAACTCCATCCTAGAGTCATAAAGGAGCCAGCAGAAGAACTCTCAGAACCACTGACTATTATCATGGAGGACAGGGGATGTGCCAGGGGACTGGAGAAGACCTAAAGCTGTCCTTGTCTTCAAGAAAGGAAAAGAAGAAGAAGAAACTGGGAACTACAGACCAGTCAGTCTGGCATCAGTTCTTGGGACAATTCTGGAACAGATTGTAAAACAGTAGGTCTGCAAATACCTTGAAGAAAATGCATTAATTACAGCTGATAGGTTGGAGTGCTGGGCTGAAAACATCACAATATAACTCAGTAGGGAGAAATGCCCAGTTCTGTACCTAAGAATAAGAAACCAAATGCATTGTTACAAGATGGGGAATACTTGACTCAACAATACTACAAGAGAGAAGAATCTTGGAATTGTTGTACATCAAAGGCTGAATATGAGTCAACAATGTGATGTGGCTTCAAAGTGGGCAAATGCTATTTTAGGCTGCATTCATAGAAGTCTTGCTTCCAAATAGTGTGCGGTACTAATTCCTCTTTACTCAGCACTGCCTAGGCCTCATCTGGAGTACTTTGCCAGTTCTAGGCATGACAATTTAAGAAAGATGCAGACAAGCTGGAAGGGGTTCAGAGAGAGACAATAAGGCTGATGCAGGGACTGGAAACAAAGCCCTCTGAAGAGAGATTGAAAGAAGTGGGCATGCTTAGCCTCAAGAAAAGAAGACTAAGGAGAGATATGAAAGGCTGTCTAAAAGTACTTGAAAGGCTGTAACAATGAAGAAGGACAGGATCTCTTCGTGGTCACCCAAGAGTGCAGAACATGGGATAATGAGCTGGAGTTACAGGAAGCCAGGTCTTGGCTGGATAGCAGGGGGAAAATCCTGACTGTAAGAGCAGTATGACAATGGAACCATTTACCTGGGAGGTTGTGGGCTCTTCTGCACTAGAGACATTCAAGAAAAAGCTAGATAGTTATCTGTTTGGGATGGTGTAACTGGCATCCTGCCCCAACCTGGGGTTGGGCCCTCTGGTCCCCTGGCCCCTTCTAACTCACATTCTATGATTCTATGATGGACTCAGCCTATGCTTGACTGTCAGAGACCTTCCTGGAATTGCCAAGGGCCTGAGGATGAACATGGGAGTCTGGAGCCTATCCAGTCATCTGCATCTATTTGGTATCGGCATATGAGTTCTTGGATTCAGAGCCATACCCTATTGGGAGATCCATATTTAGGTAGTGTACAGAATAGGCTTTGCTATTGCCCTTTCATTTTCTGCAGGAATACTGTTCCAAACTTTTTTTTGGTCTTGGTATACTCATTTTACCCCTTTCTCCTACATAAATAATTTTCTACCTCTAGGGAGGTATATGTGTGTTGTGCATCCTTCCAGGTCAACAAAATTCGTCCCCCGTTCTGCTGGGCTAATTGCTACTAAATAGCATTTCAGGTTTAGGGGTTTAAAATCGAAGTCCATAGTTTAACTATGTGTTGTGCAAAAAAGTTTGTTGTTGTTGTTGTTCAGTCACAAAGTTATGACCGACTCTTCGCGACCCCATGGACAGCATTACTTCAGGTTGCCCTGTCATCCACCATCCCCCAGAGTACATCCAACTCTACTCGCACCTCTGCAGTGACCCCATCCACCCACCTCAACCTCTGCCGCTCCTTCTCCTTTTGCCTTCAAGTGAAAAAGTACATCCTTCTATTAATTATACTACCTATTGAAGCACTCTTGAGAGGTATGAATTAGACATATCTTCTATTCCTATCAAGTGACTTTTTGAATACGGCTAGGACTTTCAGTGTAAGAAGACATAGAGTAAAAATTGCACTCACTTCTACAATGTGTCTTATTTGTTTGCTTGTTTATCAATATTTTGGTGTAGCACTGCCTGTATAAATGCCTGGATCTGTGCTTTTCCTTTGCAAGGTTTGATGTAACATGCGCTCTGGGAATGGAATTATTTCATTTCATAAAATCCTTGTCATTTTAAGAGGATTTAGCAAGCTAATGCAGGGCATGTCAACAGCACCAACAAGCATAATGCTGTGAGAAATTCACAGTCACCTTACACTGGAGGTGGATGTTCAAGTTCCTGGCTTCACATTGCATTGCCCTCTTTAAAAGCAGCCATGTGCAAGAGAGGCTTTGAATGAAGCAAAGGTAGAGGAATGGACAAGCAGCCTAGCTCAGCAGCAGAATACATGCTTTGCATGCAAAAGGCCCAGGTCCAGTCCCTGCCAACAGCTGGGGAGCAGTGTGCTTGTTACGCCAGCAAAGTACCCAGTCTCTCCTGATTACCCCAAACCTGAACTCCAAATCGACTGCAATCCTGGAAAGACAAATGAAATATTTATAGACCACAGCAAACAGCCCGGCAATCAGGTTTAAGACCTAAGAACAATGCTGGAGCAGACCAAAGTACTGCCAGTCCCTCATTCTGTTTCCTAGAGTAGCCAACCAAATGCTTATGGGGAGCCCATAGCCTCACCCCATCCCTATTTCCTTCTCTTGGGTCTTGCACTGGGTCACATGGTAGGTCTTCGCTTTCAGTGGGAGAAGATCCCTCAACTGAAGTATCTGCCATTTTATCATTTGCTGTGGAACTCTCCCAGGCTTTCTAACCCTAACTCTCACCCTTCTCTTTCTCCCTGGTTCCCCTAAGGACCACACAGTGCCCAAGTTCCCAGATTCAGTCCCTGATAAGCAACTAGGGAAGAGCATGTTTGGTCCACCAGCAGAGTGTACAATCTCTCCTGATTACCCAGTAACAGGTATCACTGCTAAGAACTGGCTCCCCACCATCATGTCACATCATTTTTACACTTTCCAAGTCATAAAAATATTCGTAGCTTTCCCGGGTGGGGTTCATTTTCCTTAAAAGGTATAGCTACAGACTATACTGGAGATCATCACTTCATATCGGCAAACAAGTGAGCTTGAAGAAAGGGAAAGAGTAGGAGCACCAAGAGATCCACAAAACCTGTGCAAACAGATACCCAGTCAACCCTCAACATCTTCAGTCTACAGTGCAATATGGGAGTACATGACCTGCACCATTTTAGTTTCCTGACTTTTGCAACAACTCGCCCATAAAGGCTTCCATAAAGAGTTCTGCCTCACCATCAGATCTATTCCAACCTTCTGATTTTAAAACAGTATATCTTACAGCTAAAGTAACTCTGCATGATGATACCTTTCATCTTTTTCTTGAAATCTGCCAAAGAAAGGGGCTCCTCACAGCATCCTTAGGCAACTTGCTAAAGAACTATTCTTCTTGTCAGGACATTTTGTCCAAAGTTTAACACATATCCTCCTTCCATTTTAAACTCATAACTGCTTAACCCATTGCTGACTCCTAGCTTTCTCTCTTTTGCTATTCTTTTGAATATTTAAAAATGGTAGGCATATTCCCCATTACTATCACAATCACCTTTAAATTAACAGTTGCTTAGGCAGTTCTTCATAGCATTCGTCTTGTAAAAGTTTTACTGTCCTTGTACTTCTTCTCTGAATCCTTTCCAGTTATCAACATTTTTCCTAAATGGCAGTACTAAAACTTAGTACAAGATCCTGCTATTACAATGCAGATACATTACAGATGTGAGGTAAATGCATTTTATCTGTTCAATGTTAGTATTAACAGATTCAAGAGAACATAACATGTGGATTTCATTTTGTTTATCTGCCTTTGGCCCCTTCGGTTATTTTTTCTTCTAGTCCTGATAGTGAGCCTTTGAGATGAGGAATGCTGTAGTTTAGTACTAGGCAATATGGTTCTTGGTTGCCCTTAACCTTTGTTAGTGTTGCTTCAGTATGTGTGTGTGTTTCTGTTTGTCAAAAAATGGTACAGTCTTGAGATATATCTATCCCAGCTACTGGAAAAGCCCACCAGAAATGCTGAAAAGTTGACATCATCATGCTTCTGGTTGTTTGTTTATGAATATATTTATTTGATTTATATCCTTCTCAAGCCTAAGAACACTTTACAGCCACTTTTATCAATGTTAATATTTCTGTCCCCACAGGGCTTTCAGTCTTAGGAAACTAAATGGTATGGGAGATAAAAGAGGCCAAGTAGAATTAAAATGAAATTGTAAACATCAAATCAACTTAAGAAAAGCTTATTCCAGTTATCTCAGTGGGAAGATCAAGGAAATTCACTTTGTATCAACAGAATACATGGATATGACAATAATGTATATAGCTAAAATCTCTGGAAAATATTTGTTGGAAGCAGGCCTGAAATTGAAAGATACACTTTGAAGATTTTGTTTAATTATCTTTGAACCTCACACATAGCAGCCTTGGTTCCTTTAACAATATCATCTTGCACCACAGAATTACAGCTATCATATTGCCCACTGACAGGAAGAAATTGCTCAGTTTCATATTTTGGAGTTTAAATTGTCCTAACTTAATGCCTCAACCCTGCACTTAATGGAGTTTTTTGTCATCCAAGCCTTGTCTAAAGCGCTCTTTCCCCCTCATTTTTCAAATCTTTCATCAACTACCTCTTCCACAAAGGCTTCCTAACACTCTTCCATTTGCCTGTCATAGTGCTAAACTACTTCATTTGCTCACAATCCTTACGTGCATCCATTTTCTGTTCCTTTACTTCCTTCTCCCATTGCCTGTTGTCAATCCTTTTTCTCCAGCTTTAGAATAAAAGATCTTTAAAAGGACTTTTGAATTCAAACTTACAGGAAGTAGAGGTGGCCTCTGGGCTAAGGAATGGAAGTAGCAGATTTGACCTCTACAAAGGTGAAATTTAACTGGTTTAAAAGGTAAGCATAGGGTTAATTTTATGCATTACGCAGTAGCAAGTGTCAGGCCATCAAGGATTACATACACAATGGAGAGTTTTGTAGGCGATATTGACTCCCTGATAAGTGCCATATTTTAAGATAGTGTGTCTGAAAATATTTAGCTTTTGTGTTCAAGGTATAGCCAGGTTGGAATCGGCGCAGCAAAGGGCCACAAGGATGGTGGCCAGATTGCAGGGAAATCCATGTGATACGAGACTGAGGGAACTGGGTCTCTTCAGCCTGGGGGAGACTAAGAGGGGATATGTTGGCAACATACAGGTATGTGAGGGGGTGTCACATGGAGGTGGGTAGAGGCCTGTTCTCCCCTGCAGAGGAAGGCAGAACGCGCTCCAACGGAGCAAAGCTCAGGGAGCCAAGGTTCAATTTGGATGGCAGGAAGTACTTTCTGACAGTTAGGACCCTGAGGGTATGGAATGGACTTCCATGGGAGGTGGTTGAAGCCCTATTGGTGAGGGTGTTCAAGGACAGGCTGGACATGCACATGGTGGGCATGTCGTGAGCGGAGCAAGCTGGATCTGGGGGTCAAACTAGATGGCCCAGGAGGCCCCTTCTGACTTGCTCTGTTCCTATGTTTCCATATCATTTAAAATGTAGGCCTATAAAATCTAATGTATGATTCAACCCTTTCTAAATTCTTATTGGAGGATTGTGCTATACATACATGGGCAAAAGGCCAGTATCCAAAATAATTTGGTCCTAGCATAATTGTACATTCTCTGAAGCAGATAACCAGGCATCCAAATGAACTTAGGAAGAGACTGTGGTTCATGGCAGGTGTTAACATCCTCCAGTTGTTTTGGACTGCAAAACCAAACAACTCCAACCATCATGGCCATTGGTCAGGGATGATGCGAATGCTCAAGTAAGGTGTTTGTTGTTCCCCAGAATCAAAAAGCATGACTCCAGTTTAGTATTTCTAACAGCTGCACTAATACAAATTAGCTGAAGATTTTGGTATTGATTTCAAATTGTGGAATGATCTCTGCACCAAGGTCTGCCTAGCACCAACCTTCCTTTTTATTTTTTGGGTTTTTTTTTCTTTTTCTTTTTGGGATCAGCTCAATACCACCCTTTTTGACAAGCCAGTCACCAGCTCCAAATAGCGCATGGGGTGGGGAAGTATTGCCAGCTGTTTTTTGGCAATCCCAGCTGCATGGACTGGTTTTAGCAGCTTCATTGTAAAAATGCGGTTTTAATGTTATGCTATGTCTTATTGTTTTATTCTATATTGTATTTTATTGAATTTATTACTGTTGTTCACCACCCAGAGACCCTCTTCTATTGAGCAGTATAGAAAATCAGTATAAATAAATAAATAAATAAATAAATAAATAAATAAATAAGGCTAGAAAGTATAATTGTAACAATTTGTCCGTCTCCTCTTTATTCTTCTGCATCTCCACCCAATTCTTCATATGCATTAATAGGCCCACTTTGGAAATGATTAATACCATTAATATCTGTCTACTTCAATAAACCTTCTCATCTTTGAACTACTTGCAATATGTTGCTGCTCCCTTTCCAGTTTCTTGGCTAATTTGTACATATGACAAATGTGAATCTCGATTTCAGTTTTCTATTATTTCCCCCATCTGATCAAATACATTAACAGACTTTCATTCCATTCCCAGGAGTGATGTCCATATGCTGATGGAGGGAGTAGGGGGAAAAGAAAACTTGTTCAAACAGAGAAAATAAAAGAAAATAAAAGTTATGTTCTTCACCCTTGCCTACAAACCAAATAAAAATGCTGAGATGCTGAATTTACTCATTCCACATTGATGTTGCCCACTGCACTGCGTGACTGGTAATATATTGCAACATTTACAGCATTCTTGTCAATTTTTTAATTTTCAGCCCCATCTTCATATACAACTGGAATCTTATTATTTGAATCACTAGAGAGAATGCGGGCTGTCCTTGGCAAGACACACTTTCCAGCTGCACAACATCAAAGCAGTCAATGGCCTTTGTATACTTTCTCTGTTTGAACAGTTAAAGGAACCATTTGTACCTCCCTCTCATAGCTAGTATGCCATAGGCAAGGGGAATGGCTAACTGCTTAATCTTGTTTACTTCCATTCACCAGACCTTTATCATATATCTTTATGGCTCCTCAACCCAACCAAATTGCTAATGCAAAAGAAAAATGACTTCATCATTCCAGATCTCAATCTGATATATGCCAATTACTGACCTGTAACTGCAGAGAAAACTGGGATGTCCATGTCTACCCAGAACCTCTTCACCAAAAGCATGTCTTGCCCATCCGTTATACCTTTCAAAAAAAGCCAGAGGGATGGTATAGTTGGTGCTGACATAACACCTAACCATGGATAATGTAAACCTTGCTCTGCAGTTTACCATTCTGTGGTTCACAGAGGAATATAGTCTTCACTCTGTTGGGGCTGATCAGGGTAAGAACAATAAATATGTCAGACTTCAGAAGCCCTCAGGTGTAAAGGGAAGCTGAAACAGCACCATGGATAGCTCAGAAGGAGCTTCATTGGTTGAAACTCTTCCCTGTACCAACCATAGGAAGATGCTGCCTCAGCAGCAAGCTAAAGCCAACTGAAGCCTTATCTAATGTTGTAGTCTCAGACTTCTGTGAGCTTCAAAGTTTGAGTCAAGATTTGGGGACTGATAGACTGGATTCAGGAGAGCATTTTATTTCACTCTGAATATTGGCCTGCCTGAAGAAAATAAGGTTTTGTTCAATCAATAACTGGATAGGGTTGCTTAATTGTATAGCTATGGAACTAGGAGTAGTTTACCACAAGTAAAACCCAGGCTACCACAAGAACCCAGGAAAAGAGTCCAAAGAGGAAGAGTTATACACCATTTTGAAAATATATAACTTCATATTGCTATGTTATAATTTCTATCAATCATTTTCCCCATTTGTGTACCTGAGTGTTCTATTTCTCTTGCCAAAAATAGATGAGTCTGAGAGTAAACCATTACTGCCTAAAAACAGAGACCTACTGATGAACAAACAGCCTTGGCCAGCAGCACGTAGCAAGGAATCAAGCAACAAAAAGCTTGATTTTGCATAGCAGACAACAGATGATTTCAATTTAAATAATATTTTATTTTAGCAAAATAAGCAAGGAAAATTTGCATAGCCTAGGATAAAATGAGGCCCTAGAATAAAGGATATCTAAACGTATATCTATATTTATGTCAGTTTATATACAATGGATCACCTGTTATTGTGTACCAAAAAACATATAATTGAAGGGAGCGGTGGAACCTCTAGAATTTTGTTGAAATAACTGTTATGGTGCAATCTGATACACAAATTGACAGAAAAATGCCCTAAAATATAGGCTTGCACACTTGGATAATAATGGAGCAATCCTGTGTATGTTTAGACAGAAAAAAGTCATTTTCTTTTCCATGATTTGAGTCATAAGAGAAATACCGTCATGTAGCACATCAGCACGCTAGAGATGTTTGTTTTGTTTTTGGCTTTGTGTAGCATATTTGTGCTACAAATTGGATGATGTAGCATGTTATTTATTTATTTAGCTATATAGCCCACTTTTTTCTTACAAAGAACTCAAAGTGGTTTACGTCGTTTACCTCCTGTTCTCAATCTCATCCTCACAACAATAACCTTGCAAGGTTGGTTGGTCTGAGAGTCTGTGACTGCCCCAGACTCACCCAGTTGACTTCATGGCTGAGGGGGGACTAGAACCCAGGAAACCTGAGTTCCAGTCCCACACTCTTAACCACTAGACCACTCTGGCTCTCGTGTTATTCACATGCATGTACCATGTCTTTGGACAGGATGGCAGCACATTCAATCATGCTGAATGGATTTTGTCAGATGGTCCAGGTAAGGAACATGCTATTTTTTGTGAAGAGGATATGTTCTTGGTAGTTGGAATGTATGGAAGAAAGAGTGAGAGAGATATTCCTCGTAATTATTCTGTCTATCAATAAGTATGGTCCACTGAACTCAACAGGGTTTACATCTGGCTGGATATGTATATGGTTGCACTGAGGAACCA